>NC_136617.1:17536791-17893160 GCF_933228915.1 Telmatherina bonti | reverse complement strand
TTGTAAGACCGACTTTACTGCCAGCAATACATCCATGCGTCTTGTTATCTGGAAGGAGACTTTGCTCCCTTTATCCCATTCTCTACATTAAATTCTGTTCATTACATCGGGGATCGGCAACTCTGGTCCTCAAAGGCCACAGTTCTTTTAGATGTTTCCCTGCTCAAACATGCCTGATTTAAACGAAATGGCTCTCCTGTACAGCTTGTTGTCAGATTCTGGCCAAGCACGTTGACCCATTAATCTGATTCAGGTGTGCTGCAGCAGGAAGGATCCAAAATCCTCAGGACTGTGGCCCCTGAGGACTGACTCTGCTCATCTCTGACTTACAAAAAGACTTACTAAAGATGCATGTTAATGGCTGGTATGAACACAGTTTGAAGTCAAATTACAGCAGAGCCCTGTAAAGCTGTAGTGGATACTCAATAAGGTGAACATACAACTACAACATAACAATGCAGCTTTTATGCGAATGTAGCACTTTTACTGATCACATAGAGCATGCTGGGGATGATCATTGCATTGCATTTATACAGTTTTTCGCAAATATGCAACAACACCACTGTAGTCAAACACATACACATCCTCGGACTCTAAAGCTCGGACTCCAAGGTGTTTGTTGATTCCTGGGAAATCACGTGATTAGTAAAGAACCAATCAAATCAGAATAAAATCTCTCATGTTGACCGCTGGCTGTGTCCAACAAGGCCAGTTGGTCCCCTGGATCCTGCCCTTCCACCATTTCTGTTTTCATCTGGATTCAAAGAAGCCAACAGCATTACATGTTACTCAAATATTCAGCTCATTTGCAGTTGTGATGTTGAGAGAGAAAAAAAAAACCCCAAAAAACTCCCAGTCCTCCCCATTTGGCATTAAACACACCACACCACTGTTGCTTTTTATTCTTTTAAATGCTTAGTTGTTTCTTGTAAGCCCTCCACTGATCTATTTCACTGATTTAATCTGGTTTAATAAAGCATACGTTTCATGATACACTGCTGTACGTAAACTAACTATAAAACAATTTGGGATGCATTGATTGTCTTACACATTTTAACATCAATTACTTCCCACTGACTTGATTTTCTCCATATGATGGAAATCAGTTTTGAAGTTAATGGATTGGTTTATTACAACGATGGCGCTTTGGGGGCAAAAAAAAAAAAAAAGTGCAATAAAGTGAGTATATTTCAACTAAATAATGCCACATTGGAATTTGTTGGAGCTATAATCAGTGACAATGGAGAAAGGGAATCAAGGGATGTGATGCAGAAAACTCCCAAAAACATGCGCCTCAACATAAAAACAGGATCAAGCCAAACCCATAAAGGCAACTGAGCATTTTTGTCATTTCAAAAGCCAGGACACACAAAGATGTTAAGCATCTGTCAGTTTCAAATGGAAAAAAAAAAACCAAACACAGAAAGACACACTTTTGTCTAGAAACCACACACATCCATCATCTTAGCTAATGTCACATGAGTAAACGGTCTACGACAACACATGATGTTAATTTATCATACCTCCCCAGTGTGCACGTGTAGTGTATTTGTTCTGTTCTCATCCCTCTTCAATCTCCAAAATCTTTAGACGCGCTCCATCTTTCTTTTATTATGAGATTACAGTGTCATGAAAAATGCACTATATTTGGACGAGAGACGGTACACTGGTGCAGATGTTTGCTGTGGTGTGATTTGGGTGCAATATAGTTGATTGCATTAAAAAAAAGCACTTTTCATGCATGAAACCTTGAACAAGTTGGATTTACATGAGCAATTTTGCAATTCTGCAATAGAAAGGGATGTTTTGATAAAAGCAGGCTTCAGGAGGTAAAATAGAGAGCTTCCATAAAACAAAAGTTATTTCTGGAGAACAATACATAATTCATGCAAAGCAACCAAACAGCTCTGCTTGAGGAAGAACACATGCATGTAATTAATTGTTTTTTGTTTTGTTGTCGTTTATTTGAAGCTGGAAAAAAACAAAACTTGTTTGTTTTCGTGAAATTGAACAGAAGATCAACTCTGGCGATGCAGAATTGTTGTTTCTCACATTGACAGAGTCTTGGAGTTTGAGTATCTTTCAGCCTTTTTAAGCAAGATGTGCACATATATATGTTACTTAAGTGGAAACTGAAACTGCCTAAGACTGGTGTCTTCAAATCAGGGTTAATACAAGTAAAATTGTCTGCTATGCACCCTTTCATTTCCTCCTGTTTAAGAAACAATCAAAACCTTGCTGACAGTATTTTTACACTTTAATAGTGTCTTTAATTGTGACTATACAGCATTCTTAAAAATGGATATACATTGTTTATGGAAATTACAGTTTTGCTCTTTGATGTGAAGACAAAACAATACTACTTCTCAGATCTTATTAAAAAGGCCTTGCTTTCTGCTTCAGTTTTCTCTCTCTGACTAAACCATGTTTTCCCCATTTAGAGGGAGGCTGTTATTCATGTCACTCACCAACAAAAACCCTGAGTAAACAGACTTTTTCCATCAAACTCTTCCCTTCTTTGTCACTTCTTCTTTTCCTATCTCTAAGCTGCATTTCTCTCATGCTTGAGCAGCTGTAATTATCCGTCTTTGAAATGCTTCGGACAAAACACAAAGTAATTTAGCGTGTGCACACATGCAGTGGCAAAACTTTGTGTTATTATCAGCAGATAAGTAAAAGATAAACGGACCTACAGAAGGCATTGGCTAAATGAATAGTAGATATTTTTTCAATTCTCAGAGCAAGATATTACTATTTAGATAATTTCAGGGTGAAAAAAGAAACTAACACTTAGCAGATTTGACCTTTAAGAAATTACAAATTTCTCAAAAACTGAGATGACAAAAGGCGACGCAAAATTCAAAGCTTGATAAACACACCTTAAGTTTACTCCCAGCAGCGAGTTCTCTGAGCAGCTGCCGGGCACTGTGGCAACCATTGATGCCCGCAAACCATAAAAAGTTTATAAGAAGAAAGCAAAGCATCTGCTTTAAATGTCATAAAAAGGGAAAGTTGAGAGGATCAGTGGAGGTGAAGTTAAGGCTTCGAGGTCCATGATAACTTTCTGAGAGACACAGTTGTAGGATGGTTACCACTTCCCACCCTCACATAGATCCAAAAAGGTTTCACCCAGATTTAGCAGATTCTGGGATAATAGTGCACTTTTTTTGCTGAGCAAATACAAGTCACAAAAGACTCATAAAAAGACTTTTCTTGTTTTTTTATTCACATAATTTCACATCAGGGATCAGATGCTTGGTATGCGGGAAGATAAAAATGTATGCATATGGTTCTCTTATGTAAACCTCACTCACTAAAAAAACTATACACACACACAAACCTGATTCCCAATTCCATTTTTTGGTTTGAGTGGATACAAACACTCCCTTATAACTCATCTGTGTATTAAGGCATTCATTTAACCACAACAAAATGAATATGACAGTGACAGCAACATGTGGGAGGAAACACAGATTTAAGTAAATTTCAAACTGAGACATCTCATTAGAAACAAAGAGAAAATTACATTTGATTTATTTGGTGGTCTCCATTCAGCACCAAAACAAAACGACTAAAGAAGTGACAAAGACGGTGAACTCTGCAAGATCAGCGACACCTTGCAATGAACAATAAAAAGGGACAATGTTTTTATTTCATATGAAAGCTTATGATTATTAAGCCAGGGTTTGTGGAAGGAATGCACAGACTGTGCAGCATGTAGGCCCCTGTGGAAATGATTAGGACAAAGACACAAAAGCACAAACAGAATGTCATGTTTTGGTCATTTTTATTTTTGAATGTTTTTGAAAGCTTAAAGGAGCTAATCAGCCAATATTGTGCCAGAAAATCATAAAGATGTCTGTCTAGATAAGAATTCTCCCTTTAAAACCTCAACCTGGTTCAAGTTGAAAGTTGCTTTTTACTCACATTTCAATAACAGCATGCGTCAAAAGCATTAACATTGAGAAAAAGGGCTCTATGGTGTGCGAGTCTGGCCACATTTAAAGATGTCCTCAAGTAGAGGGCTGATGAGGTAAAAGTTAAAGTGGAACTATTTTGTGCATTTCAGGCTAATTTATTTTTATTTCTGAGACCAGAAGGGCTGGGATTGATGGAGTTATTGTCACACATCGCTTTATTTACTTAAGACCGACCCTCTCCGTAGGCTGTCAGATCAGCCTGTGGGCAAAACGAGTGGATTGAGACTCTTCCGCATTAAGCCCCGCCTCCCGCCACTGCACTACATCGGGAGCGCGCACCACAACTGCTTTTGCCGTCATTGTAACATCTCATAAACAGAAGAATTAGGCGAACGAACGAGCAAAGTTATACAAGAATTAAAGAAAAAAAGTACATTTTCATGGAATGAACTCCCTACTGTTAAACACAATGGTGAATTGATCATTTTTTGGGTTTATGCTGCAGTCGGTGGTATTAAAAACATGTAACTTAGAGGGAAGAAGGGATACATAAAAGACCATTAAATTCTGTAGCACAGTGTAAACACCACAAAATTCAAAGGTTTAAAAAAAAAACAAAAACCTAAATGTACAACCTTTAGAAGATTAAGATGTGACCCTCACATCCCCAAAGCTAAAGCATACAGACTGTGAATGTACCTCAGCAGGTTTATTTCTTTACACAGTTCATGTGCAAAACAGCTCAGTGTTTTACATAAAACGTTTAAGTGTCTCTATGATGCACATTTCACTCTAATTTATTTCAATATGCAAGTCCAGAAAGGCAAAAAGTAATCACACATTTTTCACAAACCCCTTCAATCATTTTGTATTAATCCTCTGGCAGACCAGCCTCTGCCAGAAACAAGTAAACAGAGAAAGCTCCGCCCTATTCCCCCCGCCTGCAGGCTGCATCTGATTGGTCAACTGCTAGGAGGAGTTATACTGAGCAGTGAAGGTGGGTGTGGCTTTAATCTCGTGAACGTGCACAACCTAGAGAAGATGACCAATCACTGAGTCCCTTCCCTGGGACGTCACAAAAATTTCAAAGTAGAAAAACTCTGTAAAACCTATTGTTTCCGTCGCCATGGAAACTAAATGTAGAGAGTACTGGAAAACTCAAGCATCTGTTAAGGAGATAAAAAAAAGGCGCTGCACATATGTCTGACAAGTATTCAACACTATGACAATGAAGAAAGCTCAGAAAACTAGAAATAGCATAACAGAACCCCTTTAAAAGCAAATCAAATCAAACTTTATTTATACAGCACTTTTCATACAAAACCAGCTCAAAGTGTTTTACATAAAAACATTAAAAGAAACATTTTGTGAGTTTTTTTTCTTCTTTGTTCTCTGAGCCCCAAGCCAGGATAAATGCAGTCTGGAAGGGCATCCGTGGCGTAAAACGTGCTAAAAGTTCAACAGTGCGATGATTTGCTGTAGCAACCTCTTCAAAGGAAGAGCCAAAAAGGGAAAAAGTTGTAGAATTAAAACAAACTGAAAAGAATAAGAGAAATGAAAATTTAAAAATTCTTCCAGTAAACACTAAACTTATTTATTTTAACACTAAAATAGTGACAAAAACTATCCACAGCATGCAAAATCATCACAACCCACTTTTTTTTCTCCATTTTGAAGCAGAAAAACAGGAATAAAACAGGATCTCGGACAGGAAAAGTGGCCACTTTGACCTCATGATTTGTGTAAATAAAGTCGTCTTCTATTTGCTCATCTTTGTAGAAATTTTGATCAGTTGTGTGAGAACATTTGCATGTTAGTTCAAATCCATATTTGATGTATAAAGCCTCTATTTTCAACCCTTCCTCTTCTTTTCTAATCCTATCTCTGCTCTCTCTCTCTCTCCCTCAACCCACCCAAACGCTATCATCCTCTCTATTGGTCAGAAGCGGTGACACAGATATGCAGACTGGGTTTCTGCATGTCAGTCGGAAAACTCTACGGTATGTGTGTATGTGTGTGTGTGAGGGCGAAAAGGATGATGATGATGATGATGAATAAGGCTCCGTAGAGGAAGGAGAGAATTACCTTTGAGCATAAGGGAGTGAAATGTAGAGGGCCAGGAAGGCAGAGGAAAAAGAAGCACTGAACTGGGGAGAGAAGGAGCGATAACATGATGGGAGTTTAGTGAGGGGGAAACGAAATAAAAGAGGGGCAAAAAAAAAGAAAAAAACAATGCAGAGTGGGATGAGAGACACAGGGCACTAAAGCAGAGAGGAGGAGAAGTGCTCCAGTCTGAGGTGTGAGCACGTTTCACGATTCCCAAGTTGTTTTGGATTGTGAGAGAAAAGGATGGAAAGAGAGATGGATAGGCCATAATCGCATTTTCTGTGGCGTCTGCACGTTTCGGGAGTCCCATGTTGCTTTTTGGCTCTGGGCAACAAATTGAGGGTAAAACTAGCAGCAGAGATGAGGAATGAAAAATTTAAGATAATATTCAGAGCTGTTCCCCACGGAAACCCATTCTGATTCACAGCATATGCAAGTGGAGTGAAGGACGGAGGGAGAGTGAGACAGCGAAACACTGGAGAGGGTCGAGGCGAGGCTGAATGGAGAGAGGAGGAATGGAAAGATGAGGAACATCGAAAGCAAAGATTTGCAGGCAATGAGAAGGTGGGAAAAAAGAATGACAAAGAGGAAGAATAGATACGAATGGAGTTGTGCAACATGGCGCAAAGTTGTTGTTACATAACACAAAAATACCAACCTCACCTGCAGGAAAGTTTGAACCATTTCTCTGAACACATCACCTGAGAGATCCGACATGATGCTCAAACAACCCAAGCTAACAAGCCTTTGTTAAAAGACTACCAGATACTCGTGATGTTGGCTGAATTCTCTCCTACACCCAGATAACGTGGGTGGATGTGCGCCAGTGGAGTAACAACATGGCTGCCTCAAATATGGCTCCAGATGGAGTTGTGACATCAAACCCAATATGTTGAGGGACAAGTTTCTTAACTTGAGGGGCTTGTGGGCAGATACAGGCCAGGTCTCCATTAGACTGTAATGAGCCCCAAAGGTTTCTGCTCCTTCCATAAATTATTCATATGCAGGACGCTGCTCATGTCAAGCCAGCTTTTGCACCCAAGTTTTGAACAGGAATAAGTACCTGTGTAACAAGACCTGGATGAGCTCTGCTTGTTTTTTTTGCAGCTGGGTTTCACTCCTGTCCTGTTCCACAGAGATGATCAGGAGTCAGTGTAATGCTGCAACACAAATCCTGTACTTGCAGAAGAAAAAGGATTCCTGAAGGTTGTGCAAGAAGAGCCAAATAAATATGAGTAGACCAAGATTTACTGCACCACTTTATTTGATTTTAATGTAACTAGTTTTTTCTTTAGTTTTATATCCTTTTATTCTCTGGTAAATGAAGTGTAAGCACTTTGTTTGTTTACACGTTTATTATTTTATTCACCAAGAAAGGCTTACTGAAATGCAGTGTTCTGTGAAATATCTGGATGAACAATTGCCACAAAATAGTTCTTCAGTAAAGTTAATCCAAAAATTGAGGCCTGGGGTCTCCCAGCTGACCAGCTGTTGTTGAGTCTGCCAAGGACACGGCAAGCTCGGAGGGGACAGAGCCTTTGGTTGTGGGATTTGCTGCCACTGTGTGTTAGACAACTCTTCTCACTGTCATTTAAATATCCACTTAAAACCATTTCTCTTTTGTTGGCCTTTGACCCAGCATGAGATCTGAATTTATTATTATAATATTATTTTGGATTTTTAATCCACCCCCCACCCTGTTTATATATTTTTTTTCACTTTTTAGTCCTATTTAACTTGGTTTGTTTATTTTCTTCAATTCATGTCTTTTAAATGTTTTATGTATTCGTTCTGTTCAGCACTACTTGTCAGTACCGACTGTTATAAAACGCTTTATAAATAAAGTTGGCTTCTGACTTCCAGCACGAATTGGTAAAGTTCTCCGTTTGAGCAGCAGAAACACATGATGGAGTGTGCCCGCTGAACAAACTTCACTTTCTGGATTTATCTCTGATGCGATTCTGCTCTCAGCTTCAGTCTTGTGTGTTGATCCATGAGTGTCACCAGCTCGGTCACAGAGCTGCTGGCTCATTATTAAATCCAAGAACAGCCGAGTCATCACATGATGTGGACCATTTACTGCTAACAGTATTCTTTATGGCCCCAATTATGACTTTGCATTTTCAATTCTGCTTCTCCCTTTTGGTTTTCTTCTCGTCACTCTGGTTCATAATTACTGCTGTTTGTTCCTTGAGAATTACAAGACAAATCTGTGGTGACAACAACAGGGATTTATGTGATACTTAGATGATCCCACGTGATGTTTTACTTGATGCACTGATGCGTTTGGTTTCTCATTGACCTACAAGTAATTGGCAGACAGGGATAAACTTACAGTCAAATGGGGGAACATTTATGGTCAGCTCTTCTTCTCTGCTACTATAATGAATATTGTATTGTGTAGGAAATGTTAATAGAAACAGTACATTTATCTTTAACATAACTGCAAAGGCTCAATGTTGAGATTGTATTTAAGATTCGCAGAACACTTCATTAATGTAGTATGCAGTTGAATAAGCTTCTAAAACATCAACTACCAGGTGTCTACCAACACATCAGCACATACACGGCAACATGAGTAATATTTCAAGGACCACTGATAAAAAAAAAAGGCCAATAATCTAATTTTAATAATCTTCAATACCAGCACTGAATATGTTCTTGAGTCTTAAATAAGGTAATACTTTTATAGTTTAAATAGAAATTCAATCAGAGTATTACTTTCATGGCTAAACCCAAAGAAAAATGTTATGGTGACCAAAACATTTCGGGGTTACAAATAAAAACCTCGTTGGCCTCCTTTCCACTGAATGATGTGGTTCCTCTGACAATGTTGTTATAAAATTGCACTTCTTCTATTGAATGAGTGTCTTTTTGTTTGTGTTTGAGTGCCAGTGTGAAGGACTAATATCAGATCTTTCCTCTTCATAAGCAGACACAGAGGAGGTCTGAGTAAAAAAGACTTAATTCGTTCTGTAAAATAGCATTATCTTATTATTGCCATAATGTAGTTACAGCGAAAGAGAATGGATGTAAAAAGCTTTATGGATTGCTCATTTTCAGATCAGACTGTGTGCTGCTGACACTCAGGTCAAATTGGCATCATGTCTTTTGTCACGTGGCCTCTTGTCTCGTATCCTTCCGCCTGCCTTCTGTAAACAACAATTATTAACTTATTTCATGCATGAATGTTTTAATCCCATTACAGCTGTGTCTGGCGCAAATCTGCATCCTCTGCCGACTCGGTTCTGATTTCCTGTCACCGCACAAGTTTTATATGATGATCATGCCTGACAACAAAAAAAAAAAAAAAAAAAAAAATCCTCATTGTTTTATGGAGGAAATGGTAAATATGGCAACTTCAGACAGAATAACAGTCAACAGAACAATTATGTTAACCTGCAGATAGCTTTGCTGATGCATATTTAAGGATTATGAGTAAAGTTTTATTTTGGATTGAAACTATAGTGCTTGATTTCATTGTTGAAATACTGCTTTCACTTTGTTATTTGGTGGACTGTAAAGGGATTTCAGTACCTTGTAAAGATAATAGACAAAGAGATTAAAAGACTAATATTTACAGTTTTGGCCAATCTAAGGACTTCTGAGACATACTTTAGGAATAAAAGTTCAGTTTACATCTAGTGGCCTTTTTTCTTTTCTATCAGTTTTCTTTCTCGGCCACATTGACTTTCACAAAATCAGACTCAAAGACTGCTAAGTAATCTTCTAGCAACATCAAGATCATAAACATTCGCCAGGATGTATTTGTTCGCTGCTACGGAATAGCCAAGCACACAATCTTTTATGAAACAAGATTTGTCATAAGTAAAGTTTATCTGTGAACTGTTTTAGATGTGATAAAACCTGTGATTTTGTTTTTCTCAAGATGCACACCGTAGTATTTTTCCAAATGCGCGCGCGCGCACACACACACACACACACACACACACACACACACACATAAACATTCATATATCCTCCGACTACTGGTAGTCAGGAGTAGGGCTGGGTTAAAATAATCGATTCAGCGATTATAATCGATTTTCTTTTTAATAGCCCGATATCGATTCATAAAACCCATAATCGATCCTTTTAATATGTATTTTTCCCCGTACATTCATGTGACTGTCGCGCTACGCGAGATCTCATCACCACGCGAGCGTTGCGCATCAAAACAAACATGGCGGAGGTGGTGGAAGCAGCGCCAACAAGCTTGAAGGCAGATGTCTGGAAATTTTTCGGTTTTAAGAAACACGAAGACAGTAATAATGAACTAGATAAAAGCAAAACGATTTGCAAGATTTGCTACATGGAAGTGAGGTATTGTGGAAACACAACAAATCTTCGTAACCATTTAACAAGACACCCCCCGGCACAAACACAGTCTGCTTTAGCCCCGAGGCAAACGCAGCTCGAGAAGGCATTTGAAATAAAGTTAGCAGCAAACTCTCCGCGAGCCCAGAAAATAACAAACGCTATCGCCACATATCGCAAGGACATACAACCATACTCCGCAGTTGAAAATGACGGTTTTCGCGGCCTTATGAAGACTTTGGAACCACGCTATGTCATACCCACACGTAAACAGTTCAGTGAAATAACGATTCCTAACATGTACGCAGATGTGAAACAAGGCATAGCAACATCACTTAAATCAGCAGCTAGAGTCGCCCTTACCTGTGACTGTTGGACATCCAGAGCGACGGAATCATACCTCACCATTACAGCTCACTACATAGACAACGAGTGGAATTTAATGTGGCATGTTCTCCAGACTAGAGCTGTTGAATCCAGCCACACTGCGAGTCATTTACGTGACTTACTGTTTGAAGCAATTGGAGAATGGGACCTGACAGACAAAGAGCCAGCTCTTGTAACGGACAATGCTGCAAATATTGTGCGTGCTGTGGATATGATGGGCCTTATGCATGTCGGCTGTTTCGCACACACTCAACTTAGCTTCACAAGCAGCCCTCAAAGTCCCCGCAGTGGCACGCCTGCTAGGTAGAGTAAGGCGCATCGCATCATTTTTTCATCGTAGCACCACAGCAAGTCACAAGCTTAAAGACAAGCAAAGGTTACTGGGCCTTCCTCTGCATAAGCTGGTCATTGACGTTGTGACACGCTGGAATAGCTCACTGGAAATGCTTGACCGTTTTCTGGAGCAGCAACCAGCAATCTCAGCAGCTCTGCTGTCACCTGAAGTACGCAGGAATGAAAAGGATCTCTGCACTCTGACAGAGGCTGACATAACAGTTGCTGAAGATGTGGTGAAAGCTCTACAGCCACTGAAAGCAGCAACACTGGTCATGTCTGAGGAAAAAACACCCACTCTATCAGTCATTGCACCTCTGCAGGCACAGCTGCTGGACCAGATGACCTGTAGACCTTGTGACTCCACAGTGATAAAAGAACTCAAGACTGCTGCATATGACAACTTAAGCTCAAGGTATGGCTTTATATCTGTCTTGCTGTGTATAATACGTACATAAATTTATGTAAATGTACATATTATTGTATTATCAATGTTATGAGATATATGTAATTTAAATATATTTAATTTTTTTACAGATATGTCACTATGAAGGACAAGCTGTATTTATCGTCAGCTTTAGATCCTCGCTTCAAGACCCTTCCTTTCCTGTCCGATATTGCTCGAGATGACACATTCAACAGACTGATGACTGAAGCTGCTGATGGGGAGCAAGTGGAGTCAGAGACATCTGATGTAAGTTACATGACAAGTACAGAAGTATAAATAATTGGTTCCTCTTGAGTGATGACTTTTTTTAAACACCTGTATCTGAATATAAATTATAAACCATTTTATGGCAGAAATATTTAACAGTTGACTTCCACAGTGGGTACCTTATTAATTTTACAATTAAGTTTATTCTGAATGTTTTTTGTCTTTCAACAGGAAGAATCTGCTGTTGGTGACCCAGTTGAGGAAACGCCACCTGTACAACAGAAAGAGACTTCCCTTGAGCCTGCCGAGGAGGAGTGTTGCCCACAGAAGAGGCAAAAGAAATCTTCTGCACTGATGTTTCTTCTTGGATCAGCCTACAAGCCAAACGACTCTGCATCACTCAAAACTCTTGCTGATAAGGCACAGGAAGAAGTGAAAAAAATACAGGGAAGTACCACATATTCCACTTTCTGAAAATCCATTACAGTGGTGGAAGATGCATGCTGAGGAATATCCTCTTTTGGCTCGTCAAGCAAAGCGGTACCTATGTGTACCTGGGACCAGTGTCCCATCCGAAAGAGTGTTCTCAACTGCTGGCGATATTGTTACAGCAAAAAGGAGCTGCCTCACTTCACAGCATGTAGATCAACTACTTTTCTTGCAAAAAAATCTTCAAGTACTCAAGATTAATTGAGAAAGCATACACATGTGGAAGGTTTAAGTTTCATGGACAGTTTGAGTTCCATGCCACAAAGTTTACAAGTTTTTCATAAACATGTTTGCTATATGCAATAGCTTTTTCCAAATATATTTTGTACACTGTTTGATTTTTGATTGTGTCAATGCAGTGATGACCAAAATAAGACAAGAGGGAGTTCAGAGTTCAGGATAAAAAAATCTTTAAAGGCAATATAGAATTTTACTTGAAGGCCTAAATGTTTTTTGTGTCTTTTTTGTTACATTTACAAAAGACCTGACTTATTGTTGCACTTTAAACAATTCAGAATATTTTAAATTCTGTTTGTTTCCTTATAATTACTATTATTTATTTGTGTGGTTGTATTTCTTATGATAAAGTTACTTTTGTTTTGCAGCCACTGGAACATTTGCACAAAAAACTTTGTGTGCCTGTGAAAGGAATGTGAAAGCTATTAGTTTACAGTGCATTTTTGCTACTTTATTTACACAGCCTGCCCTGTGGTTGGAATAAATTTGATAACTATTGTTTTTGGTCAGGTCATGTTCAATAAAGCATACATGATTCAAGTAACTGCACTGGGTGCAATTATTAATGTAAATATTCCTATTTTTACTAAGGCACCAAGTTAAAGCTAGAAGTTTCTACTATTTGCAGCATTGTTTTTTTCTGGGAATGTTTTCCATATGCAAGTAAAAAATCAATCATTCTGAATCGCGAATCGTGAATCGAATCGATTTGGGCCCTCATGAATCGAATCGATTTTGAAAATTTGAATCGATACCCAGCCCTAGTCAGGAGGATATAAAACACTGGTTACTGTACATGAGCTGAGGTGATAATCATGTGCTTTCTATTTAGGCCAATATCAGAAGATGTAGTTTCGCTCAGAGAGGATATAAGTGACACGGACGACAGTTTGGGAATGCAGAGCAACAAAATGCTTTAATGGCAGAAAGCCAGTCTTAAAGAAAAAGATAAATACCAATGAAATGGTAACTTTGACTGATCCTTATCTAACAGTGATCACCTTGAAAAGCAAAACAATAGCTTTGGTCATTAACAACAAAAAAAATTAAATTCACAGGAAAAAAAAAAAAACAATATTACTGTAAATAATGAAAGTGAAATAAAATAAATGGAAATAAAAGTGAATTAAATTGGGCCCTTGATAATGATTCCACAAAGTTCAATGAAGTCCAAAAGAAACACCATCAATTGTCCATGTTATTCTGTGTCCTTAGTTCGTCCGTCCGTGCTTGACAGTCCTTTAATGTCCGAATGTGAGATTGTTTATGTAACTGTTCATCTACCCGGGTAGTGTGAATTTTGTGTTCTTATCTGTATGATGATATAGCTGCTTTCTGCAGATGCACAATGAAACGGTTGCCGACGTCACACCCTCCACGCATGTGAGTCGATATCCTGCTTCACGTTCCTCTGGTCTAGGCTCTGGCTCACCATCTTAACTCAGTCATACACCAAAAAGAAAAAACCAACCTGCATAGAGCAGCAGTTTTTTTTCCATTACAAATCTATTCATCTTTAAATCAACTGTACAGTTTTCATTCTTCTTTTAAATCTAAATATATGAACATGAACTGTTCACAATAACTATCACATACAGCTATCAAATTAGTTCTAACAGCCAACACACATAAATGGTGTATACCAATTGTTTCCAAAGATTACATATTTTCCAAACACATAGTGCACAATTTAGCTTAATTACATCAAATCATGTCTTAAAATGATTAACCAAATTACTGCCTCTCAATAACTTCATTGCACACTCTTATGTACCTCCGGTTGGTTTTAAACATAGTCTTAGCGACTAAGTAACATACAACACAATAATACAAACACAGTGAGTAATTAGCCGTAGTCGGCAGCAGCGAGCATAATATGCTAATCGCTAACAGTTATTACTCACCGGTGTTTGGTTTTCTCACAATAAAACGCCACAGAGATGTCTGGTAAACACAAAAATAAACCTCCTTGCAGGTGTGGATACCTTCCAAAGTAAAACTCAGAAGAAAAATATACCTTTGACCACTCTTTATTGACCTATTAACACGAACAAGTTCTCTTTCTTTTCGGTTGAAACGTGCCTGTTCTCATTGCATCACGTGCGGAAAAAAAAACATGCAGAGGAAGAGAACGCACAGGGAAATTGAAGCGCACTCTGCTGGTGAAAATAAAAATTACAACAATTACAAACTGAACAGTGGAAACTCAGATATATATATATATATATATATATATATATATATATATATATATATATATATATATACATATATATATATATATATATTTATACATATATATATATATATATATATATATATATATATATATATATATATATTTATACATATATATATATATATATATATATATATATACATATATATATATATATATACATATATATATATATATATATATATATATATATATATATATATATATATATATATATATGTATATATATATATATATATATATATATATATATATATATATATATATATATATATATATATATATATATATATACACATATACATACTTTTGCTGCAGTATCAAGTATCATTATTTGTCATGTTCCACCCTCTGGATTTTTATTTATTTTTTCTTTTGAGTGCCTTTTTTCCCCCTCATTTTTAACTCCCTTTCTCTATCTCCTGTCTTTTTAAGAATTGTCCAGTGGAACCATCTGTAAGCCCCCCTTTGATTTTAGAATGACAGCGATGTGGTCAACCCAAGACAGTCAAGATTTTATGCTGCTCCATGTTTTGCTCATTTTTGATGGAGACAACAAAATCCAAGTGGGTAAAAAGGGTAAAAGTTGGAATTACGACTGCCAAAACCACAAACAAATCCAACTAACCATTTTTATTACTTAGAATGTCAATATTTATGGTACATTTAAAAAAAAAAATGTAGAAATTTGGACACTGAGTCAGATAGACACCTTTAACCATCCCTTAATTTTATTTAAAATAACTTAATTTACATATACAGCTGATCAAATTATCAAAGAAAGTCAGTCAATTTGTGTGCTGGGTTGCAATGATGTTATAATGAAATATTAGATTGATGGAAAATCCATTATAATTGACATTATAGTTCAGTTTTGTTTTGTTTTTTTACTTACTTGTCTTCTCCAACTACACAAAACTGCAAAGTTGTTGACAGCATCTTGTTTGGTTCTGCATAGCTTCTAGTCACTGTGAGTTTCTTGAAATCCACTGACAAGCCCCTGCAATGTGTGCGTTTGATGTTGGTACTGTCAGAAATATTTGCTGAGAACATCCAGCTGGTTTATGTGAGCACCGAGAGGATGACGAGACAATTATGTAAGCAGCCATGGACTGAGCAGATCAAGACAAGACAGATCCCTTTCAAAATCTGCCATAGTTTGCACCTTTCCAACTTTTCCCTGTATTTTGATATTTTAGTTACTTTATTATAAACTAAACAATGCTGTAAGTAACTTACTTTATGATTATGACATGACAAAACACCCGAGTGTATATGTCAGTGGAAGAGAATGCCATCTTTGCATGAGGAACAAAAAGGAATTTTTGTTATACATTGTCTTCAGTGGCTTTATCAGAGGTAAAATGATCCCATGTCAATAAAAAGAAATGTTGTTTGTTTGACTGTAAGGATGAATTATTTAGATATATATTTTCAGATTTGTTTGTTTAATCCAATAAGAAAGATGAATTACAAATTTCCTTTGAATATTTCTGTTGACTCTTTGAATACTTTGTTCTTCAAAGCTAGATGTAACATTTACTTCAAATATCAAAATATTTTTATCCAATGGGGAGTGGCATAGTGAAGCTCTACTTCATGTATGGACTCTTGAGGCAACCTTAAAGTCCATCTACTAAATTTTCACAGATTTAATTACTGATGCCTCTAACAACTGCTAATTTGGAATTCATTTTGCATCCTGTCTCTTCTCTGAGCTCTCTAGCAAGTAAACGTTAGTTTCATGTTGACTACTCATATCTGTTCTCTGTCCCTGTCTTTGTTTCATTTCCTTGTTTCCTCTGAAAATGTCCTCTTGGGTTTCTTTACTGAATCACATGTGATGCACATTCAAAACAACCAAAGTGTTAGAGCTGCTGGCATGTGATGTGGTACCATAAAGAGAAATGCTACTATAAAGTGACGCGCCAAGACAGAAATAAAACTAAAAAAGTTGTGAAGTGCAGTTTCTCAACCTCGGCATGTAGCTGGTCAACAAGGGCTACAGAATTGTACTTGATAAATTTCACGGTGCCATGAAAACAAGACTGAAAAATTAAGTTTTAAAGTCAGACAGTTATGTAGTGCTGCTTAAAGTTTTGTATCCCTGAAGAATGACTGAATTTTGCCTGTTTTGCGTGGTAACTTTGTAGCTTTTGACCTTTGACCACACAATTTGAATGAGTTCACCTTTAAGTCCAAGTGAGGATTTCTGCCAAATTTGATGAAATTTTCCGCAGGTGTTTCTAAGATACTGTATTCTCGAGAGTGGGATGCATGGACTGACAACCCCCCAAAAAATAAAGCCTGGGGCTGTTGCTGTTATCGACACCGAGGCAGAAATATAATGGAGACACAGGAACAGGAAATTGAAGACTTCCGTGCTGCACGAGTAAAAATGAGGGACAAAAAGTCATTTTCTGATGGCTCTTCTTAAACGTGTCCCATTAGCAGCAGAAACCCAATATCCCAGCCTTTTCCCTTTCTCCAGGGGGTTAAGAGGTTCACAGAAAAGCATGATTGGAGAGAAGAGAGATGAGAATGGAAGAGGGACTGAGAATGAGGGAAAGAAAATTAAGAAGCGCCCTGGAGTTAAGAGCTTAATATTACTTCATCCGTCTCATTACATACATGGTTTACTCATTTGCTACAGTGAATAATAAATTACATTTGAGAATTCAGTTATTAGTGCTTTTGGGAGTAAGCAAAGGATTGTGTTGGGAATACTATGTTGTTTCAAAGTCTGCATTCAAATCTGCTCTGACGTTTAGTGACAGTCTCTTTTAGTGTTTTAATGAAAAAGGTAAATGCTTGAGTAAAATAAACAAACATTGTACTTTTATTTAGTGCTTACCTCAAAGTTGTTTTTCTTATTGGGTAAAGGGAACATTCTCTGATGCAAATGTCCACATAAAAGAAGTGGTAAGTAAATTGCCAAACAAAAATTCGCCATCAAGAGGTATTCGAAAAAGCAGTTTGACTGGTTTAGTGGGAAATTAACTGGTAACCTTGGGGTATTTTTTGTTCCGAAATGGCTAATCTAGGTAAGTTAATAAGTAAACATTTGCTGAGAACATACAATGTAGGCTATGCCTAACTTATCTGGATAATGATTTGTGGGAAGGTCACCACGAGTGTGATCAAATCTGTCAGATCCCCTTTAAATAAATGAACAGGCAACTTAATTTTCACTGGAGTTATTGCCTGTCAACTCTGCCCATGCTTGCTTCCTTGCGTGAAAACATGAGTACGTCTCCATGTATTTCTTATGTCTATCTTCAAAATCCCAGTGTACCGTCATGTTGTCCTTCATCTGGTGGATACAGTGAAAATACAATGAAGCACCACAAAAGTGTTGACATATCATTTGGTAATACATTGTAAATATGCAAAAATGGCCTTTGTTCATTTTAAATTATTTTTGCATTTTAATAGAGGGTTAAATAAAGACTTTGGATAAAGAAGTACACGTTTCCCCCAAAATTAATTTTCTTTCATAGGTCAACGTTAAAGGATTACTTCTTTTTTTTTTTTAGATTTTTAGTTTAGGTTTGCTTAGGATTATTTGGCCTTTTGGTTCATTGGCCTGTGTCATAATGGTGGCGACAGAGGTGTGGACCCAAAAGCAGGAGAAGGGAGCCAGAGTTGCAGAACTAAGAGTTTTTTAATCCCGGAAACAATGGAAGGCAGAACTAACATGAGGAACAGAATTAAAGGAAGGAACTGAACTAAACTAATACAGGGAACACTGATCTAACACGGGGAATTAACACAATGAACCAGCCAAGTAAAACAACAAGTGAGGGCTATAAATACACTGAACAAAAAGAGACACAGGTGACACAGATAAACTAACTGAACACAGGTGAAACTAATGAACATAGAACAAGGCTAACCAGAAAACAAGACACAAGGGAACTAAACAGGAAAAACTAAAAAATAAGATAGGAAACTGAAATTAAGACACAAAAAGGCCAAACCGTGACAGCCTGAGCTCCTGCATTCTGGTCTACTTGCATATGCAGTGGGTTATGTTGGTTTTGCTTCTGGGGTCACTAAGTACACTTCAACTCCTGATTAGTGATGGTCAGATGAAGCTTCATGAAGCATTAAAGCTTTCAAACAAATTAGAAAAGGATTAATTTTTCTGGGCTTTATTGTGCGCACAAACCACCCGCTGATCAAAACACATAAAGCAGGCGGCTTTAACTTCAACCAGGAAATGCGTTGTACACTATCTTCTACACTTATTTCAGCAATAACTGTGACAAGAAGAAGTGACCATTGAATTTGCTTGTATCAGTATAGTCTATTTTCCAGTGAATTTTAATACAATGTGCTTGATATCCAAACCAAGCCAAACTTGATATATAAAGCACATCTCCTGCCAAAGGCAACATGAAGTGCTCGAAAAAATTATGCATATTAAAACAGAGCAAGTCTCCAAACACCAAAGTAAACAACATAACAATTTACAAAAACACTCATTACCCCTCACCACCATGCATGATGGAAGCACTGGTATTGGTGGCCTGCCTGCCAGTTCACCAGATCAGAATCAAATTGAGCACATCTGGGACATCATGTCTGGTTCCATCCACCATGCACACTACAACATCACATCACAGACTGTCCAGGGCTTGACTGATGCCCTGATCCAGAACTGGGAGGTGATTCCTCAGGTTAGCATCCACCGTCTCATCAGAAGCATCCCCTTTGAGCATGATGATCCAGACCTGCATTAGTCAATGATTTCGATTTACATTGATAATTGTTATGTTATTTTCTTCACAACCAAGCGGCAACTTCCGGCGATTAAAAATAAAGCCCATGCGGAAGTGCATAAAACTGCAGTTCCCCCTTCGTCCGCGAGGGGCTGGCTTCAAAACAGAACAAATCCCTGTAGACTCTCATGTTAAAAAGGCCAACTTCACAGCAGAAATATACATGTTTACAGCCTGGTTCAAAAATTCATTTTCGGTTTAATAGGTCAGGTTTACTTTCATGGCAACTGTGGACGGAGTGAATTCTTTTCTAACTCGCCCGTCTAAAAGTAATTTAATCTCAAAATGTCCTCTTGATTGACAGGTACCCAATCTCCCGCTTCAAGTGAGAAGAATGCAGAACAACCACGGTTTTTAGCCGGTTAACAATATAAATTAGCTTTAGCCCGCTTACCTCCGTTAGCTGGTTATCTCCTGTTATCTCCAGGTTGGCTCGGTAAGCTCTTAGCTACAGGCAGTTCGGAGTTCGCACAATGTCAATCATCCACCATGATACTCACAGCCCCCATCTCACTCTCCCTCTTTGCCTATATTTGTATTATACGGGCGAGACCACACGCATGCCCCTGCCAAGATGGCAATGGTCGGAACCGCCCACCGAGCTTCAATTCAGCTCTTCAGAAACCTATGAGTGGCGTCACAGAGGCTACGTCCATCGTTTTATATACATTTTATGTTCACATACATTTCTCTATGAATTGAATAAAGATGTTTATTTTACATATGTGATTGACATTGTTTTAGGATGTATTTAAGTGTGTAAACCAATCATTTGCCCAAACTAGTGATGTGGTGCAGAGTAAGTCATGTAAATATCAGGAGATTTGATTAATTTTTATGAAACAATTAAGAAAAAAACTTCTTTTTTTTTCTTTCTTTGAAACAACTCCAGCCTTTGAAAACACCCTTTTGCATGGCACGGACAAGGCTCACTGCAAGATCTAAACCAGTTTCCATAGCGTTTACGTGCTACAGCCAGGCAGTAGGATTTCTGGACATAATCAATGATGTCACTCCAGAAATGAAACAAGCGTCAATACACACCTCGTGGAAATGCTTCCTGGATTAGTCGACACACAGGTGAAAGCCATGGTGCAGAACATCTCATTACAACTCCTGATATTAGTTGTTTAGTTGCAACAGTAGGTTTCATAGTGCAATAATTTCACATAGCTTATAAGCATACCTAAGCAGAAGCCATTCCTCACTTTGTCACTGTTGGCATAACACTTATCCACCCTCACAAATAAAGCAACTGCAACTCAGTAGAGGCACTAAATCAGGGGGAGATGGATGGGTAATTAGGAAGGAAAAGTAGTTGCGTGTTCCAGTGAATCACAACATCCAACATGCTTTGTCCACTGTCACCAGACCACAAGGAGAATTTATTCCGTATCATGATAGAACAATTACAACAAGGCAGTGGCTTTATTATTTTTTTGTTTATTTGTTTGTTTAGTAGGTTATTTTTTGTTATACATGTCCATGTTTGGCTTTTGATATGTTACACTAAATCTAATAGAGATTCTCTGGACGGTTACTAATTCTGTTCCCACCAAAGCTGCAATGTAACAAATTTTCATTGTTTTCCTGCTCCAACCTCCTGCTGAATCAAATTAAGTGGAGCTAACAGTACATCTAGTTCTGCACAATGACTTGCATGCATGGAAAACATGTTGGATTGTGAAGCTTATAGGACAGGATTGAGTCACCTGGTGTAGACAAAAACCTTAATTTTCTTTATACTGTGGGTGAGTTATTATGGCTTCATTAGAAAATAATTTAAAATGTGGTTTAAAATTTAATTTGCATGAAGTTTTTAAAGGGTAATATTTGATCAAAACCAGTTGAATACATTTGTGGTGTCCAGTCTTAAACAGAATGGTGCAGGAAAAGTGAATATCGGCCCGCATCTGGCCCAGGTATATGAAAGCTGTGTTGAACCATAACATAGCCTGCAATGGAGTTCATGTGGCTTATAACTGGGCCTCATAGGGCATTCCTGTATGGTTGAGCTCTGGTAAAGCCTAATGGCTCTTAAATGGTCCACATGTGGCCGACAGACCAAAATCCAGATTTTACACAGTAACTAAACTGATTTATGCCAAACCTTTTGGCAGGCCCACTTCTGGAAGTGAATTATGGGCAATATCTAGCCCTACTGTATGGTAGCCTAACTGAACCTTCAAAATACCAGATTTCTACCAGGAGTTAACTAAATATAAATATTTATGTGGCTTACAGTCATACATATGTACATATGTATATATACATACTGCATATATGAATACATATATATATATATATATATATTTATATGTGCGCCTCACAATCCCTCCCCTGCAGGTCTCACTGTCATTGCCCACGTGAGCAATGAAGTCCCCCAGCAGATGCCCACACCTGCTTGGTGCCTCTCACCTTGAGCAACTCCAGAGTGGAAGAGGGTCCAGACCCTCTTGAGGGTACTGATGCCAGAGCCCAAGCCAGGCGTCAAAGTGAGTCCAACAATATCTAGCCGGAACCGCTCAACCTCGCGCACAAGCTCAGGCTCCTTCCCCACCAGAGAGTTGACATTCCGTATTCCTAGAGCCAGTCTCTACAGCTGAGGATTGGACCGCCAGGGTCTCCGCCTCTTGCTGCTGCCCAGCTCACACTGCACCCGATCCCTACGGCGACTCCTGCACGTGGTGAGCGTACGGGAGGTGGGGCTCATTCGGGATGAGCCCAACCGGGCCCCGCGGGCATAGGCCCAGCCACCAGACACTTTCTCTCGTCCCCCACCCCAAGGCCGGGCTCCAGAGGGGGGTCTCGGTGACCCGCGTCCGGGCAAGAGAACATTTCCGCCAATGGTCATTATCATCATAGGGGTCTTTGAGCCACACTTAGTCTGGTCCCTCCCCTAAACACCTGTTTGCCATGGGCGATCCTAACAGGGGCATAAAGCCCTTGACAACATAGCTGCTAGCATCTTTAGGACACACAAACCCCTCCACCACGATAAGGTGGCGGCTAAGGGAGGGGTTTTTGTTTTTATTTCGCAGGAAATGTTAAACAATAAACAGAGATATGAATACAAAAAAATAAATAAATAAAAAATTAGAGCCAGTCAAAGATAACAAGTCCTGACTAAATGTCCTTGAACCAGTTTTCCAGATAGAATTAACTTTAAACAGAAACATGCATGGATGAATAAAGGATGCTTAGATTAATTAAACAAACTGCAGCATAAAACATTTAATTACTCCATCTAAACATTGTCTCTCAGAACTTTGATGACTTTATGAACATACCAGAATACTTTTTAAAGCGTTATGCATTTGTTAAAGCTGCTCATTAATGCATAACATTGTAAAACTTTAAAATGGTCCATTTGAAGTTTTCGCTTTTGACTCAAACAGTGAAATATTTTGTTTTATAAAAACAACTTTTTTTTTGTATCAGAACACAGCATTTGAGAACATCAGTGAATTTATATTCAGAATTAATCTGAGTGCTTTTACACTGCTAATGGATTCTCAATGGAAGATTCTCTAAGTGCAGCAAAGAGCAGAATCCTGATGATTGTGTGTATGTGATGCGTCTGGCTACTCTCCAGCGGTAACCGGAGAGCAGAACGTATTGAATAAGGCGGGCTGCAGAGACAGAGAGGAAAAGAGAGATGCTTTAATTGCAGAATGCAGTTGTTTATCCTGAATGACTAGGACATCCTAATCACTGATTACACTACTCTCTGTTTAACTGTTTTCTTTCCTTTCTTCTTCTTTTTTGTGCCTGATAGCTCCAACAGCCCACTTACCATTAAGCTAGCTATCAGGTTGTTTTGTTGCCTGGCTGACCCCGAGACCAGACAACTGATTGACTTGGTGGTGGACTTACAAACTGCCTGTTTGATTAAAATGATATTCATGGAATGCAAAGGGGAACCTCAACTTGCATTGGCCTCACTCTATATTTAGTTATACCTTGCACTGCAATGAGAGTGAGTGATTCAGCAGGCAAACATTTTCCTTCTGACAACTGAATGGATGGATGTGAAGGGTGTAATGGTGTAGCTGTGCTATAATAAGTAGAAAAGCGATGGGGAAATGGAAATGGAAGATTTGATTACCTGCTGTGGCAATGCCAGTGAGAATGGCATAATGTGCATTATAACATCAGAGGCCTAACAGCTATAATAGGGAGTGTAATGTGTACGCATGTCGAAAGGTGTAATTAGAATAAATGGATATAACATTAATATATATTAATTTGTGGAGGCAGTAGATATGGCAACAGCTGGAGACGAGGAGCACATGACTCCGTCTAGACTGCATTCAATTTAGATCTGAAGTAGGCCATAGAATATCATTCTAAAAGTAGTTCTACCCTTTTAAGAGTTGCTCTGAGTATATTTTCTCACTTTCAACAGAAATGAACTAATTTATGCTACATCCATCTTCGCTGCAGATTCAGGATTAGACACTCCACATTACATCAATTATATATATCCCTAAAATGTAACCCTGAGGGTCTATCAACACATATTAACAAGATAATATATATATATATATATATATATATATATATATATATATATATATATATATATATATATATATATATATATATATATATATATATATATATATATGTGTGTGTGTGTGTGTGTGTGTGTGTGTGTGTGTGTGTGTGTATATGTATATATAAACATTATTTGCTTTACATTGTACAACAGACCCTGTTACCTTCTGTCCAAACTGCTCTTTACAATTATATCTTTACAATCACATAATTAAAAGCAAACACTTCTAAGACATCTGCACTTGTTGGAAAAAATAAAAAGTTTTCAACAATATGACTCTAAACCTAAATGACACCTTATAGTTGCATTATATTAAGTTGTGTCTGTGTTTCTCAAATTACTTGCATCTCGACAGCTCATTACCGAGGCATGCACGGTCAGAAGATGCATTTTCAAATTTTAACTTAGTAATAGTTTCTATATGGTTTTGTCCTGTGAAAATACCATCAAAGCTAATGGCAACATATAGTAATCCACATTAGCCTTGCAATGTGCGGAACATTAAGGTACAAATGGAAAGAATCCACTGGGGCTTCACTTAGAATCAGGGAGTGCATGAGAACTCCTGTTTACTTCTGCAGTTAACACCTTTGGAGTGCTTTGCACATTGCTAAAATCACTTAGTTTGTGCCTCTAGTGAGGATGTAATGGCTAATGGTAAAGCAGGTGTTATTAGTTTTTCACATTGTGCCGTACTAACATAGGCTTTGCACTGCTGTGGCAGCAGTAAGGACCTGAAACAAATAGTTTATGAGCAGTGCTTTCTATATGAAAGAACATCTACCTTTGTTGAGAACATTGACCTTAAAGTTCTTGGGCATAATAAACATATTGTGTTATGAAAAATATGTTGTATCCAAATCCAGATGCAAAGCATGGCAGCAGTGTAATGTTGCTTGATTGAAGACACAAAGACACAAGCACAACAGAGAAAGCTCCTCAGTGTTTTGTCGCTTTCAACGTCTTATCTTGCATCTTTGCATCCTTTCAATATTGTTTTGCTAATTATTACAGCATGTGGTCTTTGGGGAATTCTCAATATCTAAGACATGCTCTGATCCATAAAATGACTGTGAATTTTTTTCAAATTTTTACAAAAGGATTGATCCATGTAGCCGTAACGATAAATAGCTTACAGTTTTCAGACACTGACCTCGACACCTGCAGTTGTAAAAATAATGTGATGATAGACTGAATGTGCATGTAAAGTATTTTGGGCCAGAATGTAACTTTGTCATCTTGTTCGATTGTTTTTTTTCAACAATACACAGTCACCAAACAGCACAGTGACTACTTGTCATTCATAAATAAGCAGACTGACGGGCTACAAGCCTGAAGAAGCCCATGATGCAAATTGTAGGACACACATTATTTGTGTAGCATCATTTTGGTCCCGGTCTGTTTCTGTTAGGATCTTCTTCTTTATTGCCTCTCCTCCCTGCTCCTCACTCTTCTGCATGTGACTGATTAATGGATGCACCTGTTGCTCACTATCTCCACCTTATAACCCTGGGTCTGCTGTTTATTCAGCATCAGTTTTCTTTTTTCTGCCCAGCTTTTTGGATACAACCCAGGATTTACCTAACCAGGCCATCTGTGCTTTTGAGGACTTCTGCCACTCAGCTCTGCACTGCTACCACACATTTCCCAGGTCTACTGTGTGAATAAATTGCTATTAAACTTTCACTATTTTGGTTTCTTTAAGGTTCCTGCCATCCACTCTTGTGCTGAACTGTTTCATTTGTTTTTTTTTCATTTGTCTTTTTTATGCTTTGTATTCACTAAATGTTTCTTATGGGCAATTTTGTCCATGTCTGCAGATATAAACATCCTAAAAGTGATGCAGTAGTAGTGCTGAGAGACTGATGTTCTGAAATTATTTGTAAACCAGCCCCACAAACACACAGAAACTGATGCTCAGAAACTTAGATTGATGCTGTGTTTGAGAATGTCCAGATGGTGTGTGTGTGTGTGTGTGTGTGTGTGTGTGTGTTAAACAGTGCTCCCTGCAGAGAACTACACACACGAATATGCACAAGCTAACACTTACACAAAACAAACATTATCATACATCTTTGTTGAGCTGACTGCAAATTAGTTCCTCAAGGACCTCATTCAGATTATTTGCAAAACGGTGTCTTAGAAGAGTCTGCATTATTTTTTGTTGCCGGCTTAAACACATTTAAACTACTGGAAATAATTTCAATCAAGAGAAAACAAACAAACCCGTTAAATTCACAAGTCTTTAAAAGCAAATGTTATGAATGCTTTGAGATTATGGATTGTCAATTCAGAACAAAAACAGAAATATATGGTTACACATATCTCCATCCAAATACATAAAACATTTTAAAGGGCCTTTTTTTTCCCAGTAATTACTACAAGTACAAACTGCATTAAACCTTAGTTCAGCTATTCATACTAAAAACTTTTAATCAGCCAAAAAGTTGCTAAGATAATAATTACTCATTTGTTAACTTAAATATTTTCTTTTATTGTTAAATAAATAATCTTTAAACACAATCCTTCATCTAACACAGCAAGCGTATGTGAAACCCGTTGTCATACGCTGCTCTCTGTCCCTCTGGGCTTAGATTTATCACACAAATCCCTGTTCATAGGACTGAATGATAATCACCAAGAAAAGCTTTCAAATTGTGTCTGTACTTAACTGAAGTACACTTAACTCCTTTCTGCCATGGATGGTCCACCAAGTCATGACATCCTACATATGCTACATATATGTTTTATACACAAGAGCAGTACTGAAGAACTTTATGGAGAACGTAACAACTCTAAGCATGACTTGTACAACCATTGTTTTTACAGTAGTGAAACTGGTTACAACTGGGAGTTGGTTTAACTAGGGTTGCAACACTCAGCTGGTTTGCATATAGTCAAACTAATCCAACATTTTCAATGATGTATTCCTCTCCTTGTCTGAGGTGGTGCTGCATTAAAAATTACTGAAGGAGGAAGACACAGCTTTTGAATAAAGCAGGACATCCTTCTTTTCTGCCACATGAATTATAGTCTGTATTCTGCATTTTGTTCACTTGAAGTGAATAGAAAATCTTTCTCTTTCACATCCTTAGTTGGTGCAGACTTCACTTGATGCACATCAGTTTGAAGTATATTCATATGTCCAACAACTAACCAGACTTTCCAGGCAAATTATTTAGGGTTAGATTAAGAGGGGCTGGTGTGAGTGAACCCCAAGAGATATCCAGGTAGTTTCTTTTAGAGAAACAAGACTGTTTCACCTCTAATAAAGTATTTGTTCTCTTAGTTTGCCAGTCTGAAACATTCAGCGATGTTCATTTAATGATTAAAAAAACACAAAACAGAAAACAGAAAGAAAGAAAATGATTACTTTCCATTAGTGTGAAAAGAAAGGAAATAAGATTATTCATCAGTTGAAACCTTTCAGGAAGGTTTGTAGTCTTACCAGGTCAGACTATGCAATGCTAAGAGAAACTGCAAACAACCTGAGATACAATGCAATAGAAAACTCTGTATCACGGTATTCTAGAGTCAAATGTAAGCCATCTGTCTGACAGTTAAACTATTCCCTATACATGTGGTCATGTAATGAGACAATTATCTCAAACACACCGCAACAGAATGGCTTAAAAAATAATTAAGATGTTACAATAAATAAAATGAATCCAATCTTCAAAGCACTGAAGGAATGCTTATGTGTGGGTATATGCAGAAGGAAGAAAATGTAAATATGTTAGGCATTGTGATTATTATATTTTGTCTCATTTAGTGCACATAGAGTGAGATTGGGAACATTGTAGGATTGTTACAGCTAGGTGGATGTCAGGAACCAATTGAGGGAGGCAACTGCAAAGGATAGTTAAATTTGGACAAAATCTAAACTGGGGATGCTCAAAAGTATGATCTGACAAAAGAAAGAGAAGACCAAAGGACAATAAAAACACTGAGGAACTGGTGAAATAAATCAGAAAGTTGAACCAGGTGAGGTAATGAACAGGAAGCAAAACAGGATACACTACACATGGGAAAAGAACCAAAATGAAACGAGATGCAAAAATGAAACATGACAGGACCCCAATCCAAAACCATGACAAGGATAAGTCATTTGAATGTCATTTTCAATGTAGGTATGTGGTATATTCCAGTTTACTAAACCTCTATGTATGCTAACTTTTAATGATCAGTCAATCCAGTTAAATCCAAATGACTTGTCATTTCTCAGCATTATGGTTTGTTTGTACATGACAGTAACATATAAAAGAGTGCTGGAGCCCTCGAGGAGAAAAGGTGTGGGGTAAAATGTAAATTGGATAAATTTGATGCCAACATAATACGCATTATTACATGTAGCAATTAATTTTCTATCCTCTAGTTTCTCTTTATATACAAACCATTTGTATTAGGATGCAAGCCTAGTGCTTAAGCCGATGCCCATAGCCGACAAAACGCATGGTTTTTAAAATATGCAGACTGTGTGCTGGACTCCTGTTGAGAAACTCTGCCTGTGGGTGACGGTACAAATTATACTATGAAGCACAGCAGAGCTGAACTTATTTGATGTTCAGTCTTCTAATTTTGTGCATTTTAAAATAAGATTTGGTCATTAATTCAACAGAAACACATCTTTTTCCTAAATGAGGTTGTAGGCAAACAGATGCCCAAAAAAGAATTTTCTCCTTTCAGCTTTTTAATACAAAAAATATACATATGTAGCATTAAAAGTTCGATGAAAAAAGTGGATGTCAAAGAAGAAATGTGTACATATATATATATATATATATATATATATATATATATATATATATATATATATATATATATATATATATATATAAACAAAGAAAAAAATATCAAATCAGGAAGAAAATAATGGCATTTAGAATGAAAACTCTTAGATGCAGCAATGCAGGATGTTATGTGTTTGCAGTCAAGTTAACAAGCAGAGATATCATACATTTACCTGTTTACTAGAAATGAACCAAGCCAATGTTTTTTTTTTTTTGTTGTTTTTTTAAGATATAAAGCCATAAAATAAGATTTTATATAGATGAATACTCAAAGCAAAACTGCTTGTTTTTTAAATTTTCAATAAAATCCAAACATCAATTCATTCTTTTGTTTTTGTAGAATGTCAGTGTGTGGAGACACAGAAGCACAACAACACACCAAATGTTTTTACAAGACGAAGACAGAAACAGATGCAGGTGGACACGACCCCTTTAGTGTCACTCATGTATTTTTCCATAATGCAATTTCACACATATGATTTAACACAGGGGTGTCCAAAGTCGGTCCTCGAGGGCCGCTGTCCTGCAGGTTTCCCATGTATTCCTGTTCCAACACATCTAGCTTCCACTAAATGGATCAAACAGCCAATGACGTGCACAACTGATTAAGCTCTACTACTAATTAATTTGAATCAGGTGTGTCTGAGCAGGGATACATAGAAAACCTGCAGGATTCTGGCCCTCGAGGACCGGAGCTGGACACCTCTGATTTAACATCTGTAACAGCACAGTGTTTGGTTAATGAAACTGCAGAAAAAAGCTCTGTATTTCCTACACGCACACACACACCCTCACACTCACCTGTTGCTCATAAAATAATTCAATGCAGTTATCTTATTCTGAATTCAAACAGTGTGTGCTTATGTTCTCACTTTGTTTAAGTATAAAGCTTTGAGCAACATGAAGCTAAACCACTCTGGACACAATTTAATTGACTTAAACAGAGAGATTTTCCAAGATTACTGGGACCCTCAACAAACCAGTGCAATGGAAACAAATGTAAGTTTGCAATGAGATACCACACAAGCAGCCAGTAACAATGGTGCACCTAATATACATTCAAAATGTGCGCTCTACAGATTATACCAACACAGTAATTCAGTCAAAGATTTTATTTCAGCTACAATGAAAGATTGTGTTCATGGCAAAAAGGCATTAGAAGCAAAAAGAAATACACTGATGGTTAGCACTAAACGATCTTTTATAATAACAAGTGGATTTTCAATCATTGCTGCCAAATGTCGATCAATCTGCTAGCATGAAACCAGCAAAGCACTTAATATTAGCAGTTTATATTGATACATTAAACAATAAAGATTTGTATGCAGTTTTAACATTTGTGTTTTCTGTGAGTGCATCATAATTGATTTTCTAATTTTCTGCCTGCATGGGCACATGCCTAGCATGAGATAGTAGATGACTGTTTTCCATTATCAGCCCCGACATAAACTCCACTCCAACCATTGTCTGCAGAAATGCCTTCACTCTCAAGCTACTAAACTGTTGCAAACATTTAAATAAAATCAATTTGCAAAATGCATGTTATAGGAGTTAAGAATAAACCTACTTTGCTTGTAAAACAACTTCTTAAAGCAGACACAAAGGCTATTAAGAAGCGGCGTTACAGCACATGTGTGTGTGGGGAAATAAGAAATACCACCAGATGCAAGGGCTAGCAGTTGGCAAAATGTCTCAGATGAATGAAAATAAGTGTTTTTTCTGTGGGCTTGTTACACCACTACAGCTTAATCCTTTGCCTTTCTTTGAAAGAAGCCTGGGAGATGTTTAAACATGGAGGATTTGCAGCCAGGACATGCGTTTCTTTTTAAGTACAAGAGGGGACAAGCAGCTGTGGCTTTTGTTAAAGCTGCTGAGTCTACTCTGCACAAAGTTTATGTTCCCAGAGATAACGGATGCAGAACCTCCAACCTGTAAGTAAGAGACTCAGTAAGTTTGCTCTCACCTCAGCAGGACGGGACAATATTCAGCTTTTTGTCCAGCTGACTACTGATAGGATAAGAAGGCAAGCAAAAAACTGGAAGATTTGCTAGATTTTATTTCACTAACTAGGGACAGTGGAAAAGAGTTTCAGCTTTTATTCAATTTACATTGATATTTCTGTTTTTTGCTGCTGTACTTTTTCAGGACTGGTGGCCTGTCCAGGGTGTTCCTTACTTCATGCCCGATGATCGCTGGATGGCTCCAGTTTCCCCATGACCCTTAACTGGACCTAGCGGTTAAGAAAATGGATGGATGGATGGATGGATGGATGCTTTTCCAATGGCTTTCTCTGGCTGCACTTAAGTGTGAGATCAAAATTTTATTTACAGATATGAACACATTTTTCCCCTACTATTTATACATTTACGAACAATGTTTTTGCACAATAAAAAAGAAAAGTTAAATTCATGCATATTTTCAGTCTATCCAAGCAGTGGTGTAGTCCAGGGTATACCTAAGTATATGGACTACCCACTTCTTGTTCAGTCAGCATTGAGCATACCTTCTTCTAAACCCCTTTCTATTTAAAGTAGCAACCCCATTTACTGATATACAAGTGAAAAAGCATAAAAAGCCCATAAAAAGGGCCCCAAAATCCCGAGAGACCCTGGATCAATGTTTTTGTCTAAAGACACAGTCAATATGAACCAAAATAAAACAAAAAAACACAGCACTTTGGAGGGGAAGGCACTCCAAATTGTTGAGATTTTATTTCTTAACTGAGCTGAACATATTGGTTGCTCTATCAGACAGTGAAAGTTTTATCAGAACTCTCACAGCCTTTTTCCTATCCTTCTATCAGGCTATCCATCCCTTGATGAATGTATGACCAAAGCGGCGAGGGAGAGATTTTTCCCTCCTTTCACGTAAAAGCACTGCGAACAAAAACTGACTGTATAGATCATTAAGTTAAACCACATTCGCACACATACACACATACAAAATTTGGGCCAGACCAGTTACCGCTCGTTAGTTGAGGTAATGTTTATATAGCATTATGCTGTCCCACACACACGCACACACAAATGGTTATACATGGCTCCAACATGGGTACTGAAAAGTAAAAAAGAAAGGCAGGGAAGGAGGGAAAAGAGGGGAGATCGAGATGTAAAGTTATATTTGAGTCAGATGTAATTGCTGTAATTATATTGGCGATATGGAAGGCCTGAGTCTGGGTCTGCAGTGTGTGTCTGCATTCGAACAAAGGGCCACTTGTGTCAGAGGCCTGCTCTCTGCAGCTTTTACCGTAATGATATTCCAACGCTTGCCGTTTGCATGTGTGCATACGTTTGTGTGTATGTGTGTGTGTGTGTGTGTGTGTGTGTGTGTGTGTGTGTGTGTGAATCTGCATGATGTTGAGTCTAGAAGGGAAATGACTACCATGCTTTGCCAGAACCCACCACCCCCCCCAATCACACAGCCACACCCCACACTCCAGTATTACATACACATAGACACACACAGGGGATTAGTTGGACCTGCATAATACAGTTTAATATTTATGCATGAGGAGAAAAGGGGATGGGGTGGTCATTTCAGACCGATGAGGTGTGTGTGTGTGTGTGTGTGTGTGTGTGTGTGAGTGAATGTATGGATGCGAAGACAAATCTCAAAATTCCTGCTGTCATTTTTCTTCTTTTCTTTCTTTGTCTATCTGTTTTTTTTCTAACCCGTTTTTTTTTTTTTTTTTTGGATCATTTTTTGGTCTCATTTTCGCATCATTCTTCTTTCTCTCGTCTCCTCCCTCTCTAGAGGTTCAGTGAGTTTATTCTGCATAACTTTTCTTTCCAATTTAGAAATGAAAATAAAACGGTTCTGCATGGTCTATGTGTATGGATGTGTGTGTGTGTGTGCGAGAAAGAGAGTGAGTGTGACGTCATCAGGTGTGTGTATGATCCAGATGGATTTTCCACAGTGGTCTCTGATGGGCGGGTCATAAAAGCAGGCAAGGTAGCGTGCCAGCTTGCTGTCTTTCATACACACACACCTGCACACAAACAGACGCAAGTGCTGTTATTTTAACCCTGCACATACAAATCCCTTCACAGTGTGTGTTACAGCCAGGGGAAGTATTTGTCCTTTCTGAGCCACCATTATCTACCTGCTTCTTATTAATGGTCTGCTGGTCTTGCAGCAATGACCTCTGAACTCTCTAATGAATACAGACAATACAAAAAAAAAAAAAAAACTGCTTCAGTTGTGGTTTATTTTCATAGAGCTATTATAATAATAATAATAATAATAATAATAATAATATATATATATATATATATATATATATATATATTTATATTACAGAATTGCTGAACTCACTCAGCTGCTTTAATCTACTCTTCTAAACACTTCTTATCTCTTGATGATACAAAGATCACATTTCAAGTGGTTCAAATGCGAAGTTTCTTAAATCTTTCACAACACATGCCTACTAACATGTATGCAGAATATCTGACCCTGTGACCCAAGTGCTTTTCTTTCTTTGTAACTGAAGCAGCCAGAAAGGTTCGCAGATAAATCTCATTGCCAGAAGAAGATCCATATTCATTACCATAAGTGCTGTAAATAAAAAGAGTTCAAGTTGCAATAAGATAAAACACCATCATGTTTTGCAAAGAGAAAGCAAAATTTAAACAGGGTTTCAGAAAACGTGACAGAAGAATGCAAACAAAGAGGTTTAAAGGCTGTAAGAAATGCAGGGAAATTTACAGAATACACAGAGGAAAAAGAAGGACACTCAGTCAGTTCTGACTCTTTTAATGCTCTACTCCCCAATAAAAAAGATGCTTTCCTCTTTGTGGTTTGCATATTGTCAATATTCTGTCTCCAATGTAAATGGTTTTAATTCGTTTTCACGACACAAAATGTAACTCAGAGCTCCAGCAGGCATCCAGCATAATATAAACATACAAAATAAATACAATTTTAAATTGAATCAACACCAAAGGAAATGGAACCAGTCGCATATCAAACTGTAAATTCTTGACGTCATCTTTAGAGAAATTGTGTTGGAAGGGGATATAGTGTCAAATTATTAAGAAAATTTCAAAATTATGCATAATTTTACATGCATCCAGTCAGTAAATCTTAATTATTTCATGTGCATTTTTAGCAGTGTGCTCCCATCCCCTTTTTACACCCCCAATGCAATGCATGGCTGCTAAACCTTTGCGTTGTCTCACTGTTCTATTTATAAACCAGGTAGGCGAGGAATGTCATCAAGATCCACACGCATTGGAAGCAGCAGCAAAAGAAGTCATCAAATCCAAACATGTGCAGACTGTTCCACAGCAGGGCTCCCCACTGATAGGTTGTTTCTTGTGTCAAGGTCATGTGGTTTTTCCCAGTCTGACACACTCCTGTAGAACAGCGGTTCCCAACCTTTTTCTGCAGGGCCAGCCATTCTGCTTCCACATGTACCCAAACACGTATCGTGAACCGGTGACCTTCTTGCTGTGAGGCTGTGGAGCTTGTTAAAGCCACCACCACAATACCGTGTAGTCCTGTTTATATGATATACACCATCAGCAGAAATTTTCTTTATGTTTATCTCCAGAGTGGCATTGTAACTTTGTTTCTCTTTTTGGATAATTCTGTTGAAGACTCATTTTTTCACACACACTATTTCTCCTCATTACCCACCACTGTACTGGTTAACACCAAGACAACATACTGTATGTCTTATGTTTTCTTGTCTATTTCCGATTTTGTTTTTTTTTTTTGTTTTTTTTGTTTTTTTTTAAATATTATTTTTATATCAAGTCTGTGCATTTTACCTGGCCTAGCCTGGAACAAAAGGATGCTTTTTTCAGAAAGGTTTGTGCCAAATGCAAGCGGTGTAAGTGGTGCTGCAGAAATGCACCAAAATGTGTAAAAAAAAGACAAGAAAGATGTGCAGATGCAAACTACTGGTAATGAAGAAGCAAATGAAGAAGGAGAAGAAGAAATGGCAGTTCTGTACTAATGCTTGTTCTAACACTGGCTCCATTCTCAAGTCTCAGAACTCTCATGTTTACGCCAGTTCAACCCGAACCAAAGTGGCCAGAATTTTTTTTTTTTTTTTTCCATGAAAGTAATCAAACGTGTTGAACAAACGTCCTGAAAGTTAATGGTCAAGTCATTAAGTTCAGGTTCTCTCTAAACCAACAACAGTCTATATTTGCATGACTAAATGAATTTTGTAAGAGGTAGCTGTGGACTTAACACAATTCAAAGCAAGACTAGTAAAACTTGGGAGATATTTTGATAGATTTTTGCAAATTGGTGCCCGCAAATGAAAACAAATCCAGAATCCATCTTGCATTCTTACTCCTGTCCTTTTGCTTTTTTTTCTCTTTTCTTTTCTTTTGCTGAATGAGCCATGGTCACCTTATCGTGGTGGAGGGGTTTGTGTGTCCTGAAGATCCCGAAGATCCTAGCAGCTATGTTGTCTGGGGCTTTATGCCCCGGGTAAGGTCACCCATGGCAAACAGGTGTCTAGGGGAGGGACCAAAACAAGCATGGCTCATCGACCTCTATGATGAGGTCAAACCTGGGCATAAATGTTCCCTTGCCCGGACGCGGGTTACGGGGACCCCCCTCTGGAGCCAGGTTTGGGGGTGGGGTACAAGAGCGAGCATCTGGTGGTCGGGCCTTTGCCCGTGGGGCCCGGTCGGGCTTAGCCCGAAAAGGTTACAGGGGCCCCTGTACACCATGTTCCAACATAAGAGTATCCACATGTACACCTGGCATCAGGACTCCCTGGGCTACAGTTTGAGGATTGATTTTGTAGTTGTATCGTCGGACCTGCGGCCACATGCCTTGGACACTCAGGTGAAGAGGGGGGCGGAACTGTCAACTGATCACCACCTGGTGACAGATGGCGGGGGAGGAAGCCGGAGGAAGCCGGTCAGATCTGGCAGGCCCAAACGTGTTGTGAGGGTCTGCATGGAACGTCTGGCTGCGTCCCCTGTCAGAGCGAGCTTCAACTCCCACCTTCAGCAGAGCTTCAAACATGTCCCGAGTGAGGCGGAGGACATTGAGTCCGAATGGGCTGTGTTCCGTGCTTCTATTGTTGAGGTGGCCAGCCGGAGCTGTGGCTGTAAGGTCGTTGGTGCCTGTCGTGGCGGTAGTCCCAGGACTTGTTGGTGGACACCAGCAGTTAGGGATGCCGTCAAGCTGAAGAAGGAGTCCTATCGGGCCTTCTTGGCCAGTGGGACTCTGGAGGCAGCTGATAGGTACCGACAGGCTAAGTGGCATGCGGCTTCGGCTGTCACCAAGGCACAAACTCGGGCATGGGAGGAGTTTGGCGAGGCCATGGAGAAAGACTTCCAGATGGCTTCAAGGTGATTCTGGTCCACCATCCAGCAGCTCAGGAGGGGGAAGCAGTGCTCCATCAATACTGTGTACCGTGGAGATGGGGAGCTGCTGACCTCAATCCGGGACGTTGTGGGTCCCTGATTGACCCGGATTGGGTCCCTGCTTTTTGCAGATGATGTGGTCCTGTTGGTTTCATCTGGTCTTGATCTCCAGCTCTCACTTAAGTGGTTCGCAGCTGAGTGTGAAGCGGCTGGGATGAGAATCAGCTCCTCCAAATCTGAGACCATGGTCCTCAGCCGGAATAGGGTGGTTTGCCCTCTCCGGGTCGGGAGACCCCGGGGAAGACCCAGGACATGCTGGAGGGATTATATCTCTCAACTGTCTTCAGAACGCCTCGGGATTCCCCTCACAGAGTTGGCAAATGTGGCTTGGAAAAGGGAAGTCTGGGCTTCCCTGCTTAGGCTGCTGCCCCCGCGACCCGACCCCGGATAAGTGGCAGAAGATGAAGATGAAGATAAAGAGCCATGGTTTGCATTCAAAACAGCCAGTCTGTTGATACCCAGTAGCTGGCATCACTTGCAAAACAGAAAAAAGTTTTTCAGAGTTTTGAGCTCAAAAGATTATCTAGTTTTGACTTGTGCAGATAATTTTTCCACACTACTCTGTATTCACAATGAAACAAAAAATGTTTATTTTTCTACCTTGACCTGGCTTAACTTAATCTTTTGTTCACATTAGACAAAGAGTGGTGCAGTTATTGCAGACACACAAATCCCAGGAACTATGTTTACTGTATAGGTTTTTTACAAAAAAAAAGGAAAGAAATGTCTTCAGCTCAGCAAAATACAAGTAAATCTCTTACCTCCTCAGCTTGACTGAAAAATGGATAGAAAACTGAAAAAAAGGGGATTTTGTGATTCAAATACTTGCCGGTTCATTGCAGCTCTGGAATTCTATCAACCACTTGTATGTGACTTGTATCTGGACTTTCTGACTGCATAGAAATAAGCAAGACCCAGAGTCCTGAGCAGGATGATCAAAAACTGCATTAATTCAAGGTCACCATCTAGCGCCCAGGATGTTTGAAAATATGCAGGGTGAAATTAAAAATGAAATGACTAATTTCTGTCATTTCAATATATTTATATATATGGCACATATACATAGTCCAAACCATGGACTGATAACAGTATTTTATCATCAAATGAAATAAAGAGGAGAAATGGCATGTCAAAACTTAATAGAAAAACAGAAAATAGGCCTTTTTGAAGTGAGGTAGGTACAGTAAATCAAAGTCTGTGACTGACTGAATTATGACACTTTTACAGACTAAAGGCACTAAATTTAAGAGATATCAAATGACGGTCATAACATTTTATTTCTCCCAAATGACAATGAAAAGTTCTGAAATTAACTCTGCAGTTTTAAAGAATAAGACTAAACTTTACATGATACAAGCCAAGAGACATAATGCTGAACTTCCGAGCATCACATCGAAGTTGTGCCTCGGCTCTTAATCACTTCCTCACTAGATTACCAATGGATGTTACCATGGTAATCAGTCTTCACTCCACTGCAACCTAACTTCTTTTTTCTGGTTGCCTTGTTGACAGACAGCCATCCGGAAATCAATCCGAGGTTGCACGACTGCAGCATCCATCACAGCTTAACAGAAAGCTCAATTTTTCTTGTTTGTTTCTCAGGGGCTGAGCTACAAAGGGGGCGTCCCCTTACTTTACAGCTTTGCCCACCACCTGCCCCCCAACTTTTGGCCTTAATTTGTACTTGTAAAAAAAACATCATATGTAAGTCCAAAAATGCCTTGTAGCACTGAAATAAAATATCAGTTCACAAAAAATATAATAATTGTAAATTTAATCTAAGTTAATGCTCTTCATCCTCCCATATCTAGCACGCACAGCACGCCTGGCGACCACATGCAGCGGCCTCATGCGGTGGTCTCTGTCTGCAACTCGGCAGAGAGGATCAACTTTCCCCAGGTAAGTCGGTTCCCACAAGTGATATTTACCACTCAAAGCTGAAGTTAAATGTATAATGAGCAGAATGTGTGCTGAAGGAGACACACCATTATGGTAGCCTGGCACACCTGACTGGAGTGCTCTATATATTCAATACAGAACAACTCAGTTTGGAGTCCCTCCCCCTTCAAGGAGATTCATATTGATCTTAGACAAACACTCTGATTGGTTGATCTGAGGAGAATCTTGCCTCTTGCCTTGTGTCACCACGTATTCTTCTAAACATTCAAGATGGCGCACGGACTTAGATGGGAGTTTATTTCCTTTTGCTGTACAATTAGATTCCAAAAGCAACACCGAATTACCAATAATGCCATGTAGCCTCAGGTTTTACAGCAAAATGACACAGGTCATCTATATCTTCTGTAGTGCATGGCATGTTTATTTTCTTCTCTTCTGAGCACTTCCAGACATTGTTGGCTGCTGCTTTACTGATGTCACGTCCGCCATTTTTCTGATTGGCCATGATTCTGATTTACACCGCGCTTGTTTGTCCCGCCCTAGAAATCCCCAGACTCTACGCTGGAACAGCGAGACTGTCCGGCTTGCCAGGCTACCTTTGTGGTTTAATGTGACCGCTAGCTGCAGTAACAGTTTTATGAGAACATCAGCAGTAGAACCAGGTTACATCCTTGTGAGATGGAAAAATTTTCTAATAGTATAAATGGATTGATTCTTTAATCCAGCTGGACCACATGGCATGTTTTTATTCTCCCTTTAAATTCCAGTGCAGTGACTTGTGGTGTTCCACTATTATGCAACAATATTCAGTAAAACCCTCCTGTGTGAGAAAGTCTGATATGTGAAGCTTTGTGTACATAGCTGGTTTATTTAAACCGTGTTTATGATGCAAATGTAATAAACACTGTGAAACTATCAGATGGTTTGAATTATTGATATTTTTTAAATATATTAAAAAACAGATTTGATCATCTGACCTTCTTCACATGTGTTTCTCTTTATTTTTGTGAGATGTTTTGTTGTACAGCACCACAACTCTCATCCTCAGTTTTCCTGAACAAGATGGCTGACATCTGTCCCATACATCAAGATCTTTTGCTGATTTTTTTTACTTGTTTCGAGGAATATTTTTTTTAAAGGCAAGTCTAAATATTGGCTTTGTTTCTTAGAGGAATAATGCCAGAGTACATTGTTTACAAGTGTTTTGTGTTTAGATTGTATTTACATCTCTGAGAATTCCCATATTACACTTTGGACATTTGATAATGTTTACATGGAGAAAACTTTCTTCTATCTGGCTAAATTCAGCGTAAGACATTGTCGCTGACATAGCTGAATAAAGTGATCTGATCTGGTGTGTTTCCATGATGGAAAGTTGTTTATGAGCAGAACACTTGTAATGTGTAAATGATATGGAAGAAGACAACAAAAAGATTTGATCAAAGATTTGATATGTTTGAACTTCTTTCAAAGTTTCCATCTTAAACAAGATCTTGATCCGTCAGTCTTATTTTCTTGCCTCATCAATTTGCTTCTTCATCAGTGTCCTTTAACTGTCATGTGATTTCTTTTGTCACTGTATCACTTTATTATTTTATCTCCTTGTTTCAGTCTTGTGTTTTATTCTAGCGTCTCAGCAAGACCTGGAGAAATGGTTTAGGCTCAAATATAACTTATGTAAACTTATGTTATAACTTATGTAAAAAATAACTTATGTAAAAAATCTATTTTACATTTAATTTAATATGATTTTATTATGATTTTGATTTTTGCAATTTGTTGCTGCTTTTTACTACTTTTCAATGCTTTTTTTCACTATCTGCAATAATTTTAATGCTTCACGTAAAGCACTTTAACAGTTTTGTACATGAAATGTACTATACAGAGTACGATACATTTAATTTGCCCTCCTATTCTTAAAAAAAGCAAAATTTGAATCTAAAAATGCAAGAAAAAACATTCTTACATTTCAGACTGCACATATGATTGCACAGTTCATGTTCCCCCTTATATAGCTACAGGGTGCTCCTTTTTGTGCCCCGTTTTCACAGTAATTTTTACTTTTCCTTTCATCATTGTATTACTTACAAATCTGAAAAACTCAATGTGTTTTTCAGGTGTTGTCTTGTCTCTCAGGTGTAAAATGATGATATGAATGTCTACTGATTCTACATAGTGATGCATTCAAGTGCTTCACACTGTCAGCCAACAATCTTTAGGCATCAAAAATCAAATCTGGACACCTAACTACATCAAAAGGTGTAAATCAATTTAATATAATGAGCAGGAAACAGAAAAAAGGTTGAAATCTAATTAATATTTACACCTACTACACTTTCAAACTTACATTCAGTTTGCAAGTTGTCTGTTACAAGTTTCTCAGGGTGCATTCACACCTGCCCTTATGATTAAATCCTAGTTCATTTACTGAGAAAGTCTGTTTTTTTTGGAGAGTTAGGATGCACATCAACAAGCAAACTCTGGTCTGCCTAAAAACATAGCTCTTCGCCTGCTTCAAATTAACTAAATGCAGCAAGTGGACAACAGTTTATGTGGTTGAAATATAAGTTTCCCAAAGTAAACCTATAAATGTGCAGGTTTTCTTGTTTGTTGTTTGTTTTGTCTTGATGCAGCGCCACCTCAGGTGAGGATGGGAAGTATTTAAAAGGCTCAGTTTGTTGCACAAAGTGCTGTGGGAAAGCAATCATACCAAGTCTATTAGACTATTATGTGTGTAAACAGCTTTAGTGAACCTGTGGATCAGAGATGTTGTCATCTATTTATGATTAAGTCAATTATGTTTATATAATATTTTACAGAGTTTTATTTTTTTGCTGCTCAGGATAAAGTTAACCCTTTAAAGCCGAACCCTAGAACGACTGGGTAGAAAAGTCCATATTTTTTTATCTGAAGTCTTTATTTGGCCTTTTTTCAAAATCTAAAAAAAGTTTTAACCATTTATTGTTTTGATATTCTCACCCTTTATTACCATGTGATAGGTCAAAATCATGGTAGTGTAATTTTCTGCTTTCTGGTGTACTAAGGGCAGGAGACCAGTATTAGATGGTGTACAATATGTTTTAAGAGACGTTTCGTCCATAAAGTGATGCAAAATGTCTCAGGAACTGTATGTATCAAATATGACACGTTTGACTTTATGTAATTAACTTATTTTACATTTAAATAAAAAAATGTAGGCGCTTCAGAAGATGAGCTGTGTGCAAATGTACATTGTGATGATTTGAAGCATCGTGACATGAGATGCAGAAGGTACTCCGTTAACAACATGAACTAAAACCAGGTTGCTATGAAAATAGTGGAAACTACCAAGCAAAGCTTGCATAAAAGTACTCACGAAATCAAATAATCTGATCAGCAGGTTTGAAGCATTTTTGATATTCACCCATTATGCTAAAGATATGAAAAAGTAGAAGACATCAAGTCAACTTTGTGCAAATTACCTGTCATATTAAACAGTGATGAAAAATCTGTACCTACCTGCCAACCTGCTACTGAAACAAAACAGCAGAAGCCTCGTGTAAAAATCAAGTCAACTTTCTGCTGTTTTGCATGGTCAGCTTTAAATATCTCCTGACAATGACATCGATGACAAGATAGCATTTTTTTTTTTAATGCAAAAAGATACTGTTATGGAAGAGTAGCGTCAAACTTTTGATGGAACAGGAAACAGTGGAAAAATTCTGTTTATTGTGTTTCTTCAATATCTTTTTTATGCAGTACAAGCTTATCAAGCATGGACTAAAGAAATATTAAGATGTTCAAAGAAAATACACTTCCTTTCAATGCAGATGAATGGATTTCTGTGACCACACACACACACACACTCATGTGACAGTCACAGCTAACTGCATTGCAGGCTCATGAAAAGTGAACGATTACAAAAGAAGTCAATGATGTTCATTTACATTCTTGTTGTGAGTTTATTTCAAATTCGCTTGCAAAATAAAGAGCCTTCATTCTCACAAGATCTTTCACAAGCAAGTCTTCTGATAATGCTGGTTTGAAAGTACAGAAATAATAACCACATCTGAACAGAAACATGGAAGCGATGTCGCCCTTTGTTTGTTATGATATTTCACACATGGTTCGGCAAACTAATCCCATCTGAAAAGGGCTTTTGTCTCTGTCTGTTTCTGTCTCTCTTTCTGCCCACTTCAAGAAACACCAAATGAAGACCATATTAGCAATGATGTATAGATGCATGATGTCATCGTTCAAACACTGGTGTTACTGTAGGAATGCAAAAATACAGATATTTACTGTGATTGATGGCTACATGGTTAATGTGTGAGTATGTGCCCATATGTGCACTGCGGTAGGGAAGGATTTAAAGTCCAAGGCATGTGAGAGGCGGACAAGGCAGTGAAAAAGAGAGACGGTTGGAGGGGTATAGACCAAGTAGAAAGGGGTACCATGGAGATTTAGGGTGAAAGTCCATGAGGAAACGAGATTAAGAGACAGAGAGGCAGCGAACAAGAGAATAAAAGAGTAAAAAACGGAGAGGGAATGAGAGAATGAGACAGAGTTGTCCAGCACTCTATCACACCAAACAAGAGTAATGTTAAGGCCTTAAGGGTCTTTCACACGCTTGATGGATTGTTTTGGGTGAGTGTGAGTGTGTGTTTGTGTGAAAGCGATGGAGGAGGGGTATGAGTGTGTGTGAGCAGCTGCTGCCTCCAGTGGCAGAACAGGATGAAATGACTGTACTGCTACATAAGCTTCACCACAGTGTTGTGAAGTTCACACTCTGACAAATCCAGAGTGACAAGCAGGTAGGACGTACCGTAAAATACCCGTATGCTTCAAATTTACAATTGTTTCATTTCCTTCTTTGCAATTTGCATCCAACCTTTCACAAAGGACAACAAAGACTGAGTGAAAGAAGGTCATGGCACAAACTTCTGCATTACAGACCTTTCAGGACTTAAACACAGAGATGAGAATTTGAGCCTGTTTTTCCTCTACATGTTCACAACACTAAACCTCTTTTCTGTTACACTCTCTTGTTTTTATATTTGTAAAATTGTTTAGAAATCTACCATTTTCTGGCTTAGCTTTACTGCCAGTGGCCCAAAACTCTGCTCATTCATCAAAATGCCTCTTTTAAACAACTCCCTCTTTGTCATCTTCTACTCCCCCCCCCCCCCCCCCTCTTTCCCTGTCTGTCTCTCTTCTCCTGCTCCTGTTGTCTCCAAGGCTGCGTGTTAATTTTCACATCAAAAATGCTTTCTTGGCACAAACGTCAAAAATCACATATTCCTTAAGCTGTACGAACCTCTTGCAGTTTTGCACATTTGAATCCAACCCGACAGAAAAAAACTGAGAAAGGAAGCAGCTCCATGAGGAAAATTGCACTTTCAGACACAGAGGATGATTATCTGACTCAGTGAAACAGCAAAACTCCTTAACGTTTGCTTTAATTGTCAAGGCAGGAGGTTTAAGTCGTGTTGAGAAACTTTGTAATGGGGCTAAATGAAAACCATGCAACTCAAACACATCTCATTTTGCTCACATAACAGGAATTTTTCTTCTTTCTCTCCAGGAAAATATCTTTGTGTCTGTTTTTCATATCATTCCATGTCTCCTCTTTCTTCCCTATCCATCTTGAATTTTTTTTCCTTTTTTTTAATTGTTTTTCTTTGTTTTGTTTTTTCAAAGTTGGTTTTTTGTCACAATATAAATCTCAGGCAATCTGTATCCCTGTATTTGCATCTCACCCTTAATTTGAGCTGTGGCCGGAATTTGTAATAATTTTGCCTTCGAAACTCATAAAACATGTTCGGCTTCAACTCTGTGACACAAACACACGTAGACACACACACATAAGTCTCGTCCTGTTTGTAATTATCAATCCATTTGGGGATTCGAGGATTTTCTCTGTAAAACTTAAAGGCTTGTTTTTCTGTTCAACAAAACCACATCAGAAAACATAAACACACAAGAAGACGTACACACAATGACACACACACAAAGGGGTTTTATTGCAATCGTACACACTTGCGCACACACATACACACACATGAACATGCAGGCGCCATAAGAATCTCAAAGGAGAGGAAGCCACATTGTTTGAAGATAAGGAATTTTCCTCCATCCTTCCTCCTCTTCAGCATCTTGTGCCTCTTTGTGTGCTCACAGAAATCTTGGGCCTTCTATGGCAAATTGAATTTTAAGGTGTTCATGTTTTAAAAACAGATTGGTCACAGTTTGATGTATTGTAAAAAACTGACAGGTTTTCTCCCGTTTTTACATGAATACCATGACAGCATAGTCTCCTGCCTTAAATATGACAAAAACTGACACTGAGATATAAAAAAAAAAAAAAAAAAAAAAAAAAAAGTGCCTAATGTGCCTTCAGACCTTTAAGCAGTAAAAGATCTGTTTTTGCTTCCTTAGATGCTTTTAAAATTTGTAAAATTCTTAAGATTCTCAGAAACAACTTTTATGAATACACCTATAATTAAATGTGGCTTCAAGTGCTCCCTCCAAACAGAAAGATGATTTAATTTACATACAGCTGAGATGTCCAATACAAGAGTTTTAAAAACAAAAGAGTTGAAGAACAAACAAAAAAAGGAGTCCTTAAAGTTTATTAAACTGGCGTTCCTGGGTTTCAAATAACATGCTGAAACATCCTGCAGCATTCCATACGCACAAATTCGGTTTTCCCTCTAGACACATAAAAACACACAACACTCATCTAGTGTGCATTGTGTGTCATTTTGAGTTTTGAAAACCATTCATCATCTTTGCTCCATGTTCCTCTAAAACAATGAGATACACAGACACACAAGGGCTTTTTGTCCCAACAAAGGCAGAACTACACGGGACACTCGAACACATGAAAAAGGGAAGGAAACTGGATTTTTGAAGCTGTGAATGCGACTGGATTAATTATAATGTCATGATACTTGAAATAATCCTCTAAAGTAAAAGAAGAAAAAAGGGGCATAAGCACTGTGTTTGAACACAGATAACATCTGTTTTCAATTAAACCCATAAAAACCATCCAAGATTTGCAAACCTTTGAACCTTTTTTGTTGTTGGTTTTGTTGAGTTCTTTTTTAGTCATCTAAAGCCATGAGGTTAAATCTCGAGTAGATTGACCATTTTGGTGTCATCTGAATGATAGTTTATCACAAACATTGGGCCACATTTACATGAGAGTTTTAATTCCTTTTTAATTCTGAATAAAAGTTAAATCTCCTGTCAAGATATGAAAAATTACCATGTAAACACTTAATTTAAAATGAAATTAACAATTTGGAATTAAGCTTGATTCCAAAGTAAGTGATTGGTGTATTGTTATTTTACGTCCAAATTGATTAACTACTCTTTCATGTAAACATTCCTTCAGCTCCCTGGGTCATTCTGTGCATGCTCGTGTTGATTTACGTCCAGTAGACCTCAATTCGGAATTACTATTTCCATATAAACTCGTAGAAGAATTATTTAATTCTGAATTATTAATTTCAAATCAAAAAATGTCGTGCAACTGTAGCTATTGTGTTCTGAGACTAAAAACTTACCTTTCGTTGCAAATTTCTCAACATTTTTTGTTGTGGCTCTTAAATCTCCAAATCCTACCTCCTCTTTCTTCAGAACATTGCTTTTCCACGCGCCAATATCAGCCTAAATTTCATATCAGCCAAGCTGCCAAGTTGCTTTAGCGCTAGAACAGGAATACAATTGCCGAAATGGCAAGATTTTTCAACATTTTTGCGACATTGTTAGTTCTAAACATTCATGTAACTTTTTTTTTGGGGGGGGGGGGCGTACAAGAGGCCATTTTCACAGGATTGGACAAATATCTATTGATAATACAGTGACGAAGCAAAGTCTGAATTATCTAACTATTAATTTAATAATGTAAAAAAAATTAAAATTTATTGCTGTAGAGAATATTATGATGTTGCATAAAATAGGCAGATAGAGTTGAGAATGAACCATGATTTTTTTTCCGCAAAAAAATAAAAAAAATCATGACAAAATTATTTAGTAGTTTACTTTTCCACCTCTGCATATGGACTAAAGTTAATAATTGAGTGAGTAAATGAGGATAAGCCTTTCCATTGTACATTTCATGTTTACATTTGAGCAGTTTATATGGTTTCATAAAACTGAGCATGCTCAAATATTTTACAAATAAGAAATCCTCCCAGTTAAATCAGAATATGAGTAAAAGCTAAGAAATTATTAACTTGATAAGTATTTAATAAGATCCAATAACAATGTCAGAACCATTTGTTGAATTTGTTTCTTGTTGCACTGGAAGACTTTTCTGTCTCAGACAGATACATTATTCCTTTCTCATAATCAAGAGCTCTACATGGGTGACATGGTGATTCTGCTGAGCCTCTACATGGCACAAGTGTTATTATAATTTAATGAGATTTAGTCCCAAAGTGAGCTACAGCATTACTAAGGGTGGCTCCCAAATGCAACAGGAGAAATTATACGTTTTAATGAATCCGCGCCAGCAAAGTGACAACACAAACTCAACTAGGCTCTGAGGCGAAGATCAGAGCAGCTTTTCCTCAAATGATTTCTTTACTGGGTGAGTTGATTCAACATGAACTGGAATTTTTGACAGTACATAAAAAATGTTTAAAAGCTCCTTTTTGATTATATTTTAGAAAAAAAAAAGACTAAATGCATGGTTTGTCAGTTTCAACAGCATTTTTATAGTATTTTTCAGTTTTTTATACATGAAGTGTGTGAGGATCTGTCTCTAACTGCTGCTGGGAGGAAAGAGCATATTTAGAATGAACTTCTTGACGTCTCCATTAATGTCTTTTACATATTTCTCCCAAAAGTGCTACTGTGGGTCCATATCCTGGTGGAAAGCCTCTTTAATGGCAAAATGCATGGTTGTAACTGGAAATTTGAGCTCCATGCTTTTACTATCATGAGATATTTCTGGCTTACTATTACCTTAGTTTTCATTTCTGGCATTATGAAGAAAATAATTATTTTCCCGTTTGATATAGTGGCACAACTCTTTCAAATTGCCCAGTGATAAGACCATGTTCATTTCTGCTTCCAATTGCTGTTCCAAACAGAAAGACTCACTGAATTTATAAATGTATGTGGTAAGATTTTGCTGGTTGTTTGCTTTTCTCAATTTCCCATTTTTATTTCTTTAGGAGCCTTTGATTCGTGAGCACGTTATGATTTTTTATGAGTTGTCAAGGTAGTTCTTGGTGGTAGAAGTCTAAATTAATCCATTCTGTGTAGTTAAACGGTGATAATTCGTCATTTTCATTGGCAAAGTAAAAAAATTGAACTTTGCCACTGCTGAAAAACCGCTGCATGCCAGAGCTTATAATCTTCAAAAGAATCTTAACTAAGGGATCATTCACATCAGCCTTTCTGATTCAAATCAGAGTCCATTTGCTTGGAAAGTCTGCTTCGTTTGGGGAGCTGTGAATGCACCAAACAAATTCTGATTCTGATCAAAGAAGTGGACTTGGTCCGCCTACAAACATAGGTCCCAGCTCGTTTCCAATGGACCAAATACAGGAAGCTGACTACAAAAATGTCACCTCCTGCATGTGAAGTAGCATTGCATTTTGGGTAAATACATAGCGATGGCGTTAAGAGTCCTCTGCCTCATCAGTTGTTCATACTGCGTCCATTGTTGCAGTGTATTTCTGCATAATACTTGCATAAGACCAAATAAAAATCCAAAACAGCGATAGTTTCATGCTTCATGTTTAACTCGCAACAGAGTTTTCTTCTTCACGCGGGACTTGTCCTCTCTTTTGCTAAATACTAGTGCAGCGCCACCTTTGGTGGGAATAGGGATATATTATTGTAAAGGTTAGGCACGTCACAAGTGCAGCGTGAATGCAATCTCTGAATGATACACCCCCCTACAACTGAGCCGAGTCCCCAATAGGACCGAGTCTAGCAGACCATCCTGATGTGAATGCACCCTAAATCTATCCATCCATCTACCATACCTGATTATTCCGATTCAGGACTGCAGGAGGACTGGATCCGATCCCAGCAGTTGAGACCAGTTGTTTGTATGTTGTGCCAGGAAGTTTGAGAAATCTTTGCACATTCAACAAGTACTTTTGTAGATACATTTAAAAGAAAAGATTGATTAGCTTTTTGTTTTCCCTGTGCTCTATTTCTGTAAGAGCACAGGGAAGAAAGGGAAGATAGGTTTGATAGGACCCAAATACAATTTCTGATGCAACTACCAGTCAGCTTCAACAAACCAAAATAATGATAGATATAATCTATAAAAGTTTAGTCAAGGACCAAATCTGAGACCGTGGTCCTTGGTGAGAAAAGGCTGGAGTTTCCTCTCCGGTTCGGGAATGGGGTCCTGCCCTAAGTGGAGGAGTTCAACTATCTTGGGCCCCCATGGCAGCTGGCAAATGTGGCTGGGGAGAGCTGTCCCCATGACCGACCCTGGATGAGCGGCAGACGATGAATGATGGGATGGGATGGTAGGGAGGGGCGGGAGGGTGGATGGATGCATCCATCCACCCTCAAACACTATTAATTCTTGTGTTCCATAGAAGAATAAGGCTTTTTACAGATCTTGTCTGTGCTCATTTTTTACTTTGATGAACAAGTGTGATATAGTCCATGTGATATCCTCCATCACAATATAACTATGCAATCAATTCATTCACCAACACACAGCAAGTCGTCAAACCTTCAGCAATAAACAATAAACAATGTAGATCAAATCTATTTATTATCTCATATGTATCTCATCTGCTGCTGTTGTTCTTGCTTGTAGCTGTATTGACATCCAGGGGTCGCCCATAACGTCTCATCAGATGGGTGCTCATATCTGTTGTGCTACTGCTGTATCAAATGATGTTCAGAGGTTTGATGGTGCTCAGTAATTATCAACTCTATTGGAAGTCATTTTAACGGTACTATGGCACATTTGCATTTTTAATGTCAAAATGTTTCAAATCATAAATGTTGATTCACTCATTCATTCATCATCCTAACCGCTTAGTCCGATGAAGGGTCATGGGGAAGCTGGAGCCTATTCCAGCAGTCTTTGGGCGAAAGGCAGGGCACACCCTGGACAGCTCGCCAGTCCATCGCAGGACCATAAATGTTCATTTTCATACCAAACATTCTTCCAAAAGATTTGATGGTGGTAATAAAGAGCTTCCTCCATTAAACACAACTTCAAGTCATGATATAGATGTTCTGCTGAGTTGAGAAAGCCAAAGGTTGTTGCATGATAATTTATTTATGCATTTGATACATGTCTTGATCCTCTTCTGCAACATGAATACGGATGTGTGGGTCCAGCTTCTCTTTTCTGCCTAAAAAACAGCAGCTGGTTGACAATGATATTAAGTCAAACACAATCCTACTTTGTCTTTTTGGTATGAACGTAGCATGAAAGCACGGGATTCTGGCAGTTCCTCTATGCCAGACATCTTAAAAGACGTCATTCCATTGAATATTCGGCTGAATAGTTGGACGCAATCTTGAATGGTTAGATGCAATCGGGCAAAGGTAAATATCTTAGCAGTTATTAGCATTCACTTGTCACAGACAGTATTATAATGGCTGCAGACAAGCACCTCGGACAGCTCCTTTGCTGTTGACAGCATGCAGGTCTTGATTAACGCCATCATTCCATAAAAACAAGTGTTTGCATATCCCAAAGCAGGGGTAGGAAACTCCGGTCCTCGAGTGCCACAGTCCTGCAAATGTTAGGAGTTTCTCTGCTGCAACACAACTGATTCACATCAATGGCTAATTAGCAGACTTGTGCTTTGCTTGACGTCAAGCTCTGCACAAGTCTGCTAATTAGATCCGATGTGTGTCGGGTGTGTTGCAGCCGAGAAAATTTGCAGGACTGTGGCACTCGAGGACCGGAGTTTCCTACCCCTGCTTTGGGATATGCAAACATTTGTTTTTATGGAATGATGGCGGTAATCACTTAGGGTGACTTGCTAAAACGGAGATTTGTTGTGGTGTTCCTACTCCATGATTTGACGCATGACATGTGACATATGACATACAAGGTGCTCTAGTCAAACAAACATCTTTGCAGATGTGCAGCTCTCATGCTTCGCCCGTCATTTTACAGAGAATGATCTTCTTTCAAATATGAAACTATCAAATAAATCAAGGAACAACCAATTATAACCAAGAACTCAGAAAACCCAATTTTCCTCCATCTCCGTTCTCTGCATTTGTTCCTCTTCGTGCCAACATTTCTCGCACCATCACTCTGCCCTTTAGTGTCAGTTCTCTGTTCTGGCATTTAGGAGACAAATGCTAGTGTGTCACACCTTGTCACTCATACCACACACACACACGCACTCTCACACACACATATGCTTGCAGGGCTAAATGCTAGACTGTCAGCAGGCCTGTCAAATCGAGTGTCACTGCGTAAGGACCTCTTGGTCTGGCAGGACACACACCCGGACACACACAAACATGCATAGACGATGGCACAAATGACATAGTAACATGCAGGGATGCACAGCCAGACACACTGAAAGGGGGGAATTAACAATATGCAAACAAGTAGCCCACCATGACTTGTTGACACCTAAACAATGGAAACACAATTAGTCCTGCTCTCAGTCAAGCAAACACTTATCTAAAGGCCATATTAAAACAACAAGAGGTTTCACAGGCTGCGAAGAAGCTGGGGAAAGATGTGTTTGTAAAAAGAAAAGTAGATGGTGACAGAACTTTGTATTAGAATCAGTTTGTAAGAGAAATACAAGGAAAATCTCTGATTTTACTTTGTACCAGACAATATGAACCATAATGCTTTTAAGTATGGCTATCTTTCTTACTTATTTTAATTTTTATTGACAAATGCCCTTCAGTTTTTCTACTTAAGTAGAAAAACTTTTCTTTTTCTTTTTTTTACAGAAAAAAACAAAACAGAGCTTAGATTGGACAGATTGGACATGATGAGTGCCATGTTTGGGTCAGACTTAACATACCGTGTTGTATTTGCCCTGCATATTGGCACTCAAAAGAAGTACTCCTAGCTTTACATCTGTGATAACAAATAGTGAACAAGGCATTCTTTCACATCAGGCCACATAAGATACTAGCTTGATTCAATAAACACATACATATATATTTTGTTGTTGTTTTTTTAACACAAACTTCTAGACACATTGGGTCATTTTCATCCTAAGCAGAGGACTCAGTTTAAACCGTAGCCACACACACACAAACAGGCACACATATCCAAATCAGTGTCATGAGCTGGCATATGCGACCTGACAGTGTTCAGCGACCACGAGAGCTTGGAACACGAAGAGAGACAGGGACAAACGCAGCACTGTACGGTATGTACAACTCTGTATCTAATACATGACAGACTGTAAAAAAAAAACATAGAAACTTTTACACTTTCTCCAGAACAGCTCTTATATACTGATGTATTATTCATGTAAGGAATTGTCTGTCAGTGTGTTTGTATGTGAAGCAAAGGATACGTGTATGTGCGAGCACACATTAACAAAAGCACGTCGGTGTGCTATTCGCTCTGTGTGTGTTTGTGAGGTGTTGCTGCTTTCAGAGTCAAGCTGAAAGAAGGTAAATTGAGGTCAGGTGAAGTCCAAAGAAAAAGCAAGCCAAAAGTCAGCTTCCTAATGCGTACACGCCACACACAAACACAGAAGTAGAATTATAATTATAAACAGCGGTTAGCTTTGTTCGTCGCCTCAGCATATTTTGGACAACATGGTCAAAAGATCATTCTCCATTGTTTGATCGTGCGCGCACGTGTGTGTGTGTGTGTGTTTGTTCTTTTCAATGTCTTTGTGCTCAGCTTATTTAGAGTGCGAAATATCTAGTTTGCAGAATGCAGAAAACAAGCATGTTGGGTCTCGTTTTAAGCAGAAAGTTTTAAATGCAAAAAGTAAAAATAGCTTTTGTTTTCACTGCAATAGAGAAATTATTAGTGCACAAAAGTAAACAAAATATAACAATTTGCTGATTGGCCAGGTATGCAAAAGGCCGGTCATCAGCAGGGGCTGCAGTTATGTGAGATCTGTGGCTTCTTGTAATCAAATAACTGCCAGCCTACATGCTAGAGATCAATAACGAAGCGTTATAGACACTTCTTCTCTTCACATATTTCAAACTGTAAACAAGCAGACCTGCTTTAATTGATCTGCAGAGTTCCTGCACATATCACTACATCACTGAGTTTCGTGTCAGTAATATTATGATCAATTTCAGGCTATCATATCCCTGTTACTGCTATTTATTTTTGTGACGTTTATGTTTCCCTTCTCCCTATAAATCAATAAAAGCCATTAGCTTGTGTGTTATAAATCACGACAGCTTCACAAAAGTCATAAATACATGTCTTGGTTCACTAACGATGCATGTTTCCGTTTGTAAGATGTACAAAGAGAATTATCTTGACTGAAGCTTTTTTTTGTTAACGTTTGTTGTCACTTTAAGCACCGTGAGAAACTGCTTCAATCTTGGACCCTGCAAAAGAACAATTCAGAGTTTGAAAAAGAGCGGTGCAAAGTCATAACAACCGTGATAAACACCTGCAGGGGGAGATTGGATGGAGATGTAAGGCCATCGACCAGCACTTGAGCTTCAGCACAACAAATAAAAAACACTCCTCAGTGGCAATCATGTAGCTGGGCAGGAAAGGTGGGACTAGGGGGGAGCTTAAAAGATAAAATAACAAAAAAAAGATGAAGCTAGTGGAGGCTTTGCTTGGTGATTCTGTGAGAGAAAAGACTGATCAGTGTTTTGAAGCAAGAGCACGGACCCAAAGTCATGGAAATAATTCAGGCGTGATTGGACTGTTGACCATAAACATAAGACACAACTGCTGTTATTGAGCTGTCAGTGTGGAGGTAAACTCACTGCCACAAAGTGAAAAAGGAATCCAAATACAGCTCAGTAGTCGTGCCATTCAAAGCCACACTGCAGAATCTTCATGTCACAAGAAAGAGGAACAAGGTTTCCGAGGTATACATCAGCTGAAGTGACACACTGACTCCTCTGGATGCTGTTTTCCTTTTTTATTCCTTATCTCTTCCCAACCTCCCCTGTCTGCACTCTTTTCACCCCCCGTACATCACATGAGGGTATCATTTAGATAATGAGGAATAAATTCTGTCAGTAAATTCTTTGCTGATTTTCAGCTCGGGTGTAGAAAAAGTACAAAAATGCCATTAGTCCAAACCATCCCTGTACTTTACTGCAGGCCAGCTTTTACACACACTCAAAAACACACATTTATAAGCAGAAAAACTGTTATTATAGGAAAAGGTCAGTATGAATGGATTATGTGAATGCAAGGCAGTGCATGCACGCCTGTGTGTGTGTGTGTGTGTGTGTGTGTGTGTGTGTGTGTGTGTGTGTGTGTGTGTGTGAGTGCACATGTGACTGAACACATATTTTAGCTTATTGCCAATAGCCTCATAAATTCTTTTGTGTTTTATAAGTGATGTAACTTTTGTGATGTGTGTGTGTGTGTGAGTGTGCGTGTGTGTGTGTGTGTGTGAGGACTAGTGTGTTCACGCTCTGGTCCTGTAATTGCATTGCCGCTGGAAAAATCATTTCTTGATGCAGGTAGAATGAGTGAGAAATAAATCACAACAGCAATAACATTATTTTTTCTCACAAACACACACTAACTGCACACACTGGGCCTTTCTCTCCCTGTTTGACACATGCCGATGCTGTAATGTATATTATGGGCACTTTCATGGTCACACGCGCACGCACACACACACAAGGACCTACAAAAGCGTACAGACTCACACACATTGCTTAAACAGCGTTTTGTCCATAAAGTCTATTTCCATGGTTAAGTTGTGATGAATGGGACTCAGTTCAAGTCAATGAGATAGTGCAATGCCATAATTCAATTCAACACATATACATGCACACACACAGACATACGCACACACACAACCAAGTGTGGGCCATAATTCAAGACTTATGCATATACACACTTTGGGACACACACTCACACACTGGTGCACAGAGTCAATGAGACCACAGTGTGCCATATTTCACTGTAAAGATAAATGCCCAGTGTGCATTATCATTGAGGCTGGTTGCTGGTGTGTGTTTGTTAGAAAAACCAAGAGAAAGTGCGCCGAGTGTCCCAAATGGGATGACATCAGCACACCAGGATAAATATTCCCACACATTCAGGGGTTTAATGTCAGACACACTTTTTAACTGAAGATTGTGGAGGTAAAAACTTTCATAAACTTTGACTCTGAGCTTTTGTGTTGTTATTTAAGCTTTAATGCTTATGATACATCAACATCCTGCAGGAAAAATAAACAAAGTCTATTCTTATAAGGGAAGTTCATGTGTTGAAATCTCTGAGGCAGCACAAAACTTCTGACAGCCCCCAAAAAGTTAGCCTTTGTTGGGAGCTTGAGGGGAAATAATACCTTTAAAGTACAAATACACTGGAGGCAAGTGCTTTGGGCTTAAAAGGATTCTGCTCATAGGGTTTTGTCTTTTCTCTTTTGAAATGTTTGTGAGATATTTGAGGGTGTTTGCAAGTTCTTTGTAGGTTGTGGTGGTTCATTTTATCACCCAAAGGTTATGTTTGGCAGCGCTGTATTGTGACTGCCAGGAAAGATGAGAGGGAAGCTAACAAGACTGAACTGATGTTACCGAGGAAGAATCCGGCAAAGGCTTTTCAGATATATCAGCTTTTGTTAACCAGTGTCATTTGGTGTCAGCTCATTTTTTAATGGTGTTTAATCTTGGAATTTGAAACTTTATTTACTGGATTCTTACCCAAAAAAAAAACAAAACGAAAAACAAAAAGTAATTAACTAGCAAACATGGTAAATACTTGGAGGGATTTAGGTTTAAAAAGCCTTGTTTAACTATTTCTTATTTAAAACTATGTTTTCTCCTTTGACAGTCAAACATTATTTTTTTGTCAAAGGATTTTGGGGGACTTGCGACCTTTTGCTGAAAGCTGCAAGACGGGCAAAGGGTCAGAGAGAGAGCGAGGTGACTGGCATGCAGCAAAGAGCTCCAGGCCAGGGCTCCAACTCCAGTCAGCTGCAAAGCGGAGCTTCAGCTTCTGCACACACAACATTATAAATGGATGCGTAGACATTCATAGCTCCAGAAGAGTAAGCACCTAAGCACCTTTCCAAAAAAGTTCTGAAGGTTTAGGCACCCCTCCCCCTTCCCTTTTTTTTTTTTTTTTTTAACTTTCTACAATCGGACTGGAGAAAGGGTCCCAATCACATCATAGTTCTTAGTTCACATCATGTATTTAAGCTGTAATTGATTAAAACCGAGTCAGCTTCAGGTCACAGTAAATATATTGCAGTTTTGTAAAAATCAACTTAACACTGCTATCTTGTTCCTCCACCACTGTATTGTTTTGTTGTGTTTTTTTTATTTTTTTATTTTGTTTTGTTTTAACTGCCTGATCAGATTTAGATTCAATTACTAACTAATTAAATTTGGGAAACAATCTCGGTTCAGCTTCAACTAAAGCTGGTTTATTGAATGTTTGTTCCAAAGAATATTGGTTAAACTGGACGCTAGATGGGCGTTCAATACTTTTAATATCATATTGGGATTTCAAATAATGAAACTGATACCTCTGCTCAGAAAAAGCAGAAGGATGCACCACCATTCTTATCATCATTCTTATCGGCTTCCTACTTGCCAATGGGATTATCCATCCATCCAATTTCTATACTGGCTAGCTAAAGTTCCAGGTCACATTAGGGTTCGAGTCTATCCCCATGCACAATGAGAGGCGATGTACATCCTGGACCCTGGTGGCCAGGAGGCCTAGAGGCCATCGCAGGGCCATCACAGGAACAGATAGGACAAACCAATAGGACTGTGATTATGTTATTTGATCTTAGTTGATTAAGAAATACATGAAATGAATTTCCAAAGAGATTTGTTCTTCTCTGTCTCCTGCAAAGTGGGGAACTATACAGTAGAATTTCAACAAAAAGTATTAACCAAGTCCTGATATGTGACCTCTTTTGACTCATCGAATAACAAGTGTAATATATCTTCAGTTCCCTTCAATGTGCCCCTCTGAAACAGTTTTAAGCCTCCCTTGGGTTGATGCCTCCCACTTTGAAAACCTCTGATCTCCACAAGATGTAATAAAAAAGGAATAAACGTATGTAAAACATACAGTAGTACATTAAAACTAGATGTTGTATTTCCATCGTGCTTGAATTCCACAGCTGACGCGCCATAATTCCCAGATGTGCCAATCAGTAGATGACACACAGTTATTTCTTTATGAAATTTCCTCAGATTTTTTATTTGAATCCTGAAAGTTTTTATTGTTCCCCAAAGATAACTCATGCTGGGCTTCATCCTGCTGTAAATTTGACTTAATTAAAAAATGCCACATAAATAAATCTCACACTCAAAAATATTCCCCACTACAATACATGAGCACACCAATGAACCACATGCAAGATATGAGTTCATCTACACTTTGCAAATATCTGGAGAAGACGTATGAGCAAACTGTGACATACAAAACCAACTTCTTCCTCCCCCGGTTTGTTCTGTAGTTGCCACAGACTCAGCTTGTGCCTGGAAAACAGAGTATGGCTGACCTGCTGTCAGAGAAAACAAACATGAAATGGGACAAGTCTTGTCCTCTGGGCATAAAAAAACAAGAAATAAAAAAAAAGATACAAATGAGGTCATGCCATTTCACCCTACAGCGCTGGAATGGATGGTTTTTTGTTGCTGTTGTTGAACTTTTACACTCCAATAGGGCACAATGCCTCATTCTCCCATTCAGAGGTGCAGCAAGGCTGGATGGTCCGGGCCAGGTTCAGAGAGAGAAGCTGGTATTCCCGCTCCTCTCCTGGCATCTCTTCGTTCTCCTCCACTCATTAGGTCTCTGGAAGTTGATGCCTTTTTACAGGATAAACTTTATTACATCTAAAGGGAAATTGTTGTTCAAATGGAATAAAAGGTAAACAACGCTTTCAATAGGAATCGAAACCAACCCTTCACTCCCACTCAGATATGAATCACATACTCACCAGTGCCCTCACCGTCTCACACACACCATCACACAAAAGAAAAGCTAAAAAAAAAAAAGCATCTGAAAACAAATATAACTCCTGCCTCTTTTATAAACTACAGCTTCTTTCTTTAACCCTTTAAAGAAAGCAACAATTAAATTTAATCTGTGTGTCAGCGTATCGCCACACTGCTTTCCTTTTGAAAACTCTTTTACATTTGCATTTTCAAGTAATTTCATAACCGTTTCTGAACTCTTAAATTTCTAAAGAGACAGTAAATCATATATTTTTCACACAAATCATAACCCTTAACATGTGGTATTAAACATGTTTTAAAAAGGAAAAAAAACAGTGAGTAAGCTTCCTTACAAATCCAAAGAAGTCAACAAGTACATGCTTGTTGTAATTTCATCATCTTGTTTTAGATGAGCAGTGAGATAAAAATGCTTAATTTCCTTTGCTTCTCTAAATAAATAAATAAGCAATATTTGCGGTTATTAAAACAGTAAGACGACAAACCTCTTTTTTTTAGCTGCCACTCATCCTGCTGAATTCACCTCTTGTTGTGTTTTGGTGATTATTAGCATTCAGAGTCTGTGGCCCTCTAAGGACCACTTTTGAAAGCTTATCTTTCAGGTTACAACAATACAAGTTCCCTAGTAATTGCATCTATGCAAAACAATCCAAACATTCAATGGCAGCCACAGCAAAATGCTGCAAAAATGACCCCCTCGTTCCACCAAACAATGGCAAAATGATGTTGCACCTGTGCTTGTTTTCAGATGGCTCCACACAGTTTTTAAATGAGTGGTGTGACGCGTGTCATAACAGTGTGGAGTGTCCTTCCCTGCCAGCACTCCCCTTGACTCCCATGTGAAACACATGGACATTGATTGAGCTGACAATGTCGCCTGTCAGACTAAAAACAAGCATAATTCCCTCCCATTCCTTCCATGTAAGCTTCACTTGACCAGAGCACCAAAGATAAGATGCAACATCCATCTGCTTTACAGTAAGTTTTATACTTTTATTCAAGAAATATGAGTCCATGCGTTGACAGAGCAGTTATTTGATGACAGTGAGTATTTTGGAGAAGCAAGTAAATATCGAAGTGTCCGAGTTAAAATAAGTGTTAATCAAGATTTTCGTAGAATTGGTCAAAATTGGCCAAATGATCTGACACACTACCGAACTTTGACCATTTTCCCCGTCAATGCGCCCATATCGACGGCTAATTTGGCATCCATCTTGCATCCTACCTGACCTGTTAGCTCTCTCCAGCCAGCAAAAGACAATCTTACGATGACTCTTGCTTTGCCTCTTTCTCTCTTTTAATATTCTTGCGTTTCTTTGCTGAATATGCATGATAGGTGTTGCTGTGTCATTGAACAAGTCTGGAACGAGGAGTTTTAAGGTCAGAAAGTTACGTAATGCACCTTTAAAGTTAGCCTTCCACTTAGCCAACTAGTTTCTCTTGCCCATTATTTGAAGTTATCTGCTGCACTGTCCCATACACCTATTTTTTATTTATGTTTTTTCAGTCTGCCTCTCTCTCCCTCCGCATATTTCTCTTTCTCCCTTTCTAGTTGGCTCTTCTAGCTATGGTAGCCTGTCTGTTCAAATACAGCTCCCATCAGTACCACACAAACGCATACACATACACCACATATATCACTGGAGGGAAACAAATTATTCGAGGACAGCAGTAGTGTTTTGTTTGGTTCACCCTGTTTGTATATTTTTTTTTTCCTTTCTCGTTCCCTCCCTCCACTCCTCACCCTCCCTAACAGATGGGGTATTTTAATTAAATCAGCCTTGCCTGTTCCCATCTGTGTGAGAAATGAATTTCACCATTTTTTAAATGAGGGAATTTACAATGAGACAAGCTAGAATGCAGGAAACCCCTGCACCATTTTTTTTTTTCCCTGCATCTTCTCGCTTCTTGAACCAGTTCAACTTTGACTGTTTGTCTGTGTCAGCCATTCAGTCTTTTCTTTTCCCACAAAGTTTCTTTTCATTATGCATCATGTTTTAATAACAATACATTTTGCTTGGAACTCTTGCTAGTCAGGTTGTGTGTACTTTTAAAAAGTAATTTTGTTTTGTTTTTTTACTCTGCGATGTCTAATATAAATATAACAATCTGCAAACAGACTTTGTCATCATTTATATTATATTTTAAATGTATTCTTTCATTCTTGTAGTATCATACCATCAGTTATTAACATTAAGTCAAATTGTTTTGTTTATTGTTTTGTTTTTTAACGTACAGACAAAGACTTCTTCGATCCAAAGACTCTGGTCAACTAGTCCAGACCAGAGTCCAGATTAAACATGGAGAAGCAGAGTTTAGCTGTTACGCTGCAAACAAGTGGAATAATCTGCCAGTGGAGATTAAACTTTCACCAAATGTAGAAACTTTTAAATCAAGGTTTAAAACATTTCTTTTCTCATGCGCCTATGCATGACATCTGCACAGTAACTTTTACTTAATTCTGCTTTCAATTTTTTTAAATATAATTTATGATTTTATTATGATTTTATTTGTATTTTCTTTCATGCTTTTTTTCCACAGATAGTTTCACAGAAAAGTTCACAGGCCGGCAGTAAGGAACAAGGTATAAAATAGCAACTAAGACATAATACATTTACCTTAAACTAGTCTATAAAGTAAAAAAAAAAAAAAAAAAAAAAAAAAAGTTTCATCAAAACATAAAATTAAGTTAGCCTTATGGAGAGCCAAATCAACTCAACATTGTTGTGTGTGTGTTATGCATGATTTGTAAATAATGAAAACTGTTTTGTGCGTAACTTTGGATATTTGTGAATGTATGTTGAAATAAACACACACATATCTATAATTTACAAACACAAAATTAGTTTAAATATGCAGAAATGAGAAAAATGAGCAAGTTTTCATGTTTTTTACACACAGCTTTTCACCCTCAGCTTCACAAATCTGACTGTTTTGCTCCTACGCATTTTTATGCGTAGGAGCATGTTCAATATTTGTGCATCAATTGTCTAGTTTGAAATTCTTCTTACCCTTTAAGACCTGGTTAAAGATATAAAAGAAAAATGCTATTTTTTAATGATAGGTCTTATTTGTTTCTTTAACTAAATGTTTTAAAGATTAAATACATTTTTTAGGGCTATTTACAATTTATTATTTTGTGATGTCAAAATAATTAAAATTGATAATCTTATGATTTTTTCCAGCTATCAGGGGCAAAAGATAAGCATGATATTGTGGTTAACATGATTTTGAGCAGATTTTTACCACAAAATGATACTAAATGTCTCAGAAACTGCATGTATTAAGCATGTCACACTTTATGTCACATCTTTAACTTTATTATGTGAAGAATCCACTACATAACTTTCCCAGCTCTGGACGTCTCTGATGGCACAGGGACATCCTTCATGTGCACATCTGGAGCCATTGCTGCCCAACAGCATCCTGAGATTCAGAAACCAAACAATGAAACTTTTTCTTCTGGCATGCCGTGTTACATTGCAGCTGAGTACAACTTTAAGCCCCTCGTCACATGTCATCAATAGCACGTAAATACATCGGTCGCTTTGATCATGGATTGTGGCTGATTCAGCAAAAAAACCCAAGAAGACAATGTCAGAGGAACAGAAGCAAAGAAAGAGACAAAGAAATAAAAACAAGAGTGAATATAGCAAGACAGACTCATAGAACAAATAGGATCCTGACTTACATGTCGATGGAGGGCTTGTCATGGAGGATATGTCCAAAGTTCTGTTGTGCATCAATAACGCTGCCTTATGTGCTGATGGAAAGCTCTATCTGGATTTTCACTGCATTTACTTGCCCAGTTATTCCAAAACTGGAAGGACACTTCCTATGATGGAGAAGTTCACCAGGTAGGAAGGTGAATGGATGGATGGATAAAAAGATAGATCTAAACAGAGATTCTTAAAGGGGTACTATGATGGTATTTGGAGTTTTCTGAGCTTTCTACAGCCTAAGAGGTCGCTAGTCAGTGTGTTGTGTTTCTTAAAGTGCTGAAAAAAATGTTGATCTCCATCTGCGATTCACATCAAAAACGTCATGGAGGGTTAATCTAGCTCTTGTATGACAATTCAGTCTCACAACTCAACAAGAAATAGACCTGAAAATGCGATATACTGGTTTGTATTCAGACATGTATATCTCTGTAAGACAATCACCTTTCATGACAGACACGTAAGGGCCAAGCTAAAGATTAAAGTTTGACTTCTGGACCTGTTTGTTAGAGTGATAAATGCAGTAACAACTACTTGTTATGGTTAAGAAATCATCATGGCTTGTGTTAAAAAAAGCCAGTGTAATAATGTACCGCATCCTGGATTATAGGAAGAGAGTCCCCCTCTTTCCACCAAAACACTGGAAAATGTAACATTAAAGGACATCTTGGGTACCATGAAAATACAATAGAATTAAGCTTGAATGGTGACTTTTTACAGACTGTTGGGCGATCTGCATCAGCTAATATAAACAGCAAGATAAAGAGATATTACACATGATTTGCAACTTAGATTCACTAAAAGCAAAAGTGAGTTCATCAACTTGTTTTACTGCCTGATTTAAGCTCTTCAAACCTGAAAAGGCCGGTGCAGAACTTGAAAATAGGAAGAGATCATCAATGACACTGGGACAGTATCTGTCACTTTCCCGATGTTATTTTCTTGCCAAGCAGAATGGACATGGAAATAACTGAACTGCAGAGTGACATTGTCATGTAAGTCAGGGCAAAGGATAGTTCCTGTTGGGAACAGTTCCCCTCCTCCTGTGAACTGAAGGTCAAACCTTATTTTGGCTCCACCTATCTCTGTGAGATGGCCTTTTCACAGATGAAAATAATCAAAACAAAGCACAGAGGCTCTCTGATTGATAGGCGTTTTACTGATTGTTTAAGACTCATTGTCTCAAATGATGAGGCCAACTACAGAGCAGGTGTTGTTCGGTCATTGCCGTCACGTTAAAATTCAAAGAAGTTTTCCGTTATTTTTAGTTTCACAAAGAACGTTTGGCAGAACTTTTACCTTCCAACAATGAACCCTTCCAAATCTGGACGGCTTTGCATGCAGGTCTAATTATCCCTCAGAAAGGGGCTGCAGGATGAAAAACGTTGACTTTTGTAGACGTCATGTTTTCATCTGTCGCCAGTGTGTGTTGTGTTTTCTAAGAGAGTGTTTACATGCCTGTTTGCTTGTACATATGCATGTGGGCCTGTAAAATCTCTGTGTCCCTTTAAGTAAGGGGCTACGTTTGCCAGCACCTATAAGCATGGCAGCATGTGTTTTCTTAGGTGTGTTTTCAGGAAGGGAGCTGTCAGACGTGATGACTAACGTCACCCTCATTATACACACACACACACTCACACATTCACGTGTAAGTTGGCAGGTTACAGCAGTTAGCTACTTTGAAAACAGAGAAGTCATTCAGAAAAACTGCACCTGCTCTTGAAACAGCTTAATAAGCAATTGCAGGGGTAGAGAAAGACACACACACACACACACATACACACACACACACACACACACACACACACACACACACACTAGAAAGCACACACACAAAGATAGCAAAACTCAATTCCAGGCAGACTTTTGGGAAGTAGCCAGGATAATTACTGATATTACTAAGTAAAATGGAGAAAGAGAGAGGGTAAAAGCTAGAGATGAATAGAGAGTAAAAGAAACAGATCCTGAACATCTAAATTTGACGGAGAAGCTGTTCTCTGTGCGTTTATCTGTCTGCAAGAGACAGGTGATGCATCAGTAATTCACTCACTGCATCTGCAATTACAATGTCCAAATACAGGAGTATCAGGGCAGCCTCTGCTAACCTGCATTCACTTGAATCATACTTGAATTGATTGTGAATGCAGGAGACAGTTTTCTGATCATTATATATATGTAATACTTCTGAATGTCTATGTGTCTGTGTAGTAAACAAACATGCAAGCCTTGCTCCACTAATACTGTAATGACTTTTGAAGAAATAATTTACTGGGACGTCAGCGTTCTCCTGAGATGTTACAAAAAATCTACCAGCTGTCAAACTGTGTGAAATTTGATTATGAGATCATCTGCATGTTAGTCCTACTAAGGGAAGTGCATGTGCTATTGATCGTTTGGGGTCTCAAAGACCAGAGCATATTTGGTAGATTAATGACAAAGGCAAATAAAAAGCAGGTGGAAATCAGGGCTGGAGAATAACTGAATTATTCATGAATGATTGCAGGAAAATCATGGCATATGTTTCTGAGTGTAAAATGCTCATATGCACAACAGCATCAACGCTAACACAGAAATATCTACAGTGTAATATAACTGTCTGCGTGAAAGCAAAACTGATTCCTATTATGATTTGAAGTGTCTAACAGCATTATTGAAAGGAAACCTACTGGGACAGACCTTTTTGTTTATGCTTTGCTTTTTCCCGTCTCAGTTGTGTCAAACATTTCAGCACCTATTATTTTTTACATGGGATTATTTCCTATAATATCCTGTACTGTAAAGGAAATGCTTGCATGCATTTGTTTCCCACAAACCAAAGCTAAATATGTCTCCCTATTTTACATTTTTAGGATCCAATTTATTTTTCCTAACACTTTTTTTTTATATTTGATCAGATATACAGAGGAGGAGCTTCCATGAATTATACAGATTATTACTATAACCTGATACACACATGCAGGATAGCAGAACCAGGTGTCATTGAAGCACACAGGTAAAAGTGGGTCCACCTTAAAGTATTTTCTAGACAGAGAAAGAGAGAGAAAAGCAACAACCAGAAAGAAATAATTTGCAGAAACATTGCCTACACACAGCTCACAGCAGGTTTTTTCATCCTGGGAGCAATATTATTACTCAGGAGAAGGTGTTTTTAGATAACTAAAAGCAATCCTTCTATTCAAATCACAGCAGTCACAATGTTCACAGCAAATACAATGGCAAACAGGAGTGTTTGCATTGCAGGCCAACTATCCACAACTTCAGCAAGTCCCAACCCGAACACGTAGCCTGTGAAGGCTTCATGAAATGCGGCTTGACATTTTGTTTTAACAAGTGGGGTGGAATTTTGGATTTAATTAAACTTGACTTTCAGTAAGAATTAGACAAGACACACATGGTGTGTACATTTTCAGTGCAAAAATTAAATACTTCCTCATTCTTGAGGAACCATGTAAGCTGTTTCCAGTCTGACATGATGTCTGCTAACTCCAAGTATGACGGCCCAATTGTATTTTATGTCTGAAGTAGCAACCCAAAGACATGGATCCTGTAGCAACTACATAATATATATATATATATATATATATATATATATATATATATATATATATATATATATATATATATATATATATATATATATATATATGTATATTTATATGTATGTTTATTAAATTCCCAAGACAATTCAGCTTTATTTGTATAGTGCCACTTGACGTCAATGTTGTCACAAGGCACTTTACATACACATCATTTCAAGTCAATTCATACATAGCCTATAATAGAAACCAACTGATTGCATCGAGTCATGATTTCGATCCAATCCCCCATGAGGCGGAAGTGGGAAGGAAAAAAACTCCCTTATAACAGGAAGAAAACCTCCGGCAGAACCCGGCTTAGGGAGGGCAGCCATCTGCCTCGACTGGTTGGGGTGGAGAGGACAGGAAAGACAGATCAACATGTACAACTGCACTTATTCAGGATGACCTGTGGCAGAAGGAGAAATAAGTTAGAGACGGTAATATTGTCATATATTTATACATTATTACATTAGAGAAATGGAGCAAGGTATTTCTCAGTGCATCAGGTGACATCCCCATTGCTACATAGGTGGATGGCTAGACTACCCATAACTATCAGAGCAAAGACCTTAACCTGGACAGTTGGGTACATGCAGACTCCAACTCAGGAGATGCTTGTATCCTAACTATAAGAATCATGAAAAAGGAAGGTTTTCAGCTTGGTGTGGAGGGAGTCTGCCTCCCGAACCCACAGTGGGAGCTGGTTTCATAAGAGAGGAGCCTGATAGTGAAAGGCTCTTCCTTCCAATTTACAAATACCAGTCCATTCTTTATAGGACTTGACTGTGGTGTGGTGGTTAGAAAAGTCATCTAGCATAGGCTCAATAAAGCACAAATGTTCCAAAACGCCAGAATGGAACTGAAGCCAGAACCAGAATCTTGTCTGCACAAGTGGCTCAGTTCAGACCTGGTTCAAAGGCCTTTCAGTATGGAGTAAGCAAGTTCTCCTATCTTTGAGTACTGATTTCCTCCCACAGTCCCCAAACACCCATTGGGATATTTAGAAAATTTAAATTGACCCTCGAAGTCAGTGTGAGTGTCAGTGGTTTAGCTTGTTCTGTTCCTTTTTCATTATCATAAATTCTTTTAGTTTGTTTGGATTCTTCCATATTTAATATAGTTTATAGCGTTCCTTTCACACATTGCTGTAATGATTTTAATGTTTCTTGTAAAACATTTTGAACCATCTTGTACACAACAACTAAACACAAACCAACCTGGCTTATCTTTCCATATAGTTTGTTTAAGTTTTTTAGCCATCAGATGGACTTGTGACTGAACCACGTTGCCTCCAACATTTGCCCACTGGCAGCTTGGAAAGGCTTCTGTCTGCTGGGAAAACCTGAATTGAATAAAGGGGAATATAGAAAATGGATAGAAAAATGACGAGAGATCATCTATTGTACATGCAGAGATAATAAATATTTTTCATCTGTCTTCATTTGGCCTTAAGTTAATGCTGATGTTGTGAATTTATTAGTTCAACCATTTAAAATGTTTACTTTCATTTTCCCCTGATCACAGATGTTGGTACAGCTGCAGCAGACAGCTGCTGTCAGCTTAAAAACTCAGATGAATCCAAAGGGCATTCTTTATCAAGTACCAAGACAGACAGACAATTTTAGTGACAAGCTGGAACAAACGAACATTTGGCAGCCAAGGAGGAGAAAAAGTTTTGGGTGACGGTGGATGAAAACAGTCTCCAATGAGCTGTTTTTATTAAGCAAATGGTAAAATTCCAGGATGAAGGAATATGCTGCACTTGAGCTAGCCAAACCAGGGCTTTATATGGTCTCAGAGGCTAAGGCACGATGGTGTGTCAACCACGATTGAGCTGGCTTGATGTGAAGGCTTGTTTATAATCAAGATGCTGATGATAATAGATATGCAAATGTAACTGTTTTTTTTTTCTGAGGCAGAAATTTCCTTGCTTCATTTTAAGAAAAACTTTAAGCCAACAGTAGTTTTACGTTTGTATTTTCACGATGTAAAATATTTGCAGTTAAAATATAAGGCTTACACGTACCATCTGGAAGCAACTATACATGAAAACATTGCAAAATTTAGTGAATTTACAAAGAATAGAAGCGGTACTGAGTAAGGAACTATTTAGGTGCTGAAAGAGATTGTCCTAACTAAAACAGTGCAGGTATCCTCATCACTTCTCAGGTATGTTAAGGTGTGCACATATGTTAAACTCACTTTTAATAATCCAAATCAATACACTTTCGTAGCTTTCTTCAGCTTTTTGCCCATTGGTCAGAAAATACATCTTTAGCTAAAGCAGCCAGCTGTCAAATTTAATGACATTTAGTGGTAAAAACCAGAAACGGAATAATATCATTTTGGGTGTTTACTTTGTGACTTCCATCTTTTGTTCATCGCTAAGCAGGAAGCTCATTGTGGATTCATCGAAGAAGTCCCTGTTTATACTGAGTAAGAAGCCATAAAGGACACAAATCCAAAACAATTAGCAACAAGAGCCTTAAAGAGCTTTATCCTTGAGTGAGCTCAGGAAGTCTACAAACCATCATCAGACTGAACATTTACATTTAAAAGAACAAAACTTTTAAGTACCTTCAAGCATTTTGACAAAGCACCTCTAATGGAGCGGCCATGTGGCAATTTCCCTGCAGTGCCGAAGCCGTCAAACTGTTTGAATTTGAGGCAAAGCTTCACTTATAAAGAGCTTGGATCCTCAGCAAACAGTCGCTGGGTGAATAAAGGAATCACTGAGGCTGATCATACTGATACCCCTCTTCCCGGTGTTGGCTTATCTCGGGTCTCGGTGTCGTTATGTTCCACTCTCTTCTCTGTCATTTTGCAAGTGTCAGGACAGTGGGTTTCAAGCAGGATTTCCCAGTACACACTCATTAAAATTACAGACAGGATATGTAGACATGAATGACCTAAAATGAGCAGCCAGAGAGAGCAAACAGCATGTACTAGTGTGTGTATTTGTGTGTGTGTGTGTGTGTGTGTGTGTTTAAAGGTGCAGCAAAGGGCTTCATTAACTATGCTTTTCAGTAATATATGCGTCCTGTGAAGGGACTCGTGTGTTTGTATGTATATGTGGGGGGATTAATCACTGCTAAGCATTACGTTTGTGTGTGTAGGTGTGATAAAAATGAATCATTACTACAACATGAATCATCACTAAAGTCGGCCATTATAGCTGCTTCAAGGCCTGAACTTTTAAAGCTGAATTAGAGAAAATGGATACAAGTCTCTCAAGGGGCCTAATCTGTGAGCTCCTGTGTTTGGTTTTTGCCACAGCTCATATGATTTGGCATGTGTAATGAGAGTTAAACTCAGAAATATGTGTCTTCCACTTTTGCCAAAGCTGTTTGTGACAGCTTCGAAAGAGACGGCATAGAAAGGAGTTGTTTGCTGGATTAGACAGTGTCAGTGCACTTGAAAACTGAGGCCTCTGGTTACACAGCACAATTAATCCTCTTAGCTTAGTATGTTACTGCCAGGCTTTGTGTGCTGTTATGCACAGCTGAGAAATGTACTCTTTAACTTTTACTTCAACATCTTGGAAAAACAAAGTGGAAAACAATTTAACTTTTTTATTAGACTCGATGACGTTTTAATTTTCAGGCAGTTATCCTGCATCGTGTTGGTCACTTTCTCTTTCAAATCAGTGACAGTGGAGAGTTTTGTGTCCTGGTTCTTTTAAAATCCTTTATTTGAGGTCATTTGTTAGAAATATGATTTAGCAACAATAAATAGAAAACATTGCATAAAAGCAATACAAACTAGTGAGATCCAATGCAGTAGTAATGTTGCATATATTATGTCTGCAAATAAGTCACTTTGGATAAAAGCGTCTGCTAAATGACTAGAATAGAATAGAATAGAATAGAATAGAATTTATTTTAGCTAGATGCAAACATGCATTTGGTGTGACCACCCTTTGTTTTAAAAACAGCACTAATCTTGCTTAGTGAACCTCTAAAGGTCATCTAGAAGAACATTCCTTGCATTTTGGTTGTTGATTTAGACCATGTATCTTAAACATTGGCCCTTGGGGGCCACTCTCCTCGAGATATTAGGTGTTTCATGGCTCCAACACACCTGATTTAAATAAATGGATCCAACAGTTTATTGTCAAGTTCTGGTAAATTTCCCACTAAGTTGACTCAGGTTTATTGGAGCTGGGAGACTTTAAAGTTGCAGGACAGTGGCTGGAAGACCTTGACTTAAACCTTATCCAGAACGTCTATCGCCACATTTAATTCCAGTCTGGACTCAGTTATGCTGGGATTAAGGCAATGTTGGGTTCACTTCACCATCTTAATTGTCCTGGGTGAAATTGCTTGAGTGGACTTGTGAGTTCTTAAGCTTGCAAAATGTCCATCATGACTCTCTGTGTGTAGCTTCCTTCTCTCCACAACATCTTAAATTTGTTTTTGCATCTTTACATTCCCACAAACACTCTTAAAATCATCTACTAATGGAAATACACCAGATTTTCTGCAAATCCTCTCTCTATCTTTGTTTATTTTGCTGCTATTTAAATAAACTAAACTGGACATGGGTACTTCACTGTGTGGAATCCTCCTTGTTACCAACATGAACCAAGTTTTTAACACAATTCTTATTCAGTATAGCAGATTTGATGGAACAATTAAACAATGTCAAAGATGTGCATCTGTTTGTTACTGGAAAAGACCATCCACAGCATGGTTACATTTGATTCAGAAACCGAACAAAAGCACATGATCTAACGGATCATTAAACAAACCTATATCCTTGCGGGGAGTTCACAGTCTAATCGCTACTCTGCTCTGCGCTCCTTTGAGTACTTGAGGTGTGTGACGTCGAGCTCCAATATATTCTTTCATTTAATTTAATCCAGTTGAAATCATATTGGGAAAGCTTCCTTATTTCTCCAGATGTTGGAGTGTTCATCACTGATAAACTGGGAGATTTCCTTCCACTGGTGAAATTATTCCTGCCGTATCTCTGTTTGCAGGTGCTCAGTAATGAAACACTTTGCGAACCTGTATCTGCAGGCATATTTTTGCTCTTCATGGAGACTTTATTAGACTATAGAAAGGCTACACACTGGTTATAAAATACACACTGAGTGAACAGTTGTGGTGGCTGGAAAACACCAGAAACACGGGAAACACTGTAATGAGAACACACCCAGAAGCCAGATATTGGAATGATGCATTGCTTACATATTCACAAGATGAATTTGTTTCTTATTTAAAAAAAAACAAAAAAAAAAAGTGGGAGGGAGGGAGGGAGAGTGATAAGGAAAAATATGATAGGGATTTACAAGGAAAAAAGCTCCTTCTTACAGATTATCTTTGTTTTACGCTCTGATTTGTGCAGCATAATGAATGTAAGGTCAGTCAAATGCTTTCCTGATGGCATCATGAAATAAAAACATCAAACATCAGGCAGGACAGATGCAACCTTGATGCACATCTGTGTTTTATGTGAAAGTGCAGAGGCGATATGTGGTGGGAGGTCAAAGTTGACTAGCTGTAACAAACAGTAAAGATGTCACTCATCTGACACTGAATGCATGTAAGGACGCAGCAATGCAGGCTGAGCTGGCTCCGTCTTTTTTCCAATTAAAGCTCAGATCACTCGGGAAAAAGGCTTTCTTTGTTATCTATTAGGTTGTGTTGTGCTTTTATATGGGAGGCAGTACACATACAGAGACAGTTGCGAGCCTTGGTGATAGTTTTGCTGAAGAACTGGATACAACCAGCAGCTAACTCAGTGTGTGCCAAAATATGTTAATGTCAATACAGGAATTCGGAGATTTAGGCTTATGCAATAGCTGTACCTGCACAATAACCATTCAGTCCAGGTCCACCTCAGGATGAGTTGGGAGTAATATAACAGCCATTGGGGAATGTTGCACCATCACTCACAAAAATGAGAACTCTTGACAGTCATCAATCCATACAATGTCTGGCAATTTGTCTGACTAGGGTGATTTCAGCCAGATTTCCATCTGCCTGGTTGCGATGACATGTAGTCAAAGTGCATAGTGCTCAAGTTGAACTCCAGCAATGAGTGCATGAACAGAATTCCAGCTGAAAGTCCTTAGTGCATTGTGAAACACATACATGTGACTGTGGAAAAACGACCATCCAAGACCTACAGATGTTCGAGAACAGTCTAAGAAAGTGATGCGTCAGTTTCCATCTACCTCCTAGTAAATCACTCGTCACATATGTATTTGGTAGCCAATAATTCCTTCTAGGAAACTGAGTCATTTCAGAGGCAAACAACTTCATATGTGGATTAAAAAAAATAGCTGTTATGGAATTCCTAACAAAACATGTACAGTCTGTGCGTTTATGTGTGTTTCCCAATTCCATCCTTTTGTAACCATTACTGCAAAGCATGACTGTCACATGCATCTTGTAATGAATTTAATAGGTCCATCATTTTTCTGTCAACCAGCAACACTGGTGTTCCACATACACAATGACTCCACATTAGTATTCCTTACCATTTACTTAAGCTGGAGAAACATGCCAACTGGAAAAGTGACGAAGCAAATGTGTGTGTGTGTTTATTTACTTTACTTGTTTATTTGACCGAGAAAGAACATATTAAATAATGAAGGAACACTATGTCAAAGGGATAGTTTTCATGAGTTATCCCTTGCCAGGTCTCACAAAGGCTCCATGGAAGAGGGAAAAAGAAAAACAGAAAATTATGACGAGAACAATTATCGATTAATCTAAAAAAATATTAATTAATGAGATGGAACTGATAAAAAAATTATGAAACGTGTGCTTGAACCTTCTTCTTAGTGGGATCTGGTTAGTAATCTGACAGTGGAACTGAATTACGCCACCGTAGAAACAAGGATTAGGTTATGGGATGTTTACGAATGCTCAATTAGTGTTACTACCGCAACATATGGGAGGGGAAACCAGGAGGGGCAGAGAAGCATGCTGGAGGAGGAACGATCATGTAGACATGGATGACAGTGAAAAGAAAGAAGAGGATTTCTATTCTAAACTCTGACCATGGAAAGTAAAGATGTAAATATCATTTAAGACACAAATGGTGGAAAGGAAAATGAGTCTCCTGGATGCCTGCAGAAGGCAACGTTTGTGGCTTGTTGGCAGGATTTCTGGTTCATAACAAGCTGCATGCACAGGGAGAAAAAAAGACAAAAGGAGACAAGAAGAAGGAGAAGAAAAGGAGAAGGGGACTTCAAAGTGTCTTTTAAAAGCGATCTGTTTAGAATTTCAACTCAGCAGGCCAGATCCAGCAAAACAAAAGCTGGAACGATAATCTGATAATTGTTCCAATGTTTCACAGAAACAAAATGTTTCTGAGTGTGTTTCTGTTTTTTTTTTTTTACTGTCGAAGTAAAATGTGCTTAAAGCATGAAAGATTTTTTATTATCTGTATTTGCAACAAGACAAAATAGGAGTTAATCACTGATATATACCATGTGTACAACACTACTGAACTTTGCAGATTTTCACACTGTGGCGCCCTCTACCGAAGGCTGATTTGGCATCTATCTGGCCTCCTACCTGTATAGTAAGCTCTGTCCAGTCAGTAGAAGTCAGTCTGATGTTAACTTTGGTCTTATCTCTTGCTCTGTTCTGTTTTTCTTTTTCTTTCTCCCTCCAGAAATGTCCTCTTGCATTTCCATTCATTTTTATAACCACTTCTCCCAATGAAGGAAGCTGCAGCCTATCCCAGCAAATCATCGGGCAAGAGCAGGGTACACCCTGGACAGGTCGCCGGTCAATCACAGGGCCCCTCTTGCATTTCTTTGATGAGCAAACTAGGTCATATCACCACATTTCAGCTGATTCTTGTCATCTACTGTCGGAGTTCATAGCATTTCTATTTATTGTTACTGATCATTTCAATCCAATTGTAGTATTAGAGAAAGTACAAACAATATGACAACAGAGGTTTATTTTAGTGATAAATACTGTAAGTAAAATCACTTACACTTACTTGGAAGAGGGTTTAAAGAGGTCACTGAGTCTGGTGACCTGATTTCCTCGGGCAGTTTGTTCTATAGCTTCAGGCTTCTCGCTCCAAATGTTGTGTCACCTCTAGTTTTCAGACGCTCTTTGGGAACAGATGAAAGGCCTCTGCCTGAGGGCAACAGACTATGTTCAGGCTCACATGTAACTATGAGGTCAGTACTGCTGAAAACTTTATTAACCCTTTGGATTTTTTTTACATTACTGATCCTGCACAATGGCAGATTTAAGCAAATGATGCAAAATATTGTTCCTCGTTGGTTACTTGTTGAAGACCGTGATTTTAGTCAGCCTCCCTGGAAAAACAAAACCTTTTTTTAAAGTGTTGTTTACTTGTTCACACTCTGACCATCAATTGGTGAAGTCCAGCTTCTTTGGAGATGCTTATGTAACCTTTTTCCAGCTTAAGGAGCATTAGCAGCTCTTCTTATGCAGTCCCCCAGAAATTCCCTTTGTTTCTGCCATGTTGCACTTCCACAAACCTTTTATCTTCAAATGAGCTGCTTATTTTCAGGATTATTCTCTTAAATAAATAAATAAAGTGTATTTATCTAATTTCCTAAATTGTCTTTTGTGTCATCTCTTCTTTTGAAAAGATGTTGAAAATTTTGAATATTCTCCTAATTTTTTAAGCATTACAAAGACATGATCGACCTTAATAGTCAACATTACAACCTCAAAAGAGAATAAATAGCAAAGCAGCAAACACACATGTAATGTGATTCCATCTCTGGTTTCTATATAAAGTCTGGCAGCAGTCGACTCTGCAGTGTATTAAATGATGTTTGGTAGAAGCAGGGTGAAAAGGTGCTTGCATCAGGTGAGGCATGAGAAGATGAAGGTGTGTAGAGTAGTCACTGTGTCCTGTAGGGCCACGCACTGCAATCTAAAAAACACAGTGAACAGTACAGCTTTCTTATTCTCAGGGGTTAATCATATGTTGGTGCTGGTGGATGTGGTTTGAGGGACAAAATAAAAAAGACTTGAAAGGTGAAAGACCAGAAAGGCTTCAATGAAAAGAATTTAACTGCTGTCTTTTTTTATTCCTTTATATTCATTCAGTTTTTATTATTTGTAATCATTACTAGTATTCACATTTATCCAAATTTATATTATGGTTTATCTCCACATTATGTGTGTGTCTTTACATTTAGCTATTAATACATTTTTTCAGTTCCACATTTTTCATACATGGACATTATGTACTTTTTTTTACGACAATGGAGGGTTTTGATTGGTCTCATGCAAGATGTGTGGTTCTCAGAAAAGTTCTCTCACACTCATAATCAATATAATACATCACAGTTTATTACTGGGAGTATATCAGACCCTATATTTTCATATATTTACATAATTACCACTTGTGGTTTTCTTGTTAGAAAACAGAATAGAAAAAAAGAGAAAATACAAAAAAAACAAAAATGGACCAGAAGAACAACAGAATAATGGAGTGTATGGAAAAAAAATCAAGTGGAACAAGTCATGTTTAAGAAAGTACCTTTTTGAAAACACAAACTTGCAGTCCACAGTATTGCTATTATTATATGATGAGGAAGTTTCGCGCAAAGTATTGTGAAAACTGCCACGTGACCGCAAGTGTTTTATCATTAGTAGCACTGAAGGTAAGACCAATAATGCTGATGTCTCTTGAGAAAAGGCAGAATTTTACAATCCACAATGTGTGTGTCGGTTTAACTCTGCTGTTGTGCCCTAAAAACCATAGACTCCGCATAGATCTGTGGATCTGTGTGCTACGCAGCATGGTTGTGTGGAACTACTCCTTGTGATTGGCCAGTTTGTGATCATGTTTCCCTGGATATCACTAAGCTTGTGCAGGAACCACTTTTTTTTGGGGGGGGGGGTTAGTAGTTTGTGAAGACACCTAAGCATGTTGGCCGCCGTTGTTGCTCTATAACAGGAAATACAAGCCAGAACTGAGGCAAACTGTGAAAAAAAACTTTGCTGTGGGAACTATTGCTGCTGATACTTGCCCTACGGACACCTTCAGATTCAGAAGAGAAACTGCAACTTGATGCCATAACTTCGTCCTTAAGTACAAATTCACATTTCAGCACTGTCAGCTATGCTGGCCCAAACATACGCAGAAGTTTAAATCCACCTTAAGAGTGAAATTGTTTTTGAGTGTGTCAAGCAAAGTAAAGAAAGTTGTGGCTCCCCCACAGAAAACCTCATTTTAATTTTTAATCGTCACCACCTACTGGCATGTCAACAAGGATGAGCTTAGATTATATATACATATATATATATGGAGTTATTATTTACAAGCGAGTACCTGGGTAAAGTTATTCATTAATGTGAGAAATCTTCATATTGTGGTCAAATGCATGGTTTTTCATTGGAATTGTTTAATTGCATGTTTTACTTATTGCTGTGTTGCTTCTAGGGCTGTTTTACCTGTTTTTATTTTCTTTATTTATGCCATGTTTTTACATGCCCTGGCCACCATTACAATATCTGATTCACTTTGCTCAATATTTTCTGTAGCATAGCTACACTGATAAGGCCGGGAGGATCATTTGTCTGTCTGTAAATGTTGTTATGACTGTAGGACTGCAAATGGCAACACACTGCAATGCAACAAAAGCCAAGATTTGCTGTAGTTTAGTCATGTTTTAGCAATTTTTAACAGTCTAAACCCTAAAACAGCTCAGGAATTTCCTACTTCTAAACATTAAAATAAGGCATTCAAATATCACTTTAAAGGATTCCATGAATGCGGACAGAATAAAGCCATTTACATGATTAGCACTGGAAAACAGAACTCTAAGTCAGCATGTCTTTAATCAAACCCTTCACAGTGAGGATTATTTAGAAAAGAATCCCTGCTGAGCACAACTTGGACAAAACAAACTGTTTATATATATATATATATATATATATATATATATGTATATATATATATATATGTATATATGTATATATATATATATATATATGTATATATATATATATGTACACATATATAAAAAATAAGACTGCAGTGGCTTGCAGAACGCCGTATACATGTTCTTGGCAGAGTGCATACCGCATGAATGCAAACATAAGCATATCCACATATGCCTACTGTACATACACGCTAATGTTTCATACTGGCAGCTGAGACAGAGGCCATCTTTGTCATGCCCCCCCCCCCCTCTGTATGTTTCTGTTTATATTTATCCAGCGCTTTGAAGTGGTCATACCATTGCGTGTTAGTTTTGATGCTCTAATGAATAGGCTGTTTTCATGCGACGCACTGGAAAATGGAAACTATGATTCTCTCTGTTCTGTCTCTGTTTCTTCATGTGTGTCAGAGTTTCTGTCACCCGAAGCAATTTTCCCCCATCTGCCCTGTCACCTTCTATCGCTTCGGTCCACTGATGTATTTTTTATTATTTTCTGTAATTATCTCCAAGAAAGGAAAAAAGAAACTCCCATCTCATTTCTCTTGTTTTTTATTTCCTTCTTTTTAACTTATTCAGTCTTTTTTTTGTGTGTGTATCATTATCATCGCTACTTTGATGTTCCGTATTTATGTGATTTCTTACGTTACCCCTCTGCATTTCCCTCTGTTCTCTGTTAATCAAAAATCTGAGCATCCACAAATGCTCTCTCTCATAGTTGTATACTTTGTCTGAGTGTGTGTGTGTGTGTGTGTGTGTGTGTGTGTGTGTGTGTGTGTGTGTGTGTGTGTGTGTGTGTGTGTGTGTGTGTGTGTGTGTGTGGTTTTCCCACTTTAATTGCACGATCCTTCATGGGAAAATATGTAGGAGTTCATGCCGTGCTTATCATCATATTTGTGGAAGCTGGTCCTAATCAGTGGTTTTATGATGATCAAAACTTTCTGATCAAAGAAAAATGAAGACCCAAACAAAAAGGACAGTTTGTACTCTAATCTTGAGCTGGCTCGCATGAATGCAACTTGTATATATTTACACAAACACCACTGGATCATATATACATTGGTGTTTCAGTTAATAAGGACTTCAACTTAATCTTATTCAAGCCCACTCTTTATTTGTTTGGCACTGCGTAACCTTGTTGGGTCGCTGTCTGGAACTGATTTCTTCCGTTACATCCCTGTTATTGTTTGCTTTTGTGCATCTGTTTAGTAGCTGTGGTTCTGTCATGACAAATTTGCGGGGCAGTTTTTTGTTACTTTATGAATGCAAAACCGAAACATCTAATGATTATATGCAGGTAGTTTCAAAACCTCAAAAGCATCTCTTTAAAAAGAGAGCAGAGCTCCTTGTCTCAGCTGTAAACTCAATATACTAACCAGAGCTGAGGTGTAATCTAAACATGCCTTTTTCCATTATGTTTTAACCAAGACATGTTTACCTTAACTATAAATACAGCCTAATACATAACTTAAAATACATGGGTATATTTGTTTATCTTGGTACATTTTGCAGGGAAAGGGACCGGAGCGTTGGCCAAACCCTGTTGAACCACGGGAACAGTCCACCGTTCTGACACTTTCCGTCCAAACTTTCCACAGTTGTCATGTTTCCAGGTTTGTGAGTCTGCATGCATGTGTAACAGATGAAGCAGAAGAAGGAGTGCTTGTGCATTCTGTGTGTGCGAGTGTGTGAGACTGCCTTCCTTCTGTGTTGTGTGATTAGATTTGTCTCCTTTACCGTCAGAATTGTTGGTTTTGTCTCCAAGCCAGTTTTTAAAAGCTGTGGATTTACACACACACACACAAACACACGCACACACACTCACAAACAGTGATACACACCATCTCCCTTTCACACAAAATTGCAGCATGTAGTTATGGATGGCCGCCAATAATTCATCTATAGTACAATATTACTCATGTAGAACGCACATACACATCTGTACACACACATGGCAAAGCCATTAGTCGCTCCAAACTGCAGACACTCAAAGCTTTGTGTAATAACAGCTCCTTTTGTTAAAGATGATACAAGGTTTATCGTAATCAAATGTTTTTATATTGTTGACTGAAACTTTTGACATTCTGAAGTAGACAAGCACAGCAGCAAACAGACTTTATTTGCAAGAATCCAGAATAAAAGACAAGAATTTAATAAGAAGCTGGTCAAGAATTAAACTGCAAAAGCAGCATGTCATGTTGTGTTCAAAAGCAGATGGAAAAATTGAAATTAGAAACTTAATTTTGCCTTAATGACCATACAGCCATGTAAAGAACCAGCTGCAGGAGTGGTAGGAGAAACATTTCTATTAATCTGCACTGATGATGTCATGGTTATAGATTTTCTTGGGATGATTATTCTAAGAGAAATAATTACGATATCACAGTTATTACAATCATGCATTAATTTAAAAACTAATGAAATAAAATCACATGGATGTTCTTTGATGTCAAAATAAGAGATAATATATCTTAACCACAAGCTGAACTCGGGACTGTAGTTTCTGTAAACAACATTACAAACACTTTTTTGACTATTTTTTTTTTTTAACCCAAAAAGAAAATTTTAAAACATCAGACTTCCAGCTGTTGAATTATCATAAAAAGCATAAAAACACTGTACTTTGAAAATTAATAAAGACCATGCATCTCAAATTAACAATGTTTTCTAAGCAGCACATTGCACAGCAACAACAAAGTTATTGTACTCATGCTGAGTCAGTTATGGCTGAACAGCAAAACTATCCATAAAAAAAAAATGTTAGTTTTTGCTTTTTTTCTCATCTGTATAGTGTAACATTTATTGAATAGCACTTAACTCATCTGACAAGGATGACTCAATCCATTTGTTTGGAAGGATTAGTCCTTCCTTCTATACTTTCCCACACCGGCGTGCCTCTTCTACAACTCGCACAGAACAGAAACAAACACAAGAGGTAACACACAAATATTGTTTAACTTTGTATATGTTTTGGTCCTGTGTTTTTGTCAGAGAGATAAGTTATTTGTTCTCAGAGTTTAACAATTAAGAGAGATTTTATTTGGTAATGACAAACACTTTTTTCCACATTCACAGAGCTCATTGTGCAACAACTGCAAAGGATCATGGAAAATGCACATTCAACAGGAGAACTGTCTTTACACTTCGACAATGCTGTTGGAATATTTTTCTTTGCATGTGAATATTGGCACCATGAGTGTAATGGACATTACAGGGAGAAACACCCACCACCACAATCAGTCTTTGTGTGTCACAGAGATTATAAATAACATTGGACATGAACTTAATAACAGCACTTAGATAAACTTAAGTCAATCGCTTGTTAACAAATGGAGCAAATATGTTGTTAACCAATAATTTGGTTAAAATGTTCTCTTTATTTCAGTGTGCTGTCATTCCATGAATTTCCTGTAGAAATCCAAGATTTCCCATTTTCTGACTGGCAGAAGTGTCCGTATAGTTTACAATAAAAATGTCCTGGTCATTTTCTGCTGGGACATTGTCTATTTCTTCAACACATATTCTTCCTAGAGCACACACAGGTTTTTCTTGTGATGACTGGGTAATCTTTTCAATCTCAATATGACTAAAGGATAAAACTAGTTTTGCTCCAATAACAATTACAGGGAGACCCGGTGCAGGTGCTCTGGGGATGATAAGGTGACTTAATGTAAAACATCTCAGTCAAAAATCTTATAAAAAACCATAACTGCAGAAAATCTTGAAATTTGATTGTGTCAACTAAGACATCAATGAGTAATCAAATAAAAGGAATCCTCATCCAAAAATCATCCCTCCAGCATTTAACCCATCTAGTTTTGTATATCTAATGGGATAAAAACAACACCCTACCTCAACGCTTCCCCTGTAGTCTATCTGACTAACCCACCTGGCCTGGTATTTGGACAATATAGCTCTACTTAAAAGTTAACTTGGCAAAGCCAACACTGTGGTTCAAGCTAAAGCCCAGGAGCAATGCCAAGACAGGACCTACAGTTTATTTTCCTGCCTTTAGTCCACTAGCTATTGTGTTTGAATTATGAAAGGAAAAAATAACAGGCACAATTGCAGCTTGTTACATATTGCATTTTGTTTCAAAGGAGCATTACGTTTGGACAGGTTTAGACAGGTTGGGTGAGGAGAAATCAATGTAAAATGCCATTCAAAGCAGAACAATGGTAATTACTACTCTCTGGATGGCAGCAATGTGTAGCATTATTTCTAAGGAGGTGCATGCTGGACTATTTCAAACAGTACATGGCTATGTTGTAAGTGTGACATCAGCTTTAGAAAGACTGTGCAGAAACATAAAGACGGTGCAAGGTGTGCTGACAAATTTACATCAGCAGAGTCATTAAAAGCAGAAATTGAAAAGGTCATCATCATCATCATCACCATCATCATCATCATCAAGTAAATTGGTGCATTTATCCTGCTGGTGAAAATTGGGATTTAAGGAATTCACAACAACTAGCAAACACAATTCTTCTAATTACAACATGGGAACATTACTGTTTTACGATAATGCTCAACAGTCTGACAGACGCTTCTAATGAAGCAACTTCTTTTGGCAAATGTACTTGGATTAAAATGCCACCTCCACCTCCTTTCACAGGACTCACATAAGAAACTTCATGTACGAATAGAGAGTTTGTGAGACTGCAGGTTGTGTAGATTCAACATGCAGGACAGAAGGCATCTTTTCATCCCTTCCAGCATTGTATCAGCATGCAGCAAAAAGCCAAAGCAGAGATGCAAAGAGCAAAGAAGCAGAGCTTATATGGCACTGTAGCAGACATACATAAATAGAAAATGTCCTTAATGATATGGTTTTATCATTTAGATGTAAATTAATATTATTCAAAATATAAAAAATACACTGTACATGATATGGGTATTTTTTTTTTGTCTTAAAAGGACATTATATGGATTGATGGAGCAGTGTAATGGAAAATAAGGTTTCAATTGTATAACTGCTGATGGTTTTACAAAGGGTTTCAGTAATCTATGATGGATTATACATGCAGAGTAACTTTTGAAACTATTCTGCTTGCTCATATGAAAAATTTGCAAAGCGAAAAAGGAGATAATTCATTTCAGCACTGTTTGCACCAGAGTCATTAATTTTTCTCTGCAACTCGTCTGCACTTTAGTCACAGCTTGTTGATTTCTGTCAGAGGTACAGTTTGTTTCCAGCCTAAGCTGCCACCAACACCACCGCTCTCCCACACATGCACCCACACACAGCAACATAACGCGAGCAACCGGACAGGGGTCTGTTTCCATTACCCAGTCTTTTTGTGTGAGTGGACTCAGTGAATATGACAACAGTAATAAAAGAAAATTCCACCCTCAGGTCCTCTTTCACCGTTATTACTATCAATCTGTGATTCCCTGTATTCATGCACTTATTGCAATTAGCTGTTGCAGTTTACATATTCAGAGCACCTACGCTTCCTCACCCGTTTCCTGACATGACTTCTGCCAATGCCATCTGATCAGAAATCATCTTGGCATCACATCGATGTGCCTAAACGGTGAGAGAAGTTGTCAACATGAAGACAGATTTGTTTAAAATGGAAGACATGTTCTTCAAATGCAACATGTCAATGCTGCACGTAAGGAGTGCGCAATATAATTTAAATACAATCCACAAATTGATTCATACCTGCTTTCTTCCTCATTACAGGATTGAGCTGCAGCATGATTTTTTTTTTTTTTTTTTTTTAAATCACTCAGTAACTGTGAGGTGAGATATCAACAGAGCAATCCTGCTTGCAGGATATAAAAGATAACCAGCCTGAATAAAGAGAGAAAAGAGAAAGATGTAACAATACATGCTACCAATATTTCCACATCAATCTGAAAATCTTAAAGCAAAATTTACAGAAATATTTGTACTGTTAATGTTTATTTATTCCTATTACACTTTGGTCCTCCTTTTCCTGCCTACTTAGATTAAGTGCATTTGATTTCACAAAAATCAAAAATTTATATATATATATAATTCATGAATTTCTCCAATTTTTTGTGCTTTTTTTGTCAATTGTCCGCGTTACTCACCTCACCTGTCAGTGGTTTGTAATGCTGTGGCTGGTAAGTGTATATCCAGCACTTTGAGCCCCTTGTAAGCACTTAGGACAGAATAAAAATGTTGATGTTTAACCCCCTAAAATTAGCTCACATGCCTGCTGCAGGCAAGTTTCCTGTGTGTCATCTGCAGACAGAGAAATTTGATTCAAAGGGTGATTCTTGGAAATTAGTATGAAAATAAACCTGCCATCATATTGAGCATAATCACTGTGACTTGAAACCTTAACCACAGGTTTCCCTCAGGATATTTTCTCCTCTCCATTTTCAGAGTCTCTGGGTAAATGTCAGAAATGTTGTGTGATGATTTTATTACTATAACACTCCACAGCAGAAGGGCTGTGCACTGAAACACACACACACACACGCACACATGCAGCCGCACATTTTATTAGCATAAGACTAGAACAGCAGTCTGGTAACACATGTGGTTTGAATACAGCAAGGAAGAAACAGCAGTCACAATCAGAAACAGCAGTCAGTTCACAAAAAGCCACATGCACATATGTACATTAAAGTCCAAATACATACACAGAGCTATCCTCTCAAAATGCCGCTCAATTCCCCCCCCCCCCTCTCCCACACACACACACATACACACACACACACACACACACACACACACACACACACAGAGGTGTAGTGAATAATGGCAGGTTTGTGCATCTGGCTAGAATAGTGAATTTATTATTCCTGTTGTGGAGGCGAACAGACCGGATGTGTATAAGGTTTTTTGGCGAGACAGATAGATTTGGAAATATTACTCATGTTATCCACATTCCAGCAGAAAACCCAACCCCACCTCTGTCGTTTCTTTCGTTTTACAGTTTGACACTGTTTACCACATGCTGCTCAAAGTGTCATTTCTCTTGAGAGATTTGTGGTAAAACCTCGCAGCTTGCTTTTTACGCAAATGTGACTCACTACCAGAGTCGACTGAGTCCCCTCATACATGTAAGAGACAACCTATCTCATGCTCAAATTGCTCACATCCACAGATTAGTACATTTGACATGTATGGTTTGAGCCACTTAAAAGGTTTTGATGCTTTTACAGACTTAGAATGTCCAACAAGTGGCTCCAACGTTACATCCATCTGCAGCATGACGTCTCTGCCACCGTGACATGATCTGCCTAACATACTCACATACTGCTTGTGAACAAAGGGCTCCACAGAGGTACAGGAATGGAAACAGTGTGTAACAATTGTAGTTAAGTAAAAGCATCTTCACTTCGCTTAAATTCTACTCACGTAAAAGTACCCATCTAAAAATCTACACAAATAAAAGTACAAAAGTAATAAATTTAAAATTGACTGAGTAAAAATTTGGAGATTTTCAAAAACCTGATCCAATCCAACTCTGTTTTTTTTTTAATAAATTTTAAAACAGATAATCAGTGAGAATTTCGCACCACAAATGCTGACGTCAGCATTTTCCTTTCAGTGGATGTCGAATGTGAACAAAGTAGATTAGCAGTGGAGGTGGACAAGACATGACATTTGGCATAATGTGCAAGATCATGTTTTTCCTGCACTAAATTTTTTGCTCAGTTACGGCAGGTTTACAATGTGGTGAAGTAAAATGCTTGTGTCAAAATGTACTTAAGTAAAGTTACCTATTTTAAAATATCTATCTATACATACATACATATATATATATATATATATATATATATATATATATATATATATATATACATATATATATATATATATATATATATGTATGTATATATATATATATATATATATATATATATATATATATATATATATATATATATATATATATATATATATATAGATAGATAGATAGATAGATATATGTATAGATATAGATATAGATATAGATAGATATAGATATATATATTCATATGTACAGATTTTAGTCAGGTTTATGTTATACACTGAATCTGCTTTTGTACACAAAAAACACATAATGTACATATAAGTATGAGGACACTGTTGTGTCTCCTTTCTATTAAAAAGTGAGTTTTTGAAGAAAGAACAGAATTAGTGTCACATGTAACTCATCATTGGATATCAGTGAAATGTTTTATCTAATTGTTTTAATTAATTTAATTAATTTTTTAAAATTGTTTTAGTTTGACTTAAATGTTTTACATGTTTTGCTCTCTTGTAAAACATGTCTTTAATAATCTATTTATCACACGGAAACAAGTGCATCCTGCTATACAGCAACACCGTGCTAGACACAAGTATTTGACTATAACCATTGAACAATACAAAAATATTTATCATTCCCTCCATCTGCCAGTCAAGGAGTGGCAACTGTCTGGCTGCCAGCCACTTTCTGAGATGGAGTATCTTGCAAGGTATTGCATTTCCGCATATTTTATTTATCTGCTTTTGCATCAGTGAGGAATGGCAATATTCATTGTTGTTGTTCAACTTGCTTCATACTGTGGTTCAGCAAATTTTATGAAGAACGAATGCTTGTTGGTTTGGAAACAAATAACTCTCTCTGAGGTGAAAGCACCTTCAATCTCTTTGCTTATTCTGTTTATTTCATTCTGAGCTCATCTCTCTGAGGACCATTTGGGGGCCAGAAAAGAGTTTTCAGGGCAGTGAGCCATGGCCTGTTGTTTGCTATTGCTGATGATTTAGGAATTGGAGACTACGCTGCTGCTGTGCTCTTTGGTTGTATAATAAATTAGTTTTATTGACAGGAACTCTAAAATTACCCAAATGTGAACATTTTTATCTGGTATGACTAATCAACCTTTGACACAAACAAAGAAGAAGAAAAATACTATGTTTTTATCGTTTGGATGAATGAAAAAAGGGACGTATGTAACCCAAACTCTGCTTACTGTTTTGTTTAACCTATTCATTTACTGTTGTTATTTTGATAATTGCAGTCAAATAATGTCCAGCAGCGCTGTCAACAGCTGTTATAATGAAAAGAATAAGTTTACTAAGTTTATTATTCCACCTAGAAGTGACTTTTCCAGTTTTCAAGCCACAGTTGCAGGGTTCACTTTAACGTTTAAAAGGTCACTTGAGCTGAGAAATCTGGGTTTCCTCCCCTGTCAAAGTTTAAACACTAAACTTCCCAGATGTGTTACACTTTTGGGCACCTTTACTTTTCTGTTTATCAGTTTATTTTCTATTTGACTTTATGTGACAGAAGTCACGAAATTCAAGCACCAGGTCTGTTCCTACATATCAGATTTTTTGAACAATCCTCTTTTTTAGCAACAAAACAAGCAAACAGCAAACACAATTAAAATATAGCAAAGGCATCTCTAATACTTCATTTAGCTAGCAGAATAGCAACGAGGAATTCTACATGCTGTCTTGAAAAAACTTTAATTAATCTTTGGCAACTTAATTTCACAACTTTGTAAAGAAAAAACAAAGTGCATCTGTTTTCCTTCTGCCTTAATCAATTACTTTATTATGTGTTGTGTATTAAGAACACATCTATCTATGTTTCTGGCTTTCTGTCAATTCTAATTAAAAACATGCTGTATATACATACATATACATACATACATATATATATGTATATATATATATATATATATATATATATATATATATATATATATATATATATATATATATATATATATATATATATATACATATATATATACACTATTCACAAAAAGTTAGGGATATTCAGCTTTTGGGTGAAATTTCACAAGCCTAAAATGCATTCAAACCTGTACAGGTGAACTTAATGTGATCTTCTCTTTTAAATGCACATGTCCAACTGTTAAATGTTTCAATAAATTTTGCACAAGTTGCTGTTCTCTAACAAGGAGCTTAACAGCAAAAATCGCGGCAGGTGTGTGATCCTTGAATTGACCAATAAATGTCCTGGTTCAATTAGAGCTGGTGTTTAAACAGTTGTCCTCATCATGCTGTTCACATTTTGACATCATGAGACCAAGACGACACCTAACAATGGAACAACAGTCCCTTGCCATTGCGATGCTTCAAACAGGACGTTCTCAGACAGCAACGATGTTGGAGACGTCAGGGAGAGCGCTATGCATCAGCCACTGTTGTCACCAGGCGAGCTTTTGGTGGTGGCGGTGTTACAGTGTGGGCAGGGGTGTCCACTTGGTACAGAACTGCCCTACACTTTGTGAATGGTACAGTGACAAGCCCATACTACCTGAATAACATCATTAATCCAGTGATTGTGCTCCTACATGAACAGCACAGGCCTAATTTCATCTTCATGGACGACAATGCTCCTGCTCATCGAGGCCGCATCATCAGGGAACGGCTGTTGGAGACTGGTGTACCTCAAATGGAATGGCCTGCACTCTCTCCAGACCTGAATCCCATTGAAAACCTGTGGGATCAGCTGAGCCGTCGTGTAGAGGCTCGAGACCCTGCACCCCAGAACCTCAATGACCTGAGGGCTGCCCTTCAAGAAGAGTGGGATGCCATGCCTCAGCAGGCAATAAGTTGCCTTGTGAACAGCATGAGACGTCGTTGTCAAGCTGTAATTGATGCTCAAGGGCACATGACGAGATATTGAGACGTTCAAATTTTTTGTTGTGGTGTAACTACCATTGTTGTTACCTTTTGTGTTGAATGAATTTTTTGAGATGAAGAAATCAGTAGTGCATCCTTCTACTTAAATGTCTTACTTTTATGATATTATATCACTGTAGCATGAACATATTGCATTTTCCATAAATTTCACCTGAAAGCCAAATATCCCTAACTTTTTTTGTGTATATATATATATATATATATGGACAACCCTGAGACAATGTGCTCTCTCTTACAAGCACACACAGCTGATTGTCCTTGATTTATGTCTCTATTAAACAGTACATGCACAGTCACACACACTTGGACAAATACATAGACAGTCCAGCTCATTGCCAATGATGTATGTGTCCACCACAGACAGTACTGATTAGTGCTGCATGGCAGCAATAGTTTACTGTCAACTGAATGATACTCAGCTGTGTGTGTGTGTGTGTGTGTGTGTGTGTGTGTGTGTGTGTGTGTACTGCAATGAGTTTAATTTATTAAACAACTTTGTTTGTCCATTTTGGTGTGTGCTCTCTGTCCTCTAGTCATACACACACTCAAGGTATGGCTATAATTTGTGTCTTACTGCATCACTCTGTCCTAGGTACAGAGATATTTTTACACAAACACACACAATTCTGCTAAATTAATAGCAACCACACAAGCCGCTCTCTCTTTCACATGCACATTGTTAATGCAAATAGTCAATGTGTGTGTGTGTGTGTGTGTGTGTGTGTGCGTGTGTGTATGTGTGTGTCTTCTTCATGTGTTTTTTGCTAGCATGGTGCATGAAGTGATCCAGAGGGTATGATCCTGAAGTGTTTTTCCTGCAGGAAGTCCTAGAGCTTACACTCGAGGTCAAGAAGCTCTTAAACATCCAGTGGCATTTATAGCATGTGGGCACATAAAGCAGATAACCCTTCCTGTTGTGAGATTCACACAGTGTATTATACTGCTTATATGGCTGATGCACACCAACTGGTAAATGCTAGGTGCAGCTAACAAGTGAGGGTGCAATTTGTCCAACCTCTGGAGGGAACATTTTGTCATCAGTCAGTCGTGTAGCTATTTATCACTTCTGTCAGTTACAGGATTATAGTGTCCAACAGAGACAACACAGCACAGCCACCATATGGAGATAACACCAAGAGTATGTTGGCACAGACCAAATTTAGAGTTTCATTTTCCTCTTTCGTAATACACAGACAGTCTTTGTTGGTTCAAAGCTCAATTTAAGGTTGAAGGAGGTAATAAAGTAAACATTCCAACTCACTATGGAATAAACCACATCCACTTTGTTTGTTAACATGGTTTACTAAAGTATTGCAGCTTGATGTAGATATGTAGAACAGAGCACTGAACTCATGTCAGACTGTTGAAAAACAAGGGGCAGTGAATAAAACTTTACATTTAAAGCATTTTCAAAGCACAAGGGGCTTAAAAGATTCAGAGACATGAAAATTCAACAATTTTTTTTTATGGGAGGCAAATTCAGTTTATGTCCACAAGTTCATGATGGCACATTCACTTTCAACTCCAAAGCTGGAATTTGTGAGCTCTTGTTGGAAGGTTCAGTTTCTTCAAATTTAGATTTCCAACATATATAGTCATACACACCCTCACCTCAAAATTCAACATGGCTACTCTTCTGATATAAAGCGATGACTGTTTCACGAATAAACTTCCTATGAACACATCTGTAAGGTCGTGTCTCATTAAATCAGTTTCAAGCTTTTATGCTGCCTCTATCAGTGAACCCACTGCTGTTAGAGATTAGTGATTGTATCTGCAAAATAAAGCATAATGCAGTTTTATTAATTAGTACTGGTAGAGACCCAAGTCGGTAAGCAAATTCTTATATTTGCAACTGGAATGTCTGCAACTCGTGCTGGACATTATTACCAGCTCTCAGGCAAAAAGTAAATATATGAATATATAAATTGCATGCTATCAGGAGTCTCTTTATTTTTTTTTTATTTTATTTTTTTTTACATTTCTAAGAAATTTAAATATAATAATAATTATTATCATTATAAAATAGCTTACAAGAACAGATGTTATTTTTTCTCTTTTTTTCCACAGCCAGGGAAAAATATTAATATATGTTTAAAGTTTTGGGAGATCAGGTGGTCTGAAAACATCATTCTTCAGACAAAGAGAGTGGTCTTTTTCAGTGGCAAAAGTTCTGTGAACAATCATGAGAAAGTTGTGAATGGGACAACTTGGAAACCTGTAAGAGGTCAAATCTAACAAGGTGCTAAGAAGCTTTAGGAGCTACTGCATTTAGCATGCACTAGCTGCAAGGCTGGTTAATGGGCTTGCCTCTGCCCATGCAACTAATACCAGCTAGTAGTAATAAAACTGTTGCTAAACTATTGCTGTATTTGAAATGAAAAACAAAACAAACAAAAAACAAGTCCTCTTACGTAAAATTATTCTTGAAACATCATCAAAAAAAGTTGTTTTATGATAACATCTTTTAAAGACCTGCCTCTGCAACCAGAACGAGGGACATACACTTCATATAAGGGTTTCCACAGCTCAGACTGACATTTTTGTCAAGTCATGGATTTCATTTTAACCACCAACATGTAGTGTATAAGTATGCTTTTACCGTAACAAAAAAAGTGAAGTGGTTATGTGCCCTGCTTTGCATCCCTATTATGTTTTATTAAATAGGAAATAGAGTCAAATATTCTGTAGAAAATTAAAATAAATTTTATTCCTGAGCTTTAGCACTCTAAACATTTTGCCAAATCTGTCAGAGGTATGTGCCCCCCTATTGGTGATGTTCTTTATGTCTCTTAATACTACAATTCCACTCTCACTGGAAAACAGGGAAGAGTGAAATCATTTTAAAACTGTATAAAACCTCTGCGGCATTCAAACCCTGCATTTATTGAGACAAAGTCTAGAAAAATCCTGCAGGAGCTGCTTGTGTCTGAGCCAGAGGTACTGCTGGATTTAATGACCTCTGGTATTTTGTAGTATGCAGCAGATAAATCAAGACGAGAACTCTGAAGTGACCTGACTCGCTGATATGTCAACTCCTGTCAGGTTTGCCTCCCAGCCGCAGGTGAGCTACCGGGACCTTTGACATCTTTCCACTGAGTGGAGGGACAGAAGCTGTGAATTTCAATGAAAGTATCGTGTTACACTTTCCACTATCTGACGATCGTAGCATATTCAAGAGTTGTGAACATAAGCCGGCCTCCCCTTAAGCTTAGAAACAGACCGCCATCTTTATTTCATTTTGCCATCAGGACATAAATCCCCAATCTGCGAGACAAATCCTCAAGCTGCTTTCATGGCTGGAAAAGGAGGGTGAGTTTCTTTGGTCATACTGGACAGCTCAGTGTGAGTTTGGTTCCACGATTACATTAAGCTGAACAGGTTTCAGATTGTGTTATCAAAATTCTGTAACACAGAAAAACACTGATAACTGACTCATTTCAGGATGACAGGTTGCAATGTACTTCAGCAGGTCTCCATTGGTAACTTTTTGGAGCAGACAGCAATATTCAATCTTTGCATAAATAATGAGACAGCAGGAAGTAAATGTCAAGTCTCTAATGCATTAGACTTCAGCTTTGTTCTGCTTTATTCTGATGCTTTTACAGCAACAGTGAGTCATAAAAGCACAAGACCCTGAACTGAAGCACCTAATGAAATTGGTCCATTCCTGATTTTATTCTCCCATCCTCTGGGACATATTCAACTATCTTCCTCTGTGGGAAAAAAAAATCAATGCTGATGTCATTTGAGTCATGTGTATAAACATAAGGAACATGCACTTCTCCTGAACTGGACTTGAACTGGATTGTTTTCAGTTAAATATTTAGAAGGAAAGCTTTACTCAAATTAAAGGGAAAAAGTCAGATGTGGGTCAAACTTCATAAATGACAACTAAGTCGTTAGTCGTTCTAGATATTTGAAATATAAAATGACTCTTTTATTGAGATTATTAAGATTGAAAAGGGAAAACGGTGAATGAAATGGTGAACTTTAGGATAATGTCGTTGCAGAGTTCTCCACATAAAGCTGCACAAATCCAAATAGAAAGAGTCTTGATTTACCCTTGACTTTGATTTTGTCTTGCTTTGTTTTTGGTGGGCCCTAGTTGTCCTACAATCTGAATGTCTCCCCTTTTGTTTTGTCAATCAAAATACTTAGGAAATGATGTCAAACTGCTTTATTAAAATACAGCAGGAAATACACCCAGTGTCATTAAATCAGACGTACGCTGAAAAAATGGTTATTTCTTTTACACTTTGACTCCACAGGTCCTTTTTTTACTTCTCCACGGGTTCATTGTAAGTATGCGTAATAAGAATAGTGATAATGATGGTCTATTTCAGTAAGTATTCATAGTTTAAGTAACTTGTACTTAAATTAAACAATTATAGAACAAAAATGAGAGTACTCTGGCTTTCTCTCACCATCCAAACACTTGCTTGTTAGGTTAATTAATCACTCTAAATTCTCCACTGAACATGTTTGTGAGCGTGAATGGTTGTCTCTCCAAGTAGGCCCTGTGAAGGACTGGCAACCTGTCCAGGGTGTACCCTGCTTCTGATGACTGCTGGGATAGACTCCAGTTTCCTGCAACCCTTACTTGGACTAAGCGGTTCAGGAAATTAATGAATGACAACAGCAGACAAGAGATAAATGAAAAGAGTAAACAATCAAATTCTAAACTGGATTTCTATTAATTTTTCATTTGGTTAAATGATTTTTTTACACTTTTTAATTAGTTTATAAAAACGGAGACAGATGCAATGCGGTCTATAGTCTGGACAACTGACTCTTGATTTGTTGAAGTTTGTTGATTTACTGGTTTTTCTCAACATATTTTTTTGTTTTGTTTGTTTTTATTTCACAGTATGCCTGACAGTTAAGAAAAAAAAAAAAAAACATTTTAAAAAGGCTCATACTTTCTTTTTGTTTACCCTCACCCTTAGCTGCAGCTCTGCATCATGACATGGTTAAGACAAATTTCTAGAATTTACACAATTTTCAGCATTACCCTCCTAAATGTATTTCATACAAACTTTATGACTTTGTTTAAAACTCTTTTCAAATAACACATCTTATTTACAAGTTGATATTCAATATTTAAATTGTAATTCTAAAACTACAGGACAGCAAAACAATATATAATTTGGAAAAAATTGTAAGAAAATTGTAAGAACAGGAAAGGGAAGGTGGTTATGTTGTAGAGGCCCACTAGCTAAATTACTTTGTCCTCAGACACTTTCAGCCTGCTATCACATGATGCAGTAAAAAAAATCCTTCAAAGCCAAATCAAAGTCAAATGTGCTAAACTAGTATTTGTGAAGCTCTCACTTATTTTGTCAGTCACACTCTCAGTTTTCATTCACATCTGCAATAATATGACTCATTAGTATTCATTTCAGCATATTTTCAGTCTCTCTGCATTTAAACAGTAAAATAAAGTAAAAAAGAAAATAGGCAAGTTTAGAAGCTTATTTCTCACGAGTTCATAGTTCCATAATCTAATATTGTAATCCACGAATTCAATCCCTCCATTTGTTGCACATAAAAAAGCACAGTTCATGCCATACAAAATTGTGCAGCTTATTTTTTCATCAAGATCAATGGGAAACATTAACTATATATTTACATGCAAGTTATTTCTCATTAAATTCACCCCAGCAGCAGCAACATGATTCACCTCTTCACAGCTGATTACTCTTCTAGTTCTAGTGCACAAGTTTTCTACCTGGTCCTTTAAAATTTCTGATGTCTCCTTCTCTGATGAAACAATCAATAAACTGTGAGAAAAACACATCACTGTGATTCTGACCTGGCCCTTATGTGTGTAAAGGGAAGCGTGAAAAGAAGAGATGGACACATGCTGTGCGTTTATCCTTAATGCTCAGCAGCTCAATAAACATGTTTGGCACAAACAAATTAGTAAAATGACAAATGAATGTAATATATGATTAAATTGGTGTACTGCTGATCCCCAATTACTTTACTAAACTGGTTGCTATGTGTCAAGAGGTGTGGTAGTTAGTAGCACTATCACCTCACAGCTGAAAGGTTCCTGGAGGAGGAAGCTTAATCATTTGGGCTTCATGCAGAAGCCTAAATCATGATACATAATCATTTACCTAATTGTATCAAGTTCATTTACTAAGAACAGCCAGTCAGAGCAATCTGTACTTTTAACAGATTCAATGCTGATTCAACAGTGCAATACACATTGAAGGGTACATTCACAGACTTTCCCACAGACAACAAAGCATTGGGATTTGTGGAAAAAAAATAAGGGTGAAGGAATGAATGGAAAATATGAATATGGCGGAATAATTTTAAAAGTTGTTAAATAAGGTCATGTTGGTTTCCATATAATTAATTCTCAAACACACATTAGCTACACAGGATGATTCATGAGCTAAATCATAAGCATTTACTTGTAAGTAATTAATAATATAGATTTCATAGCAGAAGATGCTCTGGATGTCCACAACATTATACTTTGTAAGGCTCTACAAGTGTTCTTCCATACTTTATAATTTGATTCAACAACAACAGCACCAGAAAATGTCACACTTCCCAATATTACTCTCACCAGGCCATCAGTCTGAAATGACTCAAAAGTGAGGCCTTATGAGGTTTTTATAAGTAGCTGAATCTGCTTTGTTTACTTTATTCAGTGAAACTCTCAGTCAAACTCCTCTTGTATGGTTTTTAGTCTCAACATCTGGTGTCAGAGCTTAAAATTCCCTTTTTACCAGTATGGAGACAGTTCAACTTGAATAATTACTGAGGAAGATATGGAAGCAGTAGTCTGGGGAAGTTATCAAGTAGTGCTGCAAACTGCACACTGATCAACATTTCATAATGATCGAGTCCTGAGTGAAAAATCACAGGAATTCTCACCCACCTCTTTCTATAAGTATCAGGGTTATTCAATTTGAACCCATGAGGACCACAGCCTTGTAGGTGTTTAATGTATCCCTGCTCCAAAAACACCTGCCTTAAATTAATGAGACATTGTGCAGAACTTCATAGGCTGCTGGATCTATTTAACCTGAGTCAGGTATGTTGAAACAGAGACAGTACAATAAAACTTGTAGGGCAAACAAAACCTTTTAGACCTTTAAAGTAATAGTTATGATTTTGGCATGTTGAATAGTCTATATTTAAGTTTCAAGACAATCTGAGCTACTAAAAGTAAAATTCAGCTTCATAAAATCAAGGCAGAAAGAGTCCATCATCGTTCAAGAGAGCCAGTGTTAACAAAAATGAGACAGCAGTGCAGCCAGACCAGTGTAAGCTCTGCTTTCATTTTGAAGCCTGTGTGTCTTGGAGTGAAAAGCCTGTTCCATGCAGATAACCAAGTGTTGTTGTTCTCAATGCATCAAAGAGATTGCTGACTAAAGCAGCCGGAGCTGTGTGGCTAAATTATGACCCTTGCAGTTAATCCCAAAACAACAGTGATAATGATGAACTAATATGAGGATCTGAGACAAGAGTTCATTTGAAATGAAGTACACTGCCCGCCTTGGGCAGCTGGTAACCGACACTCGCATGAGTCTACCAATCAGGCATCAGGAGCAAATAATGGCATGGCTGCAAAAAACAGGCAGAGGAAAAAGGAAATGTTCATACAGATTTTTGGATTAATGATCTGTCTTTCCCACAGCACCATTTTTTCCTCTGCAACACACTGACAGTGCTTTGATTTCTGGCTACATATGCTGTATTTTTGAGTGCTTAAATAAAAATATGGTTTAAAAACAGGTCAATTTTCAAGTATATGATGTTTGTGTTGTGCAATATTTGTAAGTGTTGATAGTTTTATGGCCTTGGGCTGCGCATTAGAGGTCATGCTTTTGTGTATACAGATTTAGCATCACAAGAGACAAGTAAAGCAAAGGTTTTTCTTCATCGTCTCTTTGTTAAGGGTCCACCTCTTCTAGGACTAGAGTTCTGCTTTACAAAGCGGAGTTATTTATCAGTGATGAGTCTAGTTCAGATTAATAGTATAGGAAAAGCGGTAAACCCTCATTGGCACTTTACTGTCAAACTATTAAAATGTTTTTAAAGATTTATATATATATATACATATATATATATATATATATATATATATATATATATATATATATATATATATACACATATATATATATACATATATATATATATATACACATATATATATATATATATATATATATATATATATATATATATATATATATATATATATATACATATATATATATATATACACATATATATATATATATATATATATACACATATATATATATACATATATATATATATATATATATATATATATATATATATATATATACACATATATATATATACATATATATATATATATATATATATATACATATATATATATATATATATATATATATATATAGTAATATAGAGTAATACAGGCTATATATATATATATATATATATATATATATATATATATATATATATATATATATATATATATATATATATATATATATATACATATATATATATATAATATACATATATATATAATATACATATATATATATATATATATAATATACATATATATATAATATACATATATATATATATAATATACATATATATATATAATATACATATATATATATATATACATATATATATATATATATATATATATATATATATATATATATATATATATATATATATATATATATATATATATAGCCTGTATTACTCTATATTACTATATGCAATCATCCCTTTATTCGAAAAATAAGAATATATAAAAACACTGCCTCTATTATTATATGGCAGCACCTGTGTCCAACTGGACTTGCAGCAATCTGATTAGCACTTATCCATGATGTCCCCTCTGTTTGATTTTGTGCTTGTGTTGTTCTCATATGTAAGTCGCTTTCAATAAAAGCGTCTGCTAAATGACTGTATAATAGAATAGAATAGAATTTAACAATTCCTTAAAATCAAGTATTACAACCCCCCTGCCAGGGCTCTGGCAGTGCTCCTCCTGTTCCTCCTTGCACAAAGAAGGAGGTAGCAGTCCTGATGCTGGGTTGTTGCCCTCCCACGGCCTCCTCCACGTCTCCTGATGTTCTGGCCTGTCTCCTGGTAGCGCCTCCATGCTCTGGACACTACGCTGACAGACACAGCAAACCTTCTTGCCACAGCTCGCATTGATGTGCCATCCTGGATGAGCTGCACTACCTGAGCCACTTGTGTGGGTTGTAGACTCTGCCTCCTGCTACCACTAGAGTGAAAGAACCGCCAGCATTCAGAAGTGTCCAAAACATCAGACAGAAAGCATCGGAACTGAGAAGTGGTCTGTGGTCACCACCTGTAGAACCTTGACTTTATTGGGTGTGTCTTGCCAATTGCCTATAATTTCCACCTGTTGTCTATTCCATTTGCACAACAGCATGTGAAATTGATTATCAATCAGTGTTGTTTCCTAAGTGGACAGTTCGATTTCACAGAACTGTGGTTGACTTGGAGTTACATTGTGTTGTTTAAGTGTTCCCTTAATTTTTTGAGCAGTGTATTTTAGTCAAATTATGGCAACTTCCAGACTAGAGTGTATTTGTATTTATTTGTATCTATTTTGATCTCCATGAGCTATAGCAATACAGTTATTCTTCCTGGAGTCAAGTGTGTTATAAGTAGGTTTTTTTCGTTTTCATGTGTGTTTATTAACAGAAATCAGTACAGCAATCAGAGTTTCATTACTACCAGTTTTACCTCAAATCTGCATTAAAAGCAATTAGTAAACAAACCTGTTTACTAACTCCTGTGATATACAAAACTAATGCAATTTTTTTAATTCTCATTGTGGTTTTATGCAAATACTGTTTGTGTGTCAACCATAGACTGTATATAAAGAGATGGACATAGCCTCCGTGACGTCACTCATACGTTTCTAAAGAGCTGAATTGAAACTCTGTGGGCGGTTCCTACAATCGCCATCTTGGCAGAGGCACACGTTTCGTCTCACCCTGAAAACACAAATATGGGCAAAGATGTGGAGCTGAGAGGGGGCTGTGAGCATCATGGTGGATGATTGTCATCGACCGAACTCTGAGCTTTCTTTAGCTAAGAGCTAACCGAGGTAACCCGGAGATAACAGGAGCTAACCAGCTAACGGCAGTAAGCGGGCTAATGCTAAGTCACGTTGTTAACTGGCTAAAAACCACGGTTGTTCTACGTTCTTCTTACTTGAAGCATAAGGTCAGGTACCTATCAGTCAAAAGGACACTCCTCTAAATATGCTGAACGTCAAGCTCAAATTACTTTTAAACGGGCTAGTTAGGAAAAAAATTCACTCCCCCCACAGTTGCCATGAAGGTAAACCTGACCTATGAACCGAGAATAGATTTTTGAACGAGGCTGTAAACATGTTTATTTCTGATGTGAAGTTGGCCTTTTTAACATGGGAGTCTATGGGGATTTGCTCTGTTTTGGAGCCAGCCCCTAGCGGATGAAGGAGGAACTGCAGTTTTATGCACTTCCGCATAGGCTTCACTTTTAACCACCGAAGGCTCCGTCCATCTTTCATATACGGTCTATGGTGTCAACCGACTTAATTATGAAAGTATCAACATTTTTGTGCCTTTCTTCACTGGTGCTACTTTTTGTTGCTATAAACAGCAGCATTTGTTTGCCCATTTGCAGACGTGGGTGTTACTGGATTGGGTCCATGGAAGTTGGCAGTAATAGTTAGAAATCCAGCAGATGCAGAACTGAAGAAAAGGAAAAAGCAGTTTATCCCAGACCTTTAAATTAGTTCGATGTTAAAGAGCCTCCAGCAAAACTGGCAGCCTAAGGGATGTAAGGCTTTTCCTTTCTACCTGGAAGGGTTAGTCAGGTTCAGACATGTTAAATGAGAATCTGAGGAACATTAATGCACAGACAATTTCATATGTCTTCAGACTTATTATTATAATTATATTGTTTCATTTTACTTCATTTTTATTCAACCCATAAGAACCCAGTGTGACATATATTATACACAGTTTCTGAGTCATTTGTCATCACAACGTTGCTCAAAATCCTGTGTAACACAATGTGATTTTTGTGTTCTTCCCGTTAATGGACCCGGGAAAGCAGAGACTACATTATTAAAAATTGAGTAATAAATAGTAAATATCCACAAAAAAACTGCTTCTTTTTTAATTTATGTTTTGTTAAATGGAACAAATAACACCATGTTAAAAAAAGACACTTATCTGATTATTTTTTCATGGGTTGGGTCTTTATGGGTTAAGTGCCATGCTATGTTGACTTCTTGAAATACAAACCTGTTCCCTCTGCTTACAAATCTAGGCCTCTGGAAAGGATTTTAATAGATGATTGCTCTGATATGTTTCTCCATGCTAACTATTCTTCCAGTCCATGTTGAAGGGGACTAAGATATACAGAATGATGCTTCTACCACAACCTTCTCTTGGGATGGTATTGATGAGCTTTGGTGTGGCTGGACAGATTGTTCTACAAAGTCTGTTGCTGGTTTCAAACAAGACTGACTTGTATTCTTGGTCTCTGCTTTGACCACAAGCCCCATGGCTCAACCTCATGGTTTGATTTTTAACTTTAATATACACCAGCAGCACGAGAACTTTTTCAGAGCAAACGTAAACTTGAATGATAACAAAAGGGCTGAATACATGTATACTTGTATATAAATTATTTAATAATAATTCTAACAAGCCATTAAAACACTCCAATAGTCTGTTTTGAAACTGTATTAAAAAAAAACATGGAAAATGTAACATGATTTTGATCGGGTGTCAGCAAAAATATAGAGTAGCTTATAATGTATTTGGCCTCATGCACATACCTTAGAAAACATTTAACCTAAAGCATAATCTTTACAACAAAACAGACTTAAATTCAATCTTATCCAACTAATTTCTTTTTACTTTAGTGCCACAGAATACAGTCCTGTATAAAACTCTGCCCAGTATTATACTCAAATATTTATATTCTTCAATACCTTTAGGCCCATTGTAAAGTTTTTCAAAGCTTGCATTGACATCTTTCTTCATAACATAAAGCAAGTGAGCCAAGCCGATCATGTTTAACTATATTAGACTGACTTAAAGATGAGAAATGACTCCAACCAGAGACATGAGCAGATGGCAATTTTCACTGAAAGCAACTCAACTTTTTTAAAAAAGGAAACAATATATGGACAAAACAGCAGTTTCGCATCTCATATACTGAATGGTGCATTGGTAACAAAAGCAAAAGATAATACATAATTCACAAAGTGGTTTTGTTGTTCTGTTCATCTAAAGTAAAAGTTTTGCTATCTAAAAGCAGCCAAAATATCACAGCATGAAAGCTGCAGGAAGAAAGGAGTTCAGTTTAATTTAATTCTAAATAAAAGAAGGATAAAATAGGAATCAGAAACTGAGTTGGAGGCACAAACAAAAGAGAAGAAGAAAAGCAAGTGTAAAACCCTCTAAAGTCTGATGGGAAATTAAATAAAAGTGTTTCAGGGTTGGAGGGCAACTGTGCTGTAGTACAAAACTTAGTGCTGGAGGTGCAAGGAGTCAAAAAGTCATCAGATCTGATGTGCTGGGGTTTGGAGTTGGAGGGAAAGCAGTTTGTCTTGCTTTTTCAATTAACACAGTCATAAGCTCATAAACTTTTCAGCAATGTCCTCAGAGTTGACTGATGTCTAAATTGTTAGATAGAACTTAGACAATCTCCTGTCTTCATTTAGCCCAGTGCAACTATTTCACTCTGATGCGCATAGCATGATTTCCAAAAAGCACTGAAAACCAAGCTCCAGCAAATAATCCCTCTTTGAGGAGACTAATGTTGACTAATGTTAATGATTGTGTTGTTTGCTCTTCTCTTTAGTGTAAAAATCAGTGTTTCTCAGGACCCCCTGCCTTGCATGTTTTATAGGTAACCCTACCTCAGCACACATGAATGAACCAAGGGGGTCATTAACAGGCTGCAAGGAACTTTGATGAGGAAGTTCAATAATCTGACTCAGGTGTTTTACAGGAGGAACATTTCTAAAACATGCTGGGCACACATACCAGATGTTGCAACATACTCATTCTTAATCAATTTTTAAAGATTTCTCCCTTTAGATTTGAAAACTGTTTGCTGCATTGATTTTCAATTTGTTCTCTATTTTCAACATTTCATACAGACACTCTGTGTCTGTATTATTCAGTACTGTAATACTGAATTATTACATAGTCACTGAGACACTGCCTGGGGATGACCTGAGGACCTCCAGCACTGAGAGAAGAAGTAAAAACTGGAGAAACTCAAGAAACAGACGAGGTTTGTGAGAGAAAATGGGGAGAAAAAAAAGACTAGAAACTAAATAAGAATGAAAAATAAACATTAAGGATGAAGAACAGGATGAAGAAAATCAAAACATAAGTAAGACGTGCTAGGCAATGAGGCTCTCTTCAATAAAAGAAATAAATGTCAACAAATTGGGTAAAAATAATATTTGCAGCTTTAATAAGCAGAAGTGGGCAGAAATTACCCTGTAAAAAAGACCTTGAAATTCTTCCTAAGATATCCAAAGTGAAATTAGAGCCAGCATTTGCAGTTTCCACTTAGCCCTGCTGTGATTTGAATGCTTTATGGGAAGTGCAAAATGGGATTATGTGCTCGCTGACAACACAGTTCACAAAGCCTCGAGCAAAATTTGGCATCAAGTTTAACTTTTTAATAAACAGATGAAAATACGGAGCTGAAGACTGTTAAACCCTAATCCTGCGTTAAATTAAAATGACAGTTTTCTCATCATGAAAATTACAACACATGCAGATACAACGCTTTTTTTTATTAAAGTTCCAGTAATTATTAGAAGATAAGTAAATGAAAACTACATTATCTTTAATAGTGATTTCAAACAACACAGTCTTACATTCAACTTCAGGCAAGTTTTGCTTTTTTGCTGTTCTACAAAGACCCAGCATGCACTGGGGCTGAAGTTGAATATATACGTTGATATACTTGATCTTAACAACTTGTTGTAAAGTTTTTGTTTATACATTGCAAGTCAAAGAGTCATTGAAATAATCAGCAAGGATGTTGCTATCTTTCATGAAGCCCTGAAAACATTTAAAATGATTACAAACCAAAAGCACACAGAACATAGCAAAGGCACACACTTCATGGCATGAATCTTTTTTCTTTCCAGTTTAAATAAGCTCCATGTTAATAATGCAATAATACATTCTTTATATATAGTGCAAAGCCCCACTCAACATGTACACGTACACACATATAAGTATTCATCTATATATACTCGGGCATATACCTAGTTTTACGTAGAAAGTACGTAGTAATATAAATAGTGAATATAAATGATAAACTTAGCTTTACTGTCAAAACTTATTCTTTAACTGAAAAACTATCATGAAAATATTTATACAACTAAGCTCAAAACTGTATTTAATTTATTATTTTAGTCCTTTTTTCTTTACAACAATCATGCAATTTACTGATAATCAGAACTGTTTCCAATTCATTTCCTTTTGATAACAGTTTGGGCTCCATCAGCTTAAACAGCATAATGACACAAAGAACAAATTACTATAGAAAACATTTCAATTAAAAGGAACTTGTAAAATGGAAAAATGTCCCAGTCCACACTGAAGTTAATTATATAATTGTAAATTTCTAGAGAGTAAAAGACCACCTACATGACACAGGAGAATAATTAATAAATCAACATCGGTTTAAAGAAAAGCAGCATAACTTGACACTTTTGTTCTTAATAACACGGTATTTGATTTTCAGCTAATTTCTTTCAGTCTAATGCTATTAACTGTGATAAGGAGTGGCATGGTGTGAATTTCAATCAGCCAACAAAAATTACTTGCCACTGCTGAGCATATACAGGACCACCAGGGTTTGCCTGCAGTGATTGGCCCAAAGGCCAGAGAACCTCCTGGCATCACTAACATAGCTAACTGGAGTGTTGATGAGGGTACACCAACAGGTGGCCGAATGCCCGCTTTGTAGTTGCTCCATGCAGCTGAGCAGAGCAACATCAAAGTCTGACAGCTTTCTTTCTGCCTGCTTCTCAAACCCAGAGGAACTGGACAGCCAAGCTCAATGTCAAATTAAGTTTTACTCCTGCATTTTATAACACAATGGTATCCGCTTCCACTCACCCCTGACAGTTCACAGACCCCAGAGCGGATGCCCTTTGTCAGACAAAACAAGCTACAATGAACCATTGCATGTGTTTTCAGTATGGGTTTGTGTGTGCGCCGAGATAAAAAAGGGCAGAGGGGTGAAATGTGTCGTTTGCAGTAAAATCAGGAGATATTCTGACATCAGTAGAAAACATAATATCATGATGTCACATTATTACAAGTTTCAAGCACAGTGATGTAATTTAAATACACCTCAACCCGTGCACAGAGCAAAGCTGAACAAATTAGCAAGTGAACATGGCAGAGAAAAGTACTGCCATGCAATATATACATATAATATAATAAATAAATATAAAGTTGATTTAGGCTTTAAACAATAAAATGCAAAAAAGCAAAAAATTCTTCTTATTAAAAAATTATTGTCAACATCTATACAAGTCAATTGAGTGTCGTAGACTTTCATATCACCCTAATACCCCCACCCCCACAATATGTACAATCTTGCTCTCTCTTTTTGAAATATGTTGATATGAATGAAAAATTATTATTAAAAATAATAAAAATGGTCACAACATGCTCTGCTACTTTTTCATGTGTTCTAAAAGGCAGCACACTTTTGCCACTTCCAAAACTAAACCCAGGGAAATACCCAAAGTAGACCACCTGACTTTTCTACTCAATGGTACCAACTCAGCAAATCTGTCGCTGTATCGAGCAAATATTCAGATCATTATAGCAATTCTTTAAAAAAAGAAAAGAAAGAAAAAACAAGTAGTTACACAAGTACTCCCAGCAACTTTTTGAGATCTTTTCGGAGACTTATGGATTGTTCCTATTCTTCTCAATAAAAGGAATGCTGCCCTCCAAAGCACTTACAGGACGTCTGGTGTAGCATTGAAATAAGTACCCTGAAATCATGAAGCAGATACTTCGGCAAGAGTGCATATTTCAAAACCCCACTGGGCTTCATCTTATTGAATGTTTGTCTCTCTGTTTTGGTTCTGAGATGGAACAGTGCAAGTCCCTGGCTTGTGAGCCCACATTTTAGCTTGTGAGCCCACATTTTAATTTGTGATCTCAGGATAACAACAAAATTAACCAATTATCGCAAGAAAATATTAAAAACCATGCAAGCTGTTTCCATAGATTCATGCACATAATAATAAAGATATATACATGTTTAGATAAAAGATACAGATATTTATAATCCTGTATGCTTGTAATGTGGAACTGTGTGTGAATTTAGAAGTGGCAGAGACTGCAAGCCGTAAACAATCCAAACTAGAACAGCTTGGAAATGCAGAGGCTTTATTTTGCTCTAAGGCTTATGACAGGTCAGGCAAGTGTTGGAAGGATTTTTTCCAAGACTGTGACTTGCTGTGTGGCCAAAACATTAATGTTAACTAAAATATCATTCATGAGATAGTTTTAAAGAATATTGTGACATCATTTTTGCTAACAAAGGAGTAAAAAAAGCAGAAAGTCTTGCACACATTTTATTATTCTTACATGTGAAGGTATATGTGTAAATGCAGTATTCCCCTGTGTGCTGTCCAGTAACCTTCACCCTGTATTGCTCCATGATCTTTGTGTGGCATAGTGACGATCCATCTACGGTAACCATGTATGGGTGTGTGTCTAGTACTTTCTGCTGTTGGTATAACACATTCATTTGTACGTGTGGGTGTGATTGCACTTTTTGTGTAACATGGGCTGTGGACAATTCATCTACATTAGCAAGAGATTAACCTGCTAACCTAACACATCCATCACTTGTGCACACACGCATACACATATAGACACACCCACAGAAGCCTACACTGCCTGAGGCAAGGGCAGTGGAGAATCACGCTTAAGTGTGCGTGCAAAGTATGCAAAACAGAGTGTACCATTGTGGGAAAGCCAAATCTAAAAGTACTTTTTAAAGATACATGTGGAGACTAAAACCTCCTTCCAATCACGCACAATAGTACCAGATATGACACACTGAACCACTGAGACAATCATTTTCACATTTCGATCACAGAAGTGAAGAAGTCGGTCACTTATGTGAGTTTACCGTTTGCCAGCTGAAACCTGACACAACAGAATAGTCATGTCATTTTAATCGTTTTCACATCCGATGCAATTAGCAAGTGTTTCATTCTTTATGAATTGAAAATTCTTTACTTGGAAAAAGACTAAAACAACTCAAAAAAGTTCCTTGTTTGAGTTGTATTCCATCCCTTTCTTTTCATTTCCTGTGGGCTTTCTACCAGCATGGCAGTTGCCGGGGTCAGATTTTCTTTCAGGATCCAAATACAACCTCGTAAAGTGAAGGTGCAAGCTTGTCTAACTCAATATCGCCAGTCTGTGGGTGACAATAAATCATAGAAAATACATCGCCTCAGAGGATATACCACACACCAACTTTTGTAGTCACCAACAAAGTATTCAAGAGCAAAACAGCAAATAAAACAGATCACACCGTAACACATAGCAGCAGATCATCATCATGGGAAATTCTTAAAAGCTATTATCAGCAATGCATAACATAAAATATTACTATCATACAACAATAATAACATTAACAGTATTGGTCATCTAATAATTTCTTAATTTCAATATGAAATGGATAAATTCTAGATAAGATGAAAAGCATAATGTGAACTGGGCTAAGAAACTGTATGTATCATATTAGATATGTTTGGCTTTTTAAGGTGAACAGCACAGGCTAAAAAGGACCGCACAGAGTGCAACATAGTAACACCCAGAGGCAATGGGATATTTTGATCAAATTTATTGCTACAAGTATAAGATAGGCCATGGATAAACCAGGTTGGATAAATGAAAGAATGAAAAAACGGGCTACAACACATGAACAAATACCCTCAAAATAGTTAAAAGCAAAATTTGTTGGACAATCACTAGATAGCTCGGTCAGCGTGGTACCACCTGGCACAGAGGTCAACTGTCAAACCACGTACCAGTGGCTCAGCCTGGCTCCACAGCAAAGTATCCCTGTCATGTGAGCTGGCGGCAGGATCTGGTTTACTCTTAAATCAAATGAAATCAAATCAACTTTTATTTCTTTAGCGCTTTTCATGCCAGACACAACACAAAGAGTTTTACAAGATAAAACCAAGAAATAAAAAATAAAAATAAAGCAAATATTCTGTAGCGTATTATCATTAACGTTAACCTGTGACAAGCGGACAATCTTGGGGCACCACCCAGCCCTAAAGTTGTTATACGGTCAGGCAGGGAATACCGTAAAATGACAATGATATTTGTCTAATAACAGATAACCATCAGTCTCAAAATACGCTTACTGTAAGTTCTCATCAGAGGGAACAAATCACTTCTCAAAGATCGATGACGCTACCACAACTTCTTAAAATATAACACACTTTATTAAAAACCACACCGGTTAAAATCAACAGGTACAAATTAAATTAATAATGTAAACTAGAAATAGCGTCAGCAAGCATCAAATACTGAATCAGCCAAGATGAGAGAGAGAGAGAGAGTATGGAAGCTCGAGCCGAGCCAACAACAAAAATGTAAAATAAAATTATTAAAGGTAAAGTTATGTAAGCAGCTTACATAACATACACAACTAAGAAGGTTGGAAAGATGGCAAGTCTAATGAAGTTAACTAACTATGTCAGGGTAGACTATCAGGCGGATACCGGGGGAATGGATTTAAAAAGGGCAGCTTATGCTTACCAAGACACCAGCTGGATCGGAGACAGTGGAATAATGGGTCGGCCTTACTTCAGCGCCTTGGTGGTCGAGAACCCGAACCTTGGGTCCCGTGGGCAAGGATTCAGTGGTCGTCCTGATACTTGTCCAAAGGGGACCTCCACAGAAGTCAGGAGCTCGCCTGGAACCGCCTGGTTCGACGTCTGAAGCTGGACCCAACTCCGATTAGAATCCACGGGTCACGGGTGCCAGCAAAGTCCTGGGATCAGCTGGCGCAGTAACGTTCGGGTCGCCCATGCGTTACTGGTCACAAATCTTTGTGGGCCGGGAGAGCAGCTTCGATGGTGTGTCAGAAGCAAAATATTGTTCAGCCAGAATTGGATGAGTTTTCTGGTGTTAAGCAGTCGAGCGAGCTTACTGTAAATGAACACGGCGCCAGACGAGAAAAAACAAGAGAAAAACAAAAGAAAACAAGAGAGGAAAAAAAAGACAAGAGCAGATTAAAAAAAGAGAGCGAGTTCCGGGAAGACCCGTAGTTAAATTTGCCGGCGCTCTGGGGCGGACTTTAGATTATCCAATCAGAGCGCAGGGGTCAGGACATGGGGTCTGAAAGTTTGGTCAAAATACTAAGTTCTTGGGGAATTAAACTTAACATTTTTCCAACCTCAAAACATGTCTATAAAATCCATTTATAGATGAGAAGAAGTATGAATGATCCTTATAAACATGAACCTTAAAACAGTTTTGCTGCTGTCAAAAGGGGAAAAGGTTTGTTAAAAGGTACAAGACATTTCAAATACATTTCATAGATGATTTTCACTTTCCACGGACCTGGTGGGTCAAGAAATCATTTCCACACAACAAGTTCTTACTTTGAGTCAGAGTCGTTAATAACAACAGCATATAATGTTAATCACGGTGTATTTAATCAGCCTGAAATGCATATCTCAACCCGTTCGAGGGTGTCTGCTAGATGGTGCCATTGCTCCATCCAAGGAATCACAGAAATTAACTAACTAGCTAACTTCTGTGGATTTCACATCTGAAAAACGGTTAAAGTCTTGGATTAATTTAGAATGGAAGAAGAGTCCATTTATCCAGGTGTGCTGAGGATACATCCAGTATTTTATACAGTTTAGAATTCAGAGCTTAAAGGTTCTGCTCTGGAATTTGGTCTTTGTGTGCTGTGGATACAAAGGGACCTCCTGGGGTGATGGACAACAGGCTCTTACCAGGGTCCAACTTCAAAAGGGTGCCACAGTCTGTCTGTGTAGACATTTCCTACCAGGAACAAGATAAAACCAGCAGGGTTCCTGGTTTAAAGTGGAGGTCTGTCTACCCGGATCAAGATGGATCTGATTTTTAGGGCTTTCAATGAGCTCTGTTTTGGAGATGGGTGGATGGACTTCCTTTTGAAGTAGAAAGTCCTGAGTTCTTATCTAATTCGGGGGTTAATTCGGCCTTGGGAGGTTGCTACAATTCACATACAAAAATTGAATCTCTTTCACACACTCAAACACCAAAAAGGACAGGTAGCACCCCAACCCCTTCCACCCCCTACTACTGTCTCTCTAACTGAATGTACTGTGGGTATAACAAATAAATAAAAAAGATAAAATATAAAACTGATAAATAAACATCTGACTTAAAATTAATGGGAGGAAACAATATCTTTGGGATCCATCCACAACAGGAGCCAATCCCCCTATGTACATAGTGGCCAAGGCAACCACCCAGCACCCAGACAGGCCGGGGTCCACCCCACAGCTATAGAGCTGCAGTGTTGGACCCCCTACCACCCAAATAGGAGCAATCACCATGGTAACAACTCCCAAACCAAGCAGGCAGGGACCCCAGCGTGGTCAGGAGGATCTCCATAAGGAAACCACTGGTGTTAAAACAAAAGTTCAATAACATTGAGAAACAATAAGAACAAATAAGAACAACAATAACTAAAGTTACACACGAAATTGTTCACAAACCATGTATTAGACACACAATAGTTAATCAGTTTCTCCTCATGAGTTAAAAATCTTTATTTTCTGGAATATATGGAAAGGGGGTTAGCGAGAGATGGGTAAGAAGTGTCATGTACCAAAGGGTGCCCAGGCTGGGATTTGAACCTGGGTCAGCTGCGTCAAGGAAGGGTAGCCAGTCTACGTGACCTTGTCAGGTAGGAAACCCCCAAAAACAAAACCAGTCATTTTCAGTATCTTTCTATCTGGTATTTTTGTTCCTGAATAATTTCCATGGTGGTTTAGTAAATGTATCCTCATCACTTGAGAAAAACGATGGTAAGTTAACTTTTCCAGCTGAGGGAAATGCTGTGCTGCTGTGGACTGTTGCTCTCTCTAAAGATGTAAACTCCAACAGAAACAACTGTTAACCCTTCCTGCTTTAGCCTGCTGATTGTGGCCACGGGGACATGGGGGAAATTATTTCAACCCAGGCCGAAGCTGCAGTTAGCTTTGGGATTAACCCTGTTCACCTGACACAGCAGTGGGAAAGCAGAAACAAGACTCAGCTTGCACCCAAAGGGGCTGTGGCATCCATCACTGAAGCTTTAGTAGAAGCTGTACATTTGCTAAACAGGTAGTTTCTTCCAAATAACTTTTTCTGCTCAGATCACATGCTCCACTTTTACTCAGACATGCACATTCACTCAGACTGTGGCTGTGTCCGAATGTCCACACTATTCCCTGAACCCTTGTTTGCTACATAGGGCTACACTATACAGCACATTATACAGTGAACTCATTCTGTTGGCAATTCGGACACGAAGCAGGCTATTTTCTCCTCATCACAGATCACGTGACTACAGACTGTCACCACAGCAACCACCATCCATCGTTCCAAATCCAATCCCAACTCGTGTGAAAAAAAAAATTTTCTTATATTGTATTTTATTTTTTCTGCATTGCATATTTATTCAACAAACACAGATTTAAAATGAACAATCTGTAGTTGTTTTCTTAACCTGCTTTGATGTTTGTGTCACTTGCACCACTTTGAGCTCCTGCCCACAATGCATTGTGGTCTATAGTGACCAGTGTAGCCTCCAAGGCTCTTCCAGGAGGAATAAAACAACTTTTATTTTCCTTTTCTTTTTCTCCTTGGCAGGAGTAAATTATGGGCTCTTGATCTCCTCTTGCAGTCAGGGGGTGTCATCCTAGAGGACTGGAGAAAATGACCTTTTGTGACCCGAAAGAGGAGGACGGCTTCGGGTGTATTAGTTTTCTTTTCTTTTTCCCCCCAGATAAACACACAATTCACATTTACCTCCAGATTTCTCTTTCAGGACCTCCTGCAGACCCCAAACCAGATGGCCTGAACAAAACCTCTAACACAATTTACAGTCCCTTAGGTCAATAGATACGGAATGTCACATTGAACTAAGCAACTGGCTCTTGTCAAAATGACACCTTTACACCTCCAGATAAGACTCAACGGCGCCAGGAGAGAGACCCGGCAACTCTGCTTTGATCCTCCCCGAATATACATTCTGGGTGACAGATCCACCCCTCTTCCCACAGGAAGAAACTCCAGATGCACTTCTTTGTGTCTGAAATCTCCTTTCACTAACTGGTTTAATGTAGCCTACATGATTTTTGTTGATAGGTTTGACTGAAGTTTCCCTTTTTATTCATTCTCATATGTGATTTAAATCCTTGAACTGATCACACATCCGAATCAATCATGAACACTTTACTACATAATGTTGGATATATCTTTCCAAGTTTGGAACCCCTGTTAAGCAAATAATAGGAATGGATAAGAATGTAACACTCTTTCAGGATTCATCGGCTGAGGAAGACAAGTCATGCCAATGGATTAATCCACACTTGATAAGAAATATGTGAAATATACAACAATTGGGTTTCATGTGTAAAAGTATTACTATTGGTAAATGTTCCCTTTTCAAGCAAACAAAACATCTGCATGAGTCCCCAGAATGTTGATTGCCATGCTTAAAGCTAAGAAACAAAGTTAATAATTTGATTATCATGATCATGTTAATGAAATGGGAGAAAGGAACCAGGGCCCACAGTGAAATAAGACCTGAATCACTCCTACCCTCTTGGTTAACAATCAAAGCTGACCTGATTGGGTAAGACTGACCAGCCTTCTGACGATTAGTGGTTTGCGATTGGTCAGGACCTAGGAGGAAGGGTCCAGTTAAATGGACCCGCGCTCTGGACTTAGTCTCTCTTGGTCTTCTTCTTCTCTTCTTTTTGTTTGTCCTAGCTTGTTCTTCTGTCTCGGCCCTTGACTCTCGATCGCCGTGATTCTTGTACTTTGACTTAATTTCGTTGCCCTCTCGCAACTTTCCGCTGTACGCAGCTGTTTCTTTGTTCTCATAAGTTTACTCCATCTCTCTTCTTTTGTGCGCGTAAGATCTTAACGAGATAAGTTCGAACAGAAAAGTAATATTTGTGTTGAAGGCGAAACAAGCCTTGTTTAAGTTTACCCAGCGAACATTTTTATTTTTCCTTTTTGAGATCAGTAATTCACCAGAACAGCAGTTCCACTAATTTTTGCGTCTGTACAAGTACTGCCTACCCTCAGACAGTACGCGTGGAACACAACCTTTGGAATAATTTGAGTACGAGAAACACCGCCCTTGGCTCTGGGATTCTGCTGGACAGAGATCCCAACCCGTTCATCAGAGCAGCTCCAGACCTACTTCTCCCGACGCCAGAAGGTCCATTTCCCGGAGACTTGCAGTCCAGGACAGAACCACCCGGTCCGCCGGCTCCATCAACTGACCCAGCGGGAAAAAGTAGGATCTTCATAGCGCTTTGATATCACTTGTGGTGTTCAACAGTACATCAAATTTAACCAAAGTATAAATTTGAATTCTCATCCAAACACTAAGTATAATTTTAACAAAGATTTAAGTGAAATAACGATACCGATTTAATTGCTTCAATTCCAACCAGTTCCTTTCTGCCCCATTTCATTCAATTCATTTTTACCTCTCATTATTACTATCATAAATGAAAATCCCTGTAAACAAATTCACTTGACCATCTCACCAATAACCTCTCCATCATTGCTCATTTTCACTGCTGTATGTTTACCATCATTGTAATAAATATGTATAATCAATTCATCCGTTCTTGTCATAATTTCTGAATGTACAATTTCTGGTTCATTCGTTCTGAGAATTTACTACTTTAAGTGAGACTGTGTTTATTGAATTAAGTATATTTCAGGTTTTTCTCATCCTCCTGAATCTTAAGTTAAGTAAAAGTGATGAGTGGTGCTCCGAGGTAATTACAATTTAATAAGTAGTAATTGATAGAGGCATAGTTTTACTACATAATGGTGCCGTCCGTGTGAGGCCAAGAATCCGTTAATGAATCAGAAATTGCATTCAGAAATTACGGAATTATTGGGAAGCGCGCTGCGCTTAACTGCATGATACTGTTCCATCTGTTTTTCGAGCCGCTTGGGAAGACGCAGAAGCGTGTTCTGTGAATGATCTCTCTCTGGGAATTTTTATACACTTGGTAAATGTTGTGCTTTAATTGTTGGTGAACTGGTGTCTTTACGAATAAGCACCGGATGTGATTTGTAACTGTTAGTCTGCCAAACTGCAGACATTTGCATGCAAACGCGCCAAGACGCGTATCCAGGCCTGAGCAGAGTGAGTTGGGTGCGGAATCCATCCAGGGTCATTCTGCTGGGTTCAGAACCGGCTGTCCTGCGTGTTCCAGGCGGTTGCTTTCTGTAACTCCACTCCTATCCTATCGGGGGAAGTAGCTAATCCCCACTGCGATAGAACCGGTCTCCGTAAGCAAGGAGCCGGTAGGAGATTTGTTAATTCCCGTTGCAGCGTAATCCTGCAAACGGATGTGATTGTAGCATAAAGTGCTGATATTTCCCCACAGAAGGGGGGGAGAAAACTCCAGACGGAGTTTATTTCGCTGTTTGATTAAAGCGCAAACAGGACAGGAAATTCCTGTTACCTGCCGGTAAAACCCGCAGGTGCGCTGTGTTGTCCCGTATAGCGGGAGATATCTGTGAAAAGCGGCAGACCGTACGGTCCGAGCCGAGTTGAAACGCCATTTGAGCTGTGCTGTTGGTTTGTGAATTGTGGGACAAGAAGTCCGTGAAATCTGTTGTTTGTGGGAGCGAAGTGAAGCTACTTCGGCTGCCATTGACAGACTGACCACTTCTGTAAGTTGGGGAACACCTGTGGGCGGTCCTAAGCGTGTCATCGGTGACACACCGTCACCTCCTCTTTGGGAAAACCCCAATTGGTTTCGTGGTACATTGCCGCCATAGTGTGGCGACTCGTGGTAACTGCCGAACCCTTTGTACATTGTGTAAAGACCGTGCCATCGCGTGGTGTGCTTGTGTGTTGCAACTTGTGGTCAATCTGGAGAAACAGTGACGCGACTGGCGACCTGTTGGCAGTGAGACTTAAAACTTGACTGAACCCCGCCGTGGGAACCTTGTAAATACCGTGAACCCGGAAGTGAATTGTATGTACCGTGGGAAAGCTGTTGTGGCTTGTGTTTTTAGCAATAGCTGCTAAGCTGTTGTAACTTGTGTTTTTAGCAATAGCTGCTAAGCTGTTGTAACTTGTGTTTTAGCAATAGCGGCTACGCTGCTGTAGCTTGCGTTTTTAGCAAGAGCTGCTAAGCTCTGTGTTCAATGTTTATCCTCAACTATACTAGCAAATGGTGAATGATTGTACAGATAAGCATTTAAACAGATTAATCCATTTAACTCCTGTGGTTTGCTTATGTTTTCTTATCACATGGGTGGTAAAATAGTCATAAGTGGAATTGAGTGGAGTCAAAAGTAAAAAGAGGAACTGCCTTTTTCAAACTGTTTTGCATTTTTTTCTAGCTTAATTTTGTTATGGAATTTTCAATCATACATAGTGTTTAAGAAAACACAAGTGCATTTAACCCCTTGTTGGAAGTTTATTATTAGTTGTTTACTATTAGTAAGCCCACATTAAGAATATGTAAATTTGCTTCTCAAATAATTGCAGCAATAAGCTTGTCTGATAACTATTTAACCTTGTGGCTTGTGTATCAAGTAAATTTTGTGATTTTATTTCTTTTGCTTAGATAACTGAGATCAGCATAGTTGTACCTTATTACTGTGGCATACCTCTCAGTTTGTAAACCACTGCGAAGATTGTAACACTAATAGGTTAAACTTAGATATCAGTAGATCTACCAACATGAGTTTGACAGGTAGCTTAACAGGCCAAAGCGAATCCTCAGAAGCAGAGGAGAGAGCCTTGTTAACGCTAACGGAGGAAGTTGTGCCAGGATACTTGACAGCAATCCTAGATACAGACCCAGCTAACCTTCAAACAATCTTGAATGGATTGATTGAGGAAGTTGAGAAGAAAGTGCCAAAAGACAAGATGCTGACTAAAACTCTTGCAAATTTTTCAGCTGTCATCTTTGGCCAATTCAAACATGCCCAAAACCTGGTCAGTCAAGCTTCCGTGAAACTCTCTGCTCAAAAGCAGAAAATTTCACAGTTGAAGGAGGATAAATCCACCCTTCAGCAGAAATTAGACTTGTCTGAAACAGTAGGCCAGCAGAACAAAGTCCAAATCCAGCAATTGACTGCGGAACTGGCTACTTTGAAAGGTGACAATCAGGACTTAGAAACCCAACTCAGGGCTCAGGATGAAGAAAAACTCACCATCCTCCAAGCCACACAGAAAATTGAAGAGCTAAGTACAGACTTAGCTGCTTGCGAAGAGCAACTCGAGTCAGAGCAAACTAGGACTCGAGTTTTGGAAGAACAGCTAAGTGAAGCCAGGGTGAGGTGCGGAAGTGCTCAGGAGCAATCCGATACCTTAGCACGCCAGCTAAACAGCGTAAAGGCAGAAATAGACGCAGAGCGAATAGCAAAGTTGGAGGATTTTGACAGGTGGAAAGGCCAACCCTCTGGTCATGGCCCTAAGAATCCACCTGTCATCCCTGATAGATTAAGTCCAAAGAATCCATTCAGAAGCGAAGGCAGAATGTCTGATGGGATCAGACGAAATGCCTTACCCAGACACTCACCCATGGCCGACCCTTTGAGTCCTTCCTACACAGAATTAGCTAAAATCGCCAAAAACATCAACAAATTCAATCCACAACCCCCGTATAATTCCGATGTGAGAGGGTTTCTACGAGACTTGGATTTTCACTTGCAACGATTTCCCCATGCTTCCATTAATGACAAAATCTATCTGATCAGACTGTCAGCCAACAGGGAAGTGAGCCGGTTCTTAGACAGACAGCCAGACACAGTCATGGCTAATTATGACTTACTCTGTCAGGCGCTCGAGCAAGAATTTTCCAGCGACCTGCCTCAAACAGGACTGGGCGCAGCCATGTTGATCAAACAGGGTAGGCCAGAATCTCCACAAGAATACTATTTTAGGCTAAGACAAGCATATTTTGGGCCCCAGAACTACCCAGATATGGAATCAGACCTCTCTTTCCGGACCCTCTTTATTCAGAACCTGCACCCAGGAACCAGTAGACACCTAGGGGTACTGGGAAATCCTACAACATCTACCACACGCCAGTTACGCGAATGGGCTGCCATTGCTTACCAGAAACAAAAGCAGGCAAAAGAATCCAAAGAATCAGAAGTATTCCAAGTGGGGGCGGAAAAACCTTCCCTGGAACTTGAAGGAACGCAGGCTGGTCCCTCTCAGCATGACAGCAGCAAAGGAAACAGAGGTGGGAGATCAGATAGGAGTTTCTCCACCCCCAGGTATAACCCAAGGCAGACAAGTACCCAGTCCAGATGGACAGGCAGGGACCATAACTTCTCTCCAAGAGAACACTACAATCCGTCAGATAGACAGAAATTCCCCTCTCATCGATACAAACAGTTTCGACCTAGAGGTCACAGGGATGACTACAGGGATCCCCACAGAGAGGGTTCTCCTGACACAGACCGCTGGTCACCACCTCCGAATTACTCCCCAGGTAAAGATAGAGAAAAACACCGTAAGAGCTCCCCAGGAGCCGCAGCCAAGTCCTCAAAACAGGAAGAGTCACTCAGCTCAGCTGACATTGATAAATTAAAAGCACTCCTGGAGAGACTTTCAGGAAAACCTAAGGAAAAGGATCCTGATGTGTTAACAATCAGCATACCGGAGAATGAAACCCATGACTCACCTGACCCGAATTCCTCCCCTGAAACGAGGAAGGTGGAAACACCCAACAGATGTGTAAATCCTGGAAATGACAGTCAAACTGACCCTGTTCATGCTCCAGGTGTGTGTTCAGCAGAGGGGGGAGTCGAGGATTCCCCCACTGCTGTCTTAGTGATGCAAATTGACCAAACACGCAATGCAGCTCAGCCAGGTGAGGAAGCGATCCCAGCAGAACGGCCAGTTCTGGAATTTCTCAGTAGTCTCACTGAGAAGGGGGTAGCGAAGAAATTATATCTCTTATTAACCCTGGAATCAGTATTGAGGTGTGAAGCGTTACTGGACACAGCAGCTGACATTAGCCTAATGTCAACCTCGCTTTTCAATAAACTGAAGTCAGCAGCAGAACAAGACCGCAGACAGCTAAGACTGCAACGTTGTGAGCTGGAAATACGACCATACGCAGACACAACTACTACTCTGACAGCACGAGCACTGATACAAATGAGAATCGGGCCCATGACTTTAGTCCATCCAGTGTATGTATCCCCCCTGAATAAAATTCCACTGCTGATTGGTAAAGACCTCCTGAACAGATTTGAGCCCTTGATTGATTTCAAAAGGCTTAATTTATGGGCCCAGGTCAGACGACCCCTACCTCTCCTGCCTACTGACCAAACAGACTCCAGCTGGGTAGCTGTTGACATGGTAACCCGGCAGGACATGACATCACCGGGTCTCAGTCAGCTGTCTGAGCAGAAACAGACTTCAGCTGACAACACCCCCCATGGTGAGCCTGTAACAGGCTTATCACAACGCGACACTTTTCTGTGTTCCCTACTGACAGCGAACACACCACAGTATTTCCCCAAAATACTGGGAGGCCTCAAACTTCAGGATTCTCTGGTTGAGGATGTGAAATTAGCTTTGTGGTCTGATAAGTCAGCAATCAGCCAGAAACTGTATGAGACTCTGAGAGCTGACAATCCTGAGCTTCCCTCCACAGAAGCAACGACACGATTCCCCTCAGACAACAACCCGACCACTATTCTGAAAGCTACAGGGGTCTGTACGCTTAACGTGACATGGAATAACAGACACATGTCTCACAACTTCCTGATCATCCCTGACCTGCCCCACTCGGTGTACGTTGCAGGGGACATCCTAGTCAGATCAGGGGTACAGGTAGACACTATCAACAACGTCTTGTGGTCACTGACATCTCCAGGAATCGATTCTGTTCCTCCGGATCCTAAGAATGACCAGACAGATGCCTTGGCTAAACAAGGAGCTGTCCATGGCACGGCAGGGTCGTTTGACCCTGCATGGCTGCCATGTCCCGCCGTAGACCCGCCCTCCCACCCAATGGTTTCTGTGATCACAAGATCACAAACCTCCACCGCTAACCAGACCCCGGACTCGGCTGAGTCCCTGTCTGTTACTCCTGCCTTCTCTGACTCTGACTTAATTGCTCTTCAGGCACAAGACCCAGCCCCGGCCTGGTTGATCAACTTCCTTTCGGATCCCGGCTCGTCGCCTCCCTCTGCAGCTGACTTTCATAATATTCCTGACTTGAAGGGCCTCTTTGCAGTGCGCTCCTCCCTGCGTGTGGTGAAAGGTGTGCTGGTGTTTGTCTCAGGGTCGCTCACATCTCCTGCATACGTGGCTCCCCTTAGCCAGAGGGGGGTCATGCTACAACACACGCACAATTCTCCCACTGCTGGGCACAGAGGAGTAAAGGCAACACACATGCTCAAACAGCTGCAGAAGTTCACAGTGACTCAGGCTGAGCTGAGCGGAGTGAACAGGAGGGAGAAACGGTTCATCGGAGGACTGTTAACTGCAGCGGCGGCACTGGGATCCCTGTTCAGTCTTGGAGTGTCTTCAGTAAACGCGGTTAATGTGGCGGCAATTAAACGTCACATGAATGAGTTGCAGAATGAAATTCCAGTGATCCAACAACAACTGAAACTCCAAACAGAACAATTAGCCACAATTGGTAAAACGGTGCGAGAAACTGTTGGTGTGTTAAATTCCCAGGGAGAGGCTCTTCGACGAACAACTGCTGCTGTTAATTCCCTGTTGGCTGTGTTACAGGTGGACTATGCTTACACGCAGTGGCTAACAATGCTGTTGGCAGATTACAACCGAGACGTCAGCTCATCCATCGACACTCTCGCCATCGGTCGCATTCCACCCTACCTGGTCCCCTTCAGCCTCGTGGAGGAGATCCTGACTGCCACCACGGGGGACATGGTGTCGCCGTTACAGGCCCACCTCGCTTACACGCTAGGTAGTGCAATCCCAATACACGTCGACCCAGAAGCGCGGGAGCTGGGATTCCTTATGAACCTCCCGATAGTGACACCTGACAACATTTATCGGCTGAAGGATGTTGTCAACGTCGGACTGTGGCGCGGAAACACACACGTAAAGATACATACACCTGATGTCGTCGCCTACCATGATAACACGCCAGATTTATACCTTGCGCCCAACCTTCAAATGTGCACACTCACCCGCGACATTCACTACCTCTGTCCCAGCAAACCCTTCATCAGAGATGACACCGGCGGCCTGTGTGGCATCAGGAAACTAAACCAAGATTCCAGGTGCCCCACCACGCTCACACCTAAATCTCAGGTGACATCTACCCAAGCCGAAATAGTCGGGACCAGGTGGTTAATAAACACCCCCGCAACATTCGCCACAGTAAACTATGATCAACATGACACCTCCAGTAAACTGGAGCTCCCAGGTCACACTCTCTGGATCTCCGTTCCGGAGGGCGCTATTGTACATGTGGGGGATCTGGCACTCTATAACTTGAGCCCAGAACAGTACCACGTGGGACTGGAAATTTCCGACTTCTTTAAAGAACACGCGCTGGAGCTCAGCAATGACGTAGTGTCGCAGCTCCAGTACGAAGGAACCAAAATTGTGGATGTAAGCCCGGTGGAGAATGTACTGAAAGATATTGCAAATAGAGAACAGAGACCCATCCAATCACTGTCCTACGCATGGTCCACGGCAGACACCGTGATTGCGGCGATGGTAGCGCTCGGTTATATGTTTGCATTCGGGATGGCATATTGTTACCTGCGCCATGCTAAATCACTCCGACACGAGCTGGAGAAATGCAGACAACGTGCGCTTCATATCCGAAGACGGAAGAAGCCGAAACAAACGGTAAACACCACAGACTTGGTAGACTTCAGTGAAGGGAACTCTGAGGGAGAGGATGGTCCCCCACCCTCTACAGCCATTTTGGAGTTACAAGAAGTCTAAGCCTTCCCTAAGCCCATAGCACGGAAAATTAGTACATCTAACTTCCCCTGCCTCTTAATATGCCTTATATATCTTTTTAATTTCTCCTTTGGTTCTGTTGCATGCTTTACTTTTGTACGTATTATCCTCGAAATATTTTAGTTCAATAATGTAGAGGTACTAGTGTTTATGATTTAGTAATGCATGAAGAAGAGTGTTAATGAAACCTGAATTACGTAGGAAAATTAGTAACTAGTTGTGAAATAAGACCTTTGATGTACTGTGAGACACCATTTGTGATTGTCCAATAAAGGCCCTGTCTCCACCCGAAACGGACTGTTCATGGAACCTCTTCAGTCCGGATCCTTCCTGGAATACCCTCGAACGACGGTGCAGCCGAATTCTTCCTTGGACCCAGAACCGTCTGCAGTGGGGGATTATGTAGCCTCCAAGGCTCTTCCAGGAGGAATAAAACAACTTTTATTTTCCTTTTCTTTTTCTCCTTGGCAGGAGTAAATTATGGGCTCTTGATCTCCTCTTGCAGTCAGGGGGTGTCATCCTAGAGGACTGGAGAAAATGACCTTTTGTGACCCGAAAGAGGAGGACGGCTTCGGGTGTATTAGTTTTCTTTTCTTTTTCCCCCCAGATAAACACACAATTCACATTTACCTCCAGATTTCTCTTTCAGGACCTCCTGCAGACCCCAAACCAGATGGCCTGAACAAAACCTCTAACACAATTTACAGTCCCTTAGGTCAATAGATACGGAATGTCACATTGAACTAAGCAACTGGCTCTTGTCAAAATGACACCTTTACACCTCCAGATAAGACTCAACGGCGCCAGGAGAGAGACCCGGCAACTCTGCTTTGATCCTCCCCGAATATACATTCTGGGTGACAGATCCACCCCTCTTCCCACAGGAAGAAACTCCAGATGCACTTCTTTGTGTCTGAAATCTCCTTTCACTAACTGGTTTAATGTAGCCTACATGATTTTTGTTGATAGGTTTGACTGAAGTTTCCCTTTTTATTCATTCTCATATGTGATTTAAATCCTTGAACTGATCACACATCCGAATCAATCATGAACACTTTACTACATAATGTTGGATATATCTTTCCAAGTTTGGAACCCCTGTTAAGCAAATAATAGGAATGGATAAGAATGTAACACTCTTTCAGGATTCATCGGCTGAGGAAGACAAGTCATGCCAATGGATTAATCCACACTTGATAAGAAATATGTGAAATATACAACAATTGGGTTTCATGTGTAAAAGTATTACTATTGGTAAATGTTCCCTTTTCAAGCAAACAAAACATCTGCATGAGTCCCCAGAATGTTGATTGCCATGCTTAAAGCTAAGAAACAAAGTTAATAATTTGATTATCATGATCATGTTAATGAAATGGGAGAAAGGAACCAGGGCCCGCAGTGAAATAAGACCTGAATCACTCCTACCCTCTTGGTTAACAATCAAAGCTGACCTGATTGGGTAAGACTGACCAGCCTTCTGACGATTAGTGGTTTGCGATTGGTCAGGACCTAGGAGGAAGGGTCCAGTTAAATGGACCCGCGCTCTGGACTTAGTCTCTCTTGGTCTTCTTCTTCTCTTCTTTTTGTTTGTCCTAGCTTGTTCTTCTGTCTCGGCCCTTGACTCTCGATCGCCGTGATTCTTGTACTTTGACTTAATTTCGTTGCCCTCTCGCAACTTTCCGCTGTACGCAGCTGTTTCTTTGTTCTCATAAGTTTACTCCATCTCTCTTCTTTTGTGCGCGTAAGATCTTAACGAGATAAGTTCGAACAGAAAAGTAATATTTGTGTTGAAGGCGAAACAAGCCTTGTTTAAGTTTACCCAGCGAACATTTTTATTTTTCCTTTTTGAGATCAGTAATTCACCAGAACAGCAGTTCCACTAATTTTTGCGTCTGTACAAGTACTGCCTACCCTCAGACAGTACGCGTGGAACACAACCTTTGGAATAATTTGAGTACGAGAAACACCGCCCTTGGCTCTGGGATTCTGCTGGACAGAGATCCCAACCCGTTCATCAGAGCAGCTCCAGACCTACTTCTCCCGACGCCAGAAGGTCCATTTCCCGGAGACTTGCAGTCCAGGACAGAACCACCCGGTCCGCCGGCTCCATCAACTGACCCAGCGGGAAAAAGTAGGATCTTCATAGCGCTTTGATATCACTTGTGGTGTTCAACAGTACATCAAATTTAACCAAAGTATAAATTTGAATTCTCATCCAAACACTAAGTATAATTTTAACAAAGATTTAAGTGAAATAACGATACCGATTTAATTGCTTCAATTCCAACCAGTTCCTTTCTGCCCCATTTCATTCAATTCATTTTTACCTCTCATTATTACTATCATAAATGAAAATCCCTGTAAACAAATTCACTTGACCATCTCACCAATAACCTCTCCATCATTGCTCATTTTCACTGCTGTATGTTTACCATCATTGTAATAAATATGTATAATCAATTCATCCGTTCTTGTCATAATTTCTGAATGTACAATTTCTGGTTCATTCGTTCTGAGAATTTACTACTTTAAGTGAGACTGTGTTTATTGAATTAAGTATATTTCAGGTTTTTCTCATCCTCCTGAATCTTAAGTTAAGTAAAAGTGATGAGTGGTGCTCCGAGGTAATTACAATTTAATAAGTAGTAATTGATAGAGGCATAGTTTTACTACATAATGGTGCCGTCCGTGTGAGGCCAAGAATCCGTTAATGAATCAGAAATTGCATTCAGAAATTACGGAATTATTGGGAAGCGCGCTGCGCTTAACTGCATGATACTGTTCCATCTGTTTTTCGAGCCGCTTGGGAAGACGCAGAAGCGTGTTCTGTGAATGATCTCTCTCTGGGAATTTTTATACACTTGGTAAATGTTGTGCTTTAATTGTTGGTGAACTGGTGTCTTTACGAATAAGCACCGGATGTGATTTGTAACTGTTAGTCTGCCAAACTGCAGACATTTGCATGCAAACGCGCCAAGACGCGTATCCAGGCCTGAGCAGAGTGAGTTGGGTGCGGAATCCATCCAGGGTCATTCTGCTGGGTTCAGAACCGGCTGTCCTGCGTGTTCCAGGCGGTTGCTTTCTGTAACTCCACTCCTATCCTATCGGGGGAAGTAGCTAATCCCCACTGCGATAGAACCGGTCTCCGTAAGCAAGGAGCCGGTAGGAGATTTGTTAATTCCCGTTGCAGCGTAATCCTGCAAACGGATGTGATTGTAGCATAAAGTGCTGATATTTCCCCACAGAAGGGGGGGAGAAAACTCCAGACGGAGTTTATTTCGCTGTTTGATTAAAGCGCAAACAGGACAGGAAATTCCTGTTACCTGCCGGTAAAACCCGCAGGTGCGCTGTGTTGTCCCGTATAGCGGGAGATATCTGTGAAAAGCGGCAGACCGTACGGTCCGAGCCGAGTTGAAACGCCATTTGAGCTGTGCTGTTGGTTTGTGAATTGTGGGACAAGAAGTCCGTGAAATCTGTTGTTTGTGGGAGCGAAGTGAAGCTACTTCGGCTGCCATTGACAGACTGACCACTTCTGTAAGTTGGGGAACACCTGTGGGCGGTCCTAAGCGTGTCATCGGTGACACACCGTCACCTCCTCTTTGGGAAAACCCCAATTGGTTTCGTGGTACATTGCCGCCATAGTGTGGCGACTCGTGGTAACTGCCGAACCCTTTGTACATTGTGTAAAGACCGTGCCATCGCGTGGTGTGCTTGTGTGTTGCAACTTGTGGTCAATCTGGAGAAACAGTGACGCGACTGGCGACCTGTTGGCAGTGAGACTTAAAACTTGACTGAACCCCGCCGTGGGAACCTTGTAAATACCGTGAACCCGGAAGTGAATTGTATGTACCGTGGGAAAGCTGTTGTGGCTTGTGTTTTTAGCAATAGCTGCTAAGCTGTTGTAACTTGTGTTTTTAGCAATAGCTGCTAAGCTGTTGTAACTTGTGTTTTAGCAATAGCGGCTACGCTGCTGTAGCTTGCGTTTTTAGCAAGAGCTGCTAAGCTCTGTGTTCAATGTTTATCCTCAACTATACTAGCAAATGGTGAATGATTGTACAGATAAGCATTTAAACAGATTAATCCATTTAACTCCTGTGGTTTGCTTATGTTTTCTTATCACATGGGTGGTAAAATAGTCATAAGTGGAATTGAGTGGAGTCAAAAGTAAAAAGAGGAACTGCCTTTTTCAAACTGTTTTGCATTTTTTTCTAGCTTAATTTTGTTATGGAATTTTCAATCATACATAGTGTTTAAGAAAACACAAGTGCATTTAACCCCTTGTTGGAAGTTTATTATTAGTTGTTTACTATTAGTAAGCCCACATTAAGAATATGTAAATTTGCTTCTCAAATAATTGCAGCAATAAGCTTGTCTGATAACTATTTAACCTTGTGGCTTGTGTATCAAGTAAATTTTGTGATTTTATTTCTTTTGCTTAGATAACTGAGATCAGCATAGTTGTACCTTATTACTGTGGCATACCTCTCAGTTTGTAAACCACTGCGAAGATTGTAACACTAATAGGTTAAACTTAGATATCAGTAGATCTACCAACATGAGTTTGACAGGTAGCTTAACAGGCCAAAGCGAATCCTCAGAAGCAGAGGAGAGAGCCTTGTTAACGCTAACGGAGGAAGTTGTGCCAGGATACTTGACAGCAATCCTAGATACAGACCCAGCTAACCTTCAAACAATCTTGAATGGATTGATTGAGGAAGTTGAGAAGAAAGTGCCAAAAGACAAGATGCTGACTAAAACTCTTGCAAATTTTTCAGCTGTCATCTTTGGCCAATTCAAACATGCCCAAAACCTGGTCAGTCAAGCTTCCGTGAAACTCTCTGCTCAAAAGCAGAAAATTTCACAGTTGAAGGAGGATAAATCCACCCTTCAGCAGAAATTAGACTTGTCTGAAACAGTAGGCCAGCAGAACAAAGTCCAAATCCAGCAATTGACTGCGGAACTGGCTACTTTGAAAGGTGACAATCAGGACTTAGAAACCCAACTCAGGGCTCAGGATGAAGAAAAACTCACCATCCTCCAAGCCACACAGAAAATTGAAGAGCTAAGTACAGACTTAGCTGCTTGCGAAGAGCAACTCGAGTCAGAGCAAACTAGGACTCGAGTTTTGGAAGAACAGCTAAGTGAAGCCAGGGTGAGGTGCGGAAGTGCTCAGGAGCAATCCGATACCTTAGCACGCCAGCTAAACAGCGTAAAGGCAGAAATAGACGCAGAGCGAATAGCAAAGTTGGAGGATTTTGACAGGTGGAAAGGCCAACCCTCTGGTCATGGCCCTAAGAATCCACCTGTCATCCCTGATAGATTAAGTCCAAAGAATCCATTCAGAAGCGAAGGCAGAATGTCTGATGGGATCAGACGAAATGCCTTACCCAGACACTCACCCATGGCCGACCCTTTGAGTCCTTCCTACACAGAATTAGCTAAAATCGCCAAAAACATCAACAAATTCAATCCACAACCCCCGTATAATTCCGATGTGAGAGGGTTTCTACGAGACTTGGATTTTCACTTGCAACGATTTCCCCATGCTTCCATTAATGACAAAATCTATCTGATCAGACTGTCAGCCAACAGGGAAGTGAGCCGGTTCTTAGACAGACAGCCAGACACAGTCATGGCTAATTATGACTTACTCTGTCAGGCGCTCGAGCAAGAATTTTCCAGCGACCTGCCTCAAACAGGACTGGGCGCAGCCATGTTGATCAAACAGGGTAGGCCAGAATCTCCACAAGAATACTATTTTAGGCTAAGACAAGCATATTTTGGGCCCCAGAACTACCCAGATATGGAATCAGACCTCTCTTTCCGGACCCTCTTTATTCAGAACCTGCACCCAGGAACCAGTAGACACCTAGGGGTACTGGGAAATCCTACAACATCTACCACACGCCAGTTACGCGAATGGGCTGCCATTGCTTACCAGAAACAAAAGCAGGCAAAAGAATCCAAAGAATCAGAAGTATTCCAAGTGGGGGCGGAAAAACCTTCCCTGGAACTTGAAGGAACGCAGGCTGGTCCCTCTCAGCATGACAGCAGCAAAGGAAACAGAGGTGGGAGATCAGATAGGAGTTTCTCCACCCCCAGGTATAACCCAAGGCAGACAAGTACCCAGTCCAGATGGACAGGCAGGGACCATAACTTCTCTCCAAGAGAACACTACAATCCGTCAGATAGACAGAAATTCCCCTCTCATCGATACAAACAGTTTCGACCTAGAGGTCACAGGGATGACTACAGGGATCCCCACAGAGAGGGTTCTCCTGACACAGACCGCTGGTCACCACCTCCGAATTACTCCCCAGGTAAAGATAGAGAAAAACACCGTAAGAGCTCCCCAGGAGCCGCAGCCAAGTCCTCAAAACAGGAAGAGTCACTCAGCTCAGCTGACATTGATAAATTAAAAGCACTCCTGGAGAGACTTTCAGGAAAACCTAAGGAAAAGGATCCTGATGTGTTAACAATCAGCATACCGGAGAATGAAACCCATGACTCACCTGACCCGAATTCCTCCCCTGAAACGAGGAAGGTGGAAACACCCAACAGATGTGTAAATCCTGGAAATGACAGTCAAACTGACCCTGTTCATGCTCCAGGTGTGTGTTCAGCAGAGGGGGGAGTCGAGGATTCCCCCACTGCTGTCTTAGTGATGCAAATTGACCAAACACGCAATGCAGCTCAGCCAGGTGAGGAAGCGATCCCAGCAGAACGGCCAGTTCTGGAATTTCTCAGTAGTCTCACTGAGAAGGGGGTAGCGAAGAAATTATATCTCTTATTAACCCTGGAATCAGTATTGAGGTGTGAAGCGTTACTGGACACAGCAGCTGACATTAGCCTAATGTCAACCTCGCTTTTCAATAAACTGAAGTCAGCAGCAGAACAAGACCGCAGACAGCTAAGACTGCAACGTTGTGAGCTGGAAATACGACCATACGCAGACACAACTACTACTCTGACAGCACGAGCACTGATACAAATGAGAATCGGGCCCATGACTTTAGTCCATCCAGTGTATGTATCCCCCCTGAATAAAATTCCACTGCTGATTGGTAAAGACCTCCTGAACAGATTTGAGCCCTTGATTGATTTCAAAAGGCTTAATTTATGGGCCCAGGTCAGACGACCCCTACCTCTCCTGCCTACTGACCAAACAGACTCCAGCTGGGTAGCTGTTGACATGGTAACCCGGCAGGACATGACATCACCGGGTCTCAGTCAGCTGTCTGAGCAGAAACAGACTTCAGCTGACAACACCCCCCATGGTGAGCCTGTAACAGGCTTATCACAACGCGACACTTTTCTGTGTTCCCTACTGACAGCGAACACACCACAGTATTTCCCCAAAATACTGGGAGGCCTCAAACTTCAGGATTCTCTGGTTGAGGATGTGAAATTAGCTTTGTGGTCTGATAAGTCAGCAATCAGCCAGAAACTGTATGAGACTCTGAGAGCTGACAATCCTGAGCTTCCCTCCACAGAAGCAACGACACGATTCCCCTCAGACAACAACCCGACCACTATTCTGAAAGCTACAGGGGTCTGTACGCTTAACGTGACATGGAATAACAGACACATGTCTCACAACTTCCTGATCATCCCTGACCTGCCCCACTCGGTGTACGTTGCAGGGGACATCCTAGTCAGATCAGGGGTACAGGTAGACACTATCAACAACGTCTTGTGGTCACTGACATCTCCAGGAATCGATTCTGTTCCTCCGGATCCTAAGAATGACCAGACAGATGCCTTGGCTAAACAAGGAGCTGTCCATGGCACGGCAGGGTCGTTTGACCCTGCATGGCTGCCATGTCCCGCCGTAGACCCGCCCTCCCACCCAATGGTTTCTGTGATCACAAGATCACAAACCTCCACCGCTAACCAGACCCCGGACTCGGCTGAGTCCCTGTCTGTTACTCCTGCCTTCTCTGACTCTGACTTAATTGCTCTTCAGGCACAAGACCCAGCCCCGGCCTGGTTGATCAACTTCCTTTCGGATCCCGGCTCGTCGCCTCCCTCTGCAGCTGACTTTCATAATATTCCTGACTTGAAGGGCCTCTTTGCAGTGCGCTCCTCCCTGCGTGTGGTGAAAGGTGTGCTGGTGTTTGTCTCAGGGTCGCTCACATCTCCTGCATACGTGGCTCCCCTTAGCCAGAGGGGGGTCATGCTACAACACACGCACAATTCTCCCACTGCTGGGCACAGAGGAGTAAAGGCAACACACATGCTCAAACAGCTGCAGAAGTTCACAGTGACTCAGGCTGAGCTGAGCGGAGTGAACAGGAGGGAGAAACGGTTCATCGGAGGACTGTTAACTGCAGCGGCGGCACTGGGATCCCTGTTCAGTCTTGGAGTGTCTTCAGTAAACGCGGTTAATGTGGCGGCAATTAAACGTCACATGAATGAGTTGCAGAATGAAATTCCAGTGATCCAACAACAACTGAAACTCCAAACAGAACAATTAGCCACAATTGGTAAAACGGTGCGAGAAACTGTTGGTGTGTTAAATTCCCAGGGAGAGGCTCTTCGACGAACAACTGCTGCTGTTAATTCCCTGTTGGCTGTGTTACAGGTGGACTATGCTTACACGCAGTGGCTAACAATGCTGTTGGCAGATTACAACCGAGACGTCAGCTCATCCATCGACACTCTCGCCATCGGTCGCATTCCACCCTACCTGGTCCCCTTCAGCCTCGTGGAGGAGATCCTGACTGCCACCACGGGGGACATGGTGTCGCCGTTACAGGCCCACCTCGCTTACACGCTAGGTAGTGCAATCCCAATACACGTCGACCCAGAAGCGCGGGAGCTGGGATTCCTTATGAACCTCCCGATAGTGACACCTGACAACATTTATCGGCTGAAGGATGTTGTCAACGTCGGACTGTGGCGCGGAAACACACACGTAAAGATACATACACCTGATGTCGTCGCCTACCATGATAACACGCCAGATTTATACCTTGCGCCCAACCTTCAAATGTGCACACTCACCCGCGACATTCACTACCTCTGTCCCAGCAAACCCTTCATCAGAGATGACACCGGCGGCCTGTGTGGCATCAGGAAACTAAACCAAGATTCCAGGTGCCCCACCACGCTCACACCTAAATCTCAGGTGACATCTACCCAAGCCGAAATAGTCGGGACCAGGTGGTTAATAAACACCCCCGCAACATTCGCCACAGTAAACTATGATCAACATGACACCTCCAGTAAACTGGAGCTCCCAGGTCACACTCTCTGGATCTCCGTTCCGGAGGGCGCTATTGTACATGTGGGGGATCTGGCACTCTATAACTTGAGCCCAGAACAGTACCACGTGGGACTGGAAATTTCCGACTTCTTTAAAGAACACGCGCTGGAGCTCAGCAATGACGTAGTGTCGCAGCTCCAGTACGAAGGAACCAAAATTGTGGATGTAAGCCCGGTGGAGAATGTACTGAAAGATATTGCAAATAGAGAACAGAGACCCATCCAATCACTGTCCTACGCATGGTCCACGGCAGACACCGTGATTGCGGCGATGGTAGCGCTCGGTTATATGTTTGCATTCGGGATGGCATATTGTTACCTGCGCCATGCTAAATCACTCCGACACGAGCTGGAGAAATGCAGACAACGTGCGCTTCATATCCGAAGACGGAAGAAGCCGAAACAAACGGTAAACACCACAGACTTGGTAGACTTCAGTGAAGGGAACTCTGAGGGAGAGGATGGTCCCCCACCCTCTACAGCCATTTTGGAGTTACAAGAAGTCTAAGCCTTCCCTAAGCCCATAGCACGGAAAATTAGTACATCTAACTTCCCCTGCCTCTTAATATGCCTTATATATCTTTTTAATTTCTCCTTTGGTTCTGTTGCATGCTTTACTTTTGTACGTATTATCCTCGAAATATTTTAGTTCAATAATGTAGAGGTACTAGTGTTTATGATTTAGTAATGCATGAAGAAGAGTGTTAATGAAACCTGAATTACGTAGGAAAATTAGTAACTAGTTGTGAAATAAGACCTTTGATGTACTGTGAGACACCATTTGTGATTGTCCAATAAAGGCCCTGTCTCCACCCGAAACGGACTGTTCATGGAACCTCTTCAGTCCGGATCCTTCCTGGAATACCCTCGAACGACGGTGCAGCCGAATTCTTCCTTGGACCCAGAACCGTCTGCAGTGGGGGATTATGTAGCCTCCAAGGCTCTTCCAGGAGGAATAAAACAACTTTTATTTTCCTTTTCTTTTTCTCCTTGGCAGGAGTAAATTATGGGCTCTTGATCTCCTCTTGCAGTCAGGGGGTGTCATCCTAGAGGACTGGAGAAAATGACCTTTTGTGACCCGAAAGAGGAGGACGGCTTCGGGTGTATTAGTTTTCTTTTCTTTTTCCCCCCAGATAAACACACAATTCACATTTACCTCCAGATTTCTCTTTCAGGACCTCCTGCAGACCCCAAACCAGATGGCCTGAACAAAACCTCTAACACAATTTACAGTCCCTTAGGTCAATAGATACGGAATGTCACATTGAACTAAGCAACTGGCTCTTGTCAAAATGACACCTTTACACCTCCAGATAAGACTCAACGGCGCCAGGAGAGAGACCCGGCAACTCTGCTTTGATCCTCCCCGAATATACATTCTGGGTGACAGATCCACCCCTCTTCCCACAGGAAGAAACTCCAGATGCACTTCTTTGTGTCTGAAATCTCCTTTCACTAACTGGTTTAATGTAGCCTACATGATTTTTGTTGATAGGTTTGACTGAAGTTTCCCTTTTTATTCATTCTCATATGTGATTTAAATCCTTGAACTGATCACACATCCGAATCAATCATGAACACTTTACTACATAATGTTGGATATATCTTTCCAAGTTTGGAACCCCTGTTAAGCAAATAATAGGAATGGATAAGAATGTAACACTCTTTCAGGATTCATCGGCTGAGGAAGACAAGTCATGCCAATGGATTAATCCACACTTGATAAGAAATATGTGAAATATACAACAATTGGGTTTCATGTGTAAAAGTATTACTATTGGTAAATGTTCCCTTTTCAAGCAAACAAAACATCTGCATGAGTCCCCAGAATGTTGATTGCCATGCTTAAAGCTAAGAAACAAAGTTAATAATTTGATTATCATGATCATGTTAATGAAATGGGAGAAAGGAACCAGGGCCCGCAGTGAAATAAGACCTGAATCACTCCTACCCTCTTGGTTAACAATCAAAGCTGACCTGATTGGGTAAGACTGACCAGCCTTCTGACGATTAGTGGTTTGCGATTGGTCAGGACCTAGGAGGAAGGGTCCAGTTAAATGGACCCGCGCTCTGGACTTAGTCTCTCTTGGTCTTCTTCTTCTCTTCTTTTTGTTTGTCCTAGCTTGTTCTTCTGTCTCGGCCCTTGACTCTCGATCGCCGTGATTCTTGTACTTTGACTTAATTTCGTTGCCCTCTCGCAACTTTCCGCTGTACGCAGCTGTTTCTTTGTTCTCATAAGTTTACTCCATCTCTCTTCTTTTGTGCGCGTAAGATCTTAACGAGATAAGTTCGAACAGAAAAGTAATATTTGTGTTGAAGGCGAAACAAGCCTTGTTTAAGTTTACCCAGCGAACATTTTTATTTTTCCTTTTTGAGATCAGTAATTCACCAGAACAGCAGTTCCACTAATTTTTGCGTCTGTACAAGTACTGCCTACCCTCAGACAGTACGCGTGGAACACAACCTTTGGAATAATTTGAGTACGAGAAACACCGCCCTTGGCTCTGGGATTCTGCTGGACAGAGATCCCAACCCGTTCATCAGAGCAGCTCCAGACCTACTTCTCCCGACGCCAGAAGGTCCATTTCCCGGAGACTTGCAGTCCAGGACAGAACCACCCGGTCCGCCGGCTCCATCAACTGACCCAGCGGGAAAAAGTAGGATCTTCATAGCGCTTTGATATCACTTGTGGTGTTCAACAGTACATCAAATTTAACCAAAGTATAAATTTGAATTCTCATCCAAACACTAAGTATAATTTTAACAAAGATTTAAGTGAAATAACGATACCGATTTAATTGCTTCAATTCCAACCAGTTCCTTTCTGCCCCATTTCATTCAATTCATTTTTACCTCTCATTATTACTATCATAAATGAAAATCCCTGTAAACAAATTCACTTGACCATCTCACCAATAACCTCTCCATCATTGCTCATTTTCACTGCTGTATGTTTACCATCATTGTAATAAATATGTATAATCAATTCATCCGTTCTTGTCATAATTTCTGAATGTACAATTTCTGGTTCATTCGTTCTGAGAATTTACTACTTTAAGTGAGACTGTGTTTATTGAATTAAGTATATTTCAGGTTTTTCTCATCCTCCTGAATCTTAAGTTAAGTAAAAGTGATGAGTGGTGCTCCGAGGTAATTACAATTTAATAAGTAGTAATTGATAGAGGCATAGTTTTACTACACCAGTATAGTGTCCATAGATGGTCACTAGTTTTTAAGATGCATAATGGGTAATTTTGAGTGCACCACTTTTTTTCTCTCTGGACATTCGGACACTCCTAGAAAATGGCATGCCCACTATATAGGACACTATGTGGGGAATAGGGTGCACATTAGGACACAGCATGTCGTTTTATTTCTCGGTTGCATCCACCCTCTTCTTGTTCTTTTTCTTCTTCTTCTGCTGCTGGAGTTTTATGGATGTTGGCAAACAACAGTGTCTATTACTGTCACTAACCAGTAAAGAGGACAGAAAGGAAAAAAAAAAAAAAAAACTTACCTTGTCCTTTCTATTGTCTGAGTCAGGTCTGTTGTTGCTAGGATTCAAAATATAATTTTTATAACATATTTGCCAATTAAAGAAAGTGTAATATTAAGTTCAGTATGTCACTTAGTTTAAATATTACCTGTTGCCCCTGTCGTTTCAGCAGTCCCCTTGTCCCACTGTCCTTTGTACACTGTATAGCTATCGTTTTTATCTCTTCCTCCCATTACCTTTGCCACCACCACAAAAACACTTCTTGCTTCCATATTACCATATGTTACTTTAATATCAATGTCTTATTGCTGTGCACTTTCCTTCACCCTCTTATCTCCCCATTTGTCTCCACTACCACTGTATGAGTTGTCACCCAAAGAAATCGCCTCATTACTGCATGAGCCCTCACTCTTAAAGGGGCACCCCACACATTCACACAGTGCTTTCTACAAAGTGAAACACAACTCTCTTCCAACCCCAAACAAAGAGAGTCTACTCTCAAAAAGAATTTTTAACTGTGTGTGCCATTTCGACTAGTCAACTTATTAATTGGTCCTGCCCATCCCCAGCTCAGACCTTAAAAAAGGTCAGTCAATTGCAAACAGATTTTTTTCACCAATAACGGAAATAAAGTATTTGAATCTTGAATGGAGAGGGGTTTTACAACCTACCTGTCTTTTATCCACAAAGGCACACTAAATAATGTCCAGCTCCTACAGGACAAAAGTGATATACATCGCTAAAGTGGCACCCATCTTGCATCCTACCTGTACTGTGAGTTCTCTCAAGACTGTAAAAGTCAGTCCTATGTTGAGCCTCATTTTGTCTTTTACTCTCTCCCTTTCTCTCTTATCTAATTTCTCTTACCATTGTAGTTAAACATGCCACTGTGCATGTTCTAAGCAGCCAGTGTGTTAACATACCCCCCTTGCTAGCATGTTTCATGGTGCCTAAAGTGAAACAACTGCAATGTCATGCAGCATCCAGGAAGCAAAAATTGTGAAGGGTGGTTTCTTAACCTTGGGACACTGTTTCAGAAATCTACATAATAAATGTTAACGTACCATCAAAAGAAAAAAAAAAAAAGTTTTATGGTCAGGAAGTCAAAAAGTGCAACTTTAACTAGTTTGCTCCTGACTGGATTACATCTAGTTTGATTTCTATCACTTTTTAGTGCTGTTTATATTTCTGACTAGTGTGTTCTTCAGCATTTCTCTGATGTAATGCATTATATCCATGTTTGATCATTTTCTTTTCCCAACTTCAATCCCAGTTTTTCATCAGTCAGTAAAAAAGGCCTTAGAAAACCCCGAGCTGCATCCCATTTTACCATCCCTTAAATGCAGCCAAGGGCTCCTCTATACAACATCAGTCTATGCGTTTCTGGTGATTTATATGGTGGAGGATTAGTTGGTGGTGGATGATTTCCAGCTTCCTCAGTCTTTAGATAAATGATAGTGTCCTTACGTTAAGACACATAAAAGGATAATACAACAGTGATGGTGTAATGGTTTCTTTACCATCAGAAGGCGACACCTCATTACAAGTTCTGGCCGATTAGTTAAGCAGTGTGGTATGATTGCTGCTCATCAGTTTGTGAAAGTATAATTTGCCTTAATATGTTATGATGTCACACATCATTAAGTGCAGTCTCTTCCCTTCAACTCACCTCTGTTGTATTGTGCACTACCAGCTGACTGTCCACCTCACCATCTCCTGTTAACTGTCTGACATTCTGACCTCCTTCTCTTCTACAGCACTCAAGTACATTTAAAAAGAACAGCATCATGTCGCTCTTCTCCTTAGCCTGTACAATAAGTATTAAACAACAATGCCGCCAAATTCTTATAATTTAGTTTAGGATTATCAAGTTTAGAGATGCCACATGAGTGGGTGTTACGGCCCAACTTACCTAGGGATAAGGGCCACAACATAAAACAAAAGGGTGCCAGACTGAAAGTAAGTTTTGGGAAATTCCATTGTCCCATACAGAGAAAAAAACAATGCAGGTCCAAATGGGAAGGCAGGTGGACCTGCATTGTTACACCAGAACTATTTCAAAAAGCACAAAGACAATTTAGCACCATTAACCACTCAAGTCACACAAAACAACCAAAACAGCAAAACAAACAGCAAAGCTCAAAGGCGATACAAAAAGCCGACAAGACTGCACACAAGGCTGTCAAGGCTCTTCAAAATAACAACCATCAAAAACCAGTCTCAGAGGGCAAGCTGTAGCCACCACACAGCTGCCACTGAATGAAGGAGGTGATGCTCTTTTATACTGGTGTGGAGAGGGCTCAAATCTTCATTGGCTCAGAGGGCAGCCACCCAGCGACGTTGATAAGACCAGGCGACAAGGACAACCCCAGCCGGGGGAGGCCGGTGGAGTTTTCCAGGCTAAATGAAATGTTTGATGAGAGTAAATTTACAGCAGCCATAACAGTGGGCAATATTGCCGAAAATTACATCAATATTTCTTTTTTAAATAACTTGATAATGACATCACAGACAACATTGATGTGTTTGGCTGCTCAAAAAGTCACAGCCATGGTGAAATTCTTCCACATTTTGCACACTGTAGCGTAAGGCAAAGTTAAAAACCGCTAAAGCCACAACTGGCATTCACTTCTACATAGTTTTCACAATCTAATTCAACGTCCATGAAAGTAACGCAAGATATAACAATAATAGAAAAGGACATAATAGAACAATCAGAGGTCATATAACTGATTTTGGTTAAAATGCTTTATGTATTTTAATTGTAAGATTATCAAATTTTAATTTTTAAGCCTGTTGTTAAACGGGGTCAATGCTATATTAAACTTTGCATTGCCTTGTTTATTTTATTTAATTTTTATTTTTGTCTGTTATGTCTTTTTATTTGCCTTCGCTTGAGAAACTAATGAACATATCAAAAAAATCTGGCAAGTTACTACTAACATACCTAAAACACCTCTGACAGCTGTGCCAGCATGTTGTGCATTTTTGTTTGTTTTTTGTCACTGGCATATTGTAAATAAGGTATGTGATGGAAATGTCAAGGCTGAAAAGATCAAATGTATAAGCTTATAAATTTGTCATCTGCACAGTCTGTTGTTTTTTGCCCTTTAAGGAGTCCAAGACGTGATTTGTAGGGGTCAACCACCCCGTCATCCTCTCCTAACAGGAATCTTGCCGTTTACAATAAGAAACTTATTTCATGCAAAGTATTCCAGTCCAACTCAATTTATTTTAGGTTCATAACAAAGTTCACAAGTTTGTCATTTTAAACTACTGATAAATATGAAAATCATTTAAATTAGTTTAGAAGTTATTACTCCACTATTACTGGTATGTCACTTCAGACTAAAGCACAAGCCTCACTGAGGCAAATTATGTGTTTTTATAATGCCATCATACTAAAAACATTTTCAGTTGTATTAGCCCAAAGGATGATTAAACTCCAGCTGTTTTGATTGTGTGAGCCACCTGTTCATATGTTCAAGGGAGAAATGACCTTTCTATGTAAAGAAACTCACTCTGACACACATTATGCACACTTTTACAGATTACACAAACTAACTTTTGTCCTTCTGTAACATAAGAATCAATCCAGGTTTTTAAAAAATTGTTTCTCATGTTCTGTTCTGTTCTAGTCATTTGGCAGATGCTTTTATCCAGAAAGACTTCCATGTTGCAAGTTATCAGTTAACCATAGCAATTAACCTAACATGCATGTCTTGTGGGTGTGAGGAACTGACACATACATGTGGCGAACATGCAAACTCCACATAGAAAATCATGTGCTGCCCATGTGACAGATGCCCTATGATGCTAGATTTTTTTTTTTAATGTTTTTTTCCCTCTCTCTATCTTTTTTCACTTTTCCTATAGGTGTTTTCTCTTTTTTCTCTTTCTGTCTTTTTTTCTGTCCTCTCCGGTCCGGTCCAGCAGTACAAACTCTACAATACAAACAATAACGCAAAATAAATCTGGTTTACTGGTACAGAAAAGACTTCTAAGCACAATCCATAACAATTTAGCTTGAGGTCAAGACTTCAGGTAAAATATTCTCACACCATAATGTCAACCTGCTTTAGTCTTCTGACTTTCACTAATTCTACTTCCACCAAACAACCCAGATCATGTAACTCAGCATATATCTTAACAAATGTTGTCTTTGAGGTGGATGTTTTATCTATACCTTCTGAAAGATACCATTATCACTGATGTCAGTCAATTAAATCTTAGACTTATTTGATTGTAGAATTTTCCTCCATAAGGCTTCATTTTCATCCTGCTGATCAACAGCTAGCACAATGCAAATGATTATCCAACCTTTTTTCCTTTGTGGCAGACCTGTGTTGTGATGGTTCCTGGCTATCAAAATGGATTCCCAGCAGAGCTTTACAGACCTGGTAGTCTTCCAGATCTTGGTGAAGTGGCTTCTCATAATGATTACTGCTTATCTTGTCAAGTTAAGTTCTGCAAAATCCTTTTTCCAACCAAAGATGATATTGAAAGTCCAGTTTTGATGTGACATCCATGTAAATCTTCAACCAGAACTGAATTTAACAGGAGGTTTGAAAGTGTAATTAGAAGTGGATTTCAAATTGACACATTGTGGCCTTACATCGATTAAGATCAGCCAAGTGTCTAATGAAACCAAACTTACAACATAAATCAGGGCTGACTGTACAGAGAACTAAGTAATGAGACAAATTATGTCTCCCTACGTGGAAATAAATGATCTTCCTTAAAAGGAACATAACATAAAAACTTTTATATTTGGAAAGCTTCCTCAGGGACCAAAATCCATTCTGAACTGCTTTAATGGAGAAAACCAGGATTAATATGGAACTAAAAACTGTCTTTCCATTTATCACAATAATTTTACCAAACATACAGACACATAAATATTCTACACTCGCTTTAATTCTCACTTTTTGTAAAAAAAAAAGCAATACTCTTTCTTTTCAGAAAGAAAAAAATTTTATTCTGTTGCTTGACTGGCTGAGGTGGGAAAAGACAGATAAGAAGAAAACAAAAGAGAGAAGACAAGATGCACGAGAGATGAGGAAAGCAAAAAATCTGACAGGAGGAAAAGACAACAAAGTTAGGAAAAGGAAAAATATGTGTGTGTGTGTGTGTGTGTGGAGGGGGCTTAGATTGGGAGATGGGAAAGAACAGGAGAAGCAGACAGGGAAAGTAAGGAGAGAAGAGTCGATGGATGAAGCAATGAGAGAAGCAAGAGAAGGAGTGATGGCTGAGGGAGCAAGGGGTGGAGGGATTAGGGGGGTAAGGGAGTGTAAAGAGAGCGAAGGAAGAAAGAGAGAAAGACAAGAGAGGCATTGTACTGTGTGGCAGCCCCTGGTTGCTGTTTTCTTAGGTTGCCACGGCAACCACAGGAGAGAGGGCTGATAAGTTAACCAGATGGTTAGAGACTCCTTGATGAAGCGGAGCATGCATCTGTGTGTGTGTGTGTGTGTGTGTGTGTGTGTGTGTGTGTGTGTGTGTCTGAGCAGAGCTGTTTCAGTGCTGCCTCGGTCTTGTGGAATCTGCTGATGACGGATGACGAGTGACAGTTTGAACTTATTATTTCTATTTTAATTTGTTTGTGTTAAAGAAAGGCACAAGAACATGCAAAATCCTGGAAAAGTTATGAGGGGCCGTATAGGCCATAATTCATACACACACTCACATACATACATTCTTACTCTCACATACATACATTCTTACTTTAACATACAGATAAATTCATACTCACTTCTTACACACATACATTCACCTCTTATATACATACATTTTCCTCTTACACTATACACTCTCCCCTTACATAAGCATATTCTCTCATATACATATAGAACTATTCTCCTGTCACACATAAATTGTGTGTGTTTTCTCATTTTGTTGTTTGCTTAGCATTTGTAACTGTCAGCAGTACAGGACGCTCTTCTCTGTACAGGAAGTAATTCTTAAACTAGGAAATTCTTTAGCTAGAATTGCTTAGCTTGTGCAGATGTGGTAATAATATAGAGAAGAATATAGTACAACAATGTTATTCAAATTCATTGCAATTTCTTTTCTAATGCTTTTTCATTTGGAAGTAAGAAGCAATGAAGATGATATCAGATACTTTTTGGGAAATGTCTTGGGATGTATTGAACAAATACAAAGAGAACCTGCAGACTTTGTTAATCAGAGACTCCATGAAGACCTCCGTGATGATATTCACATCTTATCTGGATTTCTATCAATCCCAAGTTTTGTTCAAGATTCAAGAAACAGAGAAGCGGTTGGTATGTTAGAGTCATTACGTGGATGTCTACAATTTTTGCTGAGTGTATACGAAACCAAACAAAGAAGCAGGTCTGAGAACAGAGAAGTCCTTTTGCCACCATCAGTCATGGCTAGACGTCAAGGTCGACCTCGGTACGGCATTTCAGAAGGGCAAATCTCTCATTTAGTGTCCCTTGGAATGAACTGGCAAAATATTGCAACATGCTTGGGAATAAGCCGTCGTACCCTCTACAGGCACAGACAACATCTTGGGATTCAGCCACTTACATATTCAACAATATCAAATGACAATCTCAACAGAGCTGTTGGTGAAATTCTACAATCAATCACAAATGCAGGTGAAAGATATGTTCATGGCAGTTTGCGGTCACGTGGATTACGCCTTCAAAGGTGGCGTGTTAGACAAAGTCTAAGAGAAGTTGACCCTGTTGGGCGGTCCTTTAGGAGACGTCATGCAATACGTCGACGGATTTATCATGTCTCTACTTCAAATCAACTTTGGTAAGGACATTCATACAACAACAGTAGCAGTTACATGTAGCAAGGATGAGTGTATCGATACGCTGTAGTCAATAATTCAATATTTGCCAGTCAAAACATCGAATTCTATACCTTTTTAAAGATTAAGATACCACTCTGCTGATACAAAACCCATCATTTGTTTTTACTTTTGAGAGTTTTAGGCTATAAAATTGTGTGAAGCCAAGAAACAGTGTGTTTCTATGTGACATGATTATGATGATTATACTACTTTAAGGGATAAGGAGGTTGTGTTTTAATTGTTCATTGGTTTAAAGGTGGAGTATGTAGGATTTTCAATATTTTCAAAATAAATTAACTAATAAAATAACTACAATCGTAATTAGAAAGTTTTTTGAACATGTAGGTTTCAGTCTGTCCATATTTGATGCGTTATTAAATTACAAGTTTAATTACTGACAAATGACAAAAAGCACATTTTTTTTACTGGTAGGAAAACATTTAAGAAGGGTCTTTGTCATTAATTAAACTTGTATTTAATAACACATCAAATATGGACAGACTGGAACCTACAGTTTAAAAAAAAAAAAACTGTCTAATTATGATTTTAGTAATTTTTTAGTTAATTTTTTTTTTTTTAAATATTGAAAATCTTGCATACTCCACCTTTAATGCAGGTTATGTTTCAGTATTTAAAATATTACTATTACACATTTTATTTTATTATTTTTTATTTAATAGATGTAAATGAATTTAAAAACCGTAGTTATATTTTATTTAAAAAATATCTTATCTTACTTGACTTACTTGGTATAATTCATTGTTTTAAAACCATTTCTTTCAATTATTGATGTTCTTGAGTTTTATTTAAGTTTTATTTTGTTCTTGTCTTGATATCGACATCATTATGGAAGAAGAAAAAAAAGTCACATTATAATATCGACAGGAATAATTTCGGTATTGCCCATCCCTAAAATGAAGTTGCTCATTTACAATAAAAATAACTGACCTTTGACAGAAAAGCTAGATTTTTAGTCTTCACATTTGTTATGCTTTTCCTTCTAATAAATCACTGATTTCACTTTTCTTAGGCACATAGATGGAAACCACAAGCTTGTGAGATGGAGGATGGTGTTTCACGGCTGTGTTGATGGTTTCAGTCGGACCATCATTTACCTTGCTTGTCTGGACAACAACAGAGCCTCAAGTGTTTTGTCACTATTCATAACTGGAACTCAGAACTTTGGAATACCATCTCGGGTGAGATGCGACCACGGACTGGAAAACACTGGTGTTGGCCGTTTCATGCTTTACAGGAGAGGGTTAAATAGACGTAGCGTTATTACTGGCAGGTCAGTGCATAATCAAAGAATTGAGAGATTGTGGGCAGAATTGAATAGAGTTGTATCATTTCATTTTGCTAATTTGTTCAATTTTATGGAAGAAGAAGGTGTACTAGATTCTATTAGTGAACTACATTTATTTTGTCTTCATTACATTTATTTGCCACGAATTCAAAGGGCTGCAACCGAATTTCAGAATCAGTGGAATAACCATGGTCTTTCAACACAAAGAGGGCAAACTCCTCTTCAGCTGTGGCAGCAGGGTGTGATCAACAATGCAGGAATACATAACCCAAGTATGAATGGCATCTGTGAATTAGACTGTGGCTTTGGGGATGATGAGAATGCAACACTTTCCCAGTTCTAAACAAACAATAATGTCGTTATTCCATCTATTAACATTACTATCAGTGATGCCACAATGTATACTCTTCAACATACTTTTGATCCATTTGAAGATGATGGAAACCATGGTATATATTTATTTTGCAACCTTGTGCGTTTTCTGGAAGGGAGGAGTTCCTAGTTATGACCATATTTGATATTGAGACGCAATATCAATTTTACATGATCAGACAAATAGAATATTATTTTAATCTAATTCCAAATAGGCCAACATTGTACCAAGCGTTGTAATAGTACATCATAAAACTATTTACTAATTGCACTAAATATTAAGTGTTTTTTTTTTTCTGTTCAAAAACTTTCAAATTTAAAATTCAAACTTCCAGTTCATTCAAAGAATTTTTTTTAATGCAAGCTCATCCTGTCAATAAAAAAGTCAAGCACATGGAACATTTTATGAAAGTTTCTGTCTGAAAAGTTCTTTCCATGTGTAACATCATGTTAAACATATTCAACATTTTATATCCTTCATTGAATAGAACAAAGAATAACATCTATAATGCAACACTGTGTGACCATCATGTGGAACTAAGAGTTAGGAAGACCTAAGAAGTATACCCAAAAGGTGAAGTCAAGGCAAAAATAAACTATTTAGCTTAACTTGTGAAATAATGACTCGCTGAACAAAACTTTTGCTTGTTTGGAGGAAACAATGATACATAAATGAAAATGTATCATCCACTACATCATTCTTCAAGTACCACATTACACAAAATTTATCTGAACTTGAATTTCTTACTGTACAATATACCACATGTGACCATGTGCATTTCTTAAAAGGCTGTTCTCAGACATTATAAATTATCCAAAAATAAGTAATGCAGATCATTACTAATTATGGTTTATGTCTGGTCACACCAAAGTTACATTATACAGTAAATAGAGGGACAATAAGACTTGATGAAACTTAAAACTGTTCCCTAAACATAAAAATCTGAATTATCTCATTGTTTGCAGGCAGATGATTCAAGCTCCAGAATAAACAGTAGACAACAAAACCAAGAGTGAATAATGAAGTCTTAAGCTAGTTCTCTTTAAATCTATCTTATCAGTAAAACAAACAAAAAAAAAAAAAACTACCTTAAACACTTTTAACATTACTTGTTGAAAATAGCTGGAAAAGTGAACTGAACTTTATATTTTATAACTTCAGTTTGTAGAAATATGCAACAAGTTTGTATTTTTATTGCATTTAAAGCACAGAATGAAACACTAAATTAAATGCTTTGTGGCCAATTGTGCATGAATGAACTTGACTCTAAACAGAATACTCTTATACACATTTGTACTCTAAGCTAAGCCAAAACCATGGGTATTGCCAAGTGCAAAGTCCATATTTTCCTGAAAGTCTCTGTATGAGGTGTGCAGGGGTAGTTTCAAGCAATTGATGCAGGTATTTGCAATGGGCAGTTTTGCAGTGGTTCCTGAATCATCCTCTTGGTGAAGAAATTCTATTGAAGGTTGTGGAGAAAACCCAATCGGTGGAACAGTATTGGCTCCTGTGGCAAATGCCAGAATCATAGACAGCTTCTGTGTTCCTAGATTTTAGACTATGAACAAAGTACAGTGCACATATCATGATTGTAAACTGACACGATGACCAATTGCATCAAAAATATTTCAGCATTTAAAAAAAAACAAACAAAAAGGTCAAATTTCATGAATTTACCTTCTGCATCTGTGAGGTAGTCTCGCCAGAAAGGAACAACAACTTCTTCAGCCCGCCTTCGATTGCTGCCAGCTGGAGATAGGTGGATAGTGAAGAGACTGTCAACCACATCAGCTGAGAGGGTTGTAGGAGACCAGCATAGAAGAGGGCGAAAACTGTCAGGGTGAGCTTGGATTTTGTCAAGCACACCAAGTGTTCTCAGTCCATCTCGGAATCTAAGATTGAGACAGAGAAATACAGAAGAAATTTACAGACAGATTAGAGGTGTTTTAATAGATAAGTGGAGGCAAAAAAAAACTCAAAATAACAGGTAAAGCTAAATTATTCAGAAGAAATGCAAAAAGCACTGACCTTTCAAAAGGTCCACGTACTCTGTGCAGTACCTGGAACATGAGGATGTCATCTACAAGCAGATTCTTGTCTTCCAGCCTCCGCAGTGGTCTTAGGCAGCCAGCATTAGCCAGGTAGTCCTGAAGCGGTTCGGTAGCTGCTAGAAGATCTTCAAACGACTGGCACTCTGTGAGCTATCCACATATCATAAATGAATATAATTTTGGTATACATATTATATTTTTATATACATTTATAAATAAAATGCATAAAATGTTTATATGTATAAAATAAAACAAAAAATATATTGTATAAAATATGGATAATACAATAATTAAAACCTGTTCAAAACAATTGCACTTCATCATATTTTGAAATAGAAAAAAAAATTACCTTCTTAATCTTCTCACGGATATCTCTATCTGCAACATCTTCCAAAACAGGTTTGGCTAATTCTGGGCCATCAACAAGACATGAGAAAAGGGTTGGGGACAGAAAGCCAGCAGGAGGACCACCATGTACAAGGCTCACTGCAATGGCCCTGCCTGCAATGAAGTACTTGTCTTCCCTCATGGCTGGAGAAAAACCAGATTAATTCCCAGTGAGAAATTAACAAAGACTGAGCAAACCTTACAGCATTGTTCATTTCTAAACATAAAATGAAGGATTTATGAATTTAGCCTATTAGTGATACAAAGTACAATCAATTCATACCAGTACTGTCAAAGGCCAAGTTCATTTTGCCTTCATTTCCCTCAAACATTGAGGACTGTGGCAAAGCTTCCAATAAAAGTCTTAAAAATTCTCTTCTTGGACCTCCCAGGTCTACAGCTTCTTCAGGTACCCCCATATCATCAGAAAATCTGACTGATATTGTATGACATGGATCATATGTTCCTCGTTTAAAGCCTCTAATAGCTCCATCAAGGACAGTGGTTCTGTTAATATTGAATTTGGATTTTTTATGATGGTTTATTTTCATTGCAAGTTCCTCCAATATGTCTCTGGCTGGCACTGAAGGCCCAGTGGTACATCTGAAACAAACAAGAAAAGGATAAGTATACACTGACAAAGTAACGTTAGAGCTCTTTCATTATTACCAACTGTGGTGAATTTAAGCATGTGTTTTTTTGCAATAGTATGTTTAAACTCTACTGAATGTGTGCTTAGTCATGTAGATAATATCTAGAAAAGACCATTTCTGCTTACTGTTTTTACACAATCTCAGAAGCATCTGTTTTCCTTAAGAGTAACAATTTTGGAAGATATTTAAAAAGAAATTAACCTAAAATAAAAAACTTTAAGGAATTTCTCACTGTTAATCACAGAAGCTCTTTATTAGGACTGGTTGTTCGCAGCCTTAACTAACTAAATTTTGAATTACTTTGCATGTTGTAAAGTTAAATTGTTTCTTTGTACTGTCAAAACAGAAATATGTATAAATACTTAAGAATAAACAAAAATAAAAACTCCATTGCCATCAGAAGAACAATATATTTGTCCAATTTAGTGTCACTTTTTTCAGCTTTGACAGTATGTACTTCTCAATGCCAAAGAAGTATATTTGTTTTAATACTGAAAAAGTGTAAGACCTTACAACAAACATTAAACATTTATTCATTTTCCCAACTAGTCTAATTAAGGGTCACGGGAAAGCTGGAGTCTATCCCAGCAATCCTCCGGCGAGAGGCAGGTACATCTGGACATGTCACCAGTCCATCACAGCAAGCATTAAGCAGTAATGCAAAAATACATTTGGAATTAGCAGCTACAAAACAGCTACATTTTTTAACCAACCTTTCAGCGCGAAGGCTTGCAAGAATAGCCTGGTTCAACTCTTCATCATCAGAGGATGCATCAGACAGAGCAGCCATCACTGTTAGATAGTTGTCATAGTTATCGGACTGCTGATGGGTTGAGGTGGTAGCCGAATGAGTTGCAGGAGTGCTGCTTTGGTAGTAGGAACTTGAAGCATCTTGGCAAATAAAAACCAGAGATGGCTCTGATGGATCGAGTGAACATGTTCCTTCAAGAGGCAAGGTAGAAGGCTGACTAGTGGAAAGGCATCCCTTCAATGGGTACACAGGTTGCTGAGTCGAGGAGCAGCTTGCTGAAGGGTTGCTTTGGCTGGGTGAGATGTTTTGGAATATCAGAGCAGAGGTTTGAGAGAATGAAGGACCACAAGGAAGAGATGGTGCAGGAGGCTCAGGTGAAAGGGTATAGTTTGGTGTGCAGGGATTCACTGCACTGGTGAAACAATCAGGAGATGCAGATAAAGGTCCACCTTGAGACGAGGAACGCAACTGCCTCATTGGAAGAGTGGTATCCTCACAAACATTATCTTCACTGATGTAGTCTGTGATGTCATCCTTGGAAAGACATTTGAATAAAAAATTATACACTTCTTGATGCACTAAATTTAAACTGTAAAAGTATCTTCGAAGTTCAACAATTTGTTTTTTTAAAACCCATACTGTCCATACTTTTGTAAATCTTTGTAGAGCAGATTCACATAGTACCTCAAATTGTTTGCAGCCATAAAGTTAAAATAATAGTTTATGAAGATCTGACATTACAAAGATGTGTGGTGACAAACAATATTTAAGTTATTTAAAGAGTGAAACCAAAACATACCATAATCTGCTTTGATGGTCTAATGTATAGAGCTTTTGATTTATATATTTTGTGTGTAAGATTTGCATCCAGCTCCTGTCCTGCACGCAGTTTGGGTGCAATCAATCTGTTGCCACATGCCATCAGAAACTCCAGACTGTAACAGAAGTAAAGTTTAGAACATGTAAAAAGAAGTATTTAAAAAAAAAAAAAAGTTAAAGCATGTACAACACATAATTACAATAATGCAGCAATACAATAAAATAGTTTGTTTTCAATTCCTTTTATGATGATACACTCATAAAAGGATAAACTCAGAAGGTATACAGGCAAAATATATCACATGGATTTATAGTAATTTACCAATTGTATTTATATCAATTACTGAGTTAATAAAACATTAGAAATGTATATAAGTAATAACATAAAAGGGCATACCTGACATCAGTTGACAACTTTTCTCCAAAGGCATCCCTTATTTGTTCAGTAACAGTCCTTTGGTCCCAGGATTTCTGGAATTCAAATCCATTCAGAATATGCCCTTGTTCATGTAAATTTTGCTTTGTGCGATGTTTGACAACACGACAGCTTGATGGCCCCGGAAGAAGGATGACATCCTTGTTGAAAGTATCATGATAATGCATTTTTGCCCTAAAAACAAAACACATTTTAAAATTCATAGTTAATACTAGATCTTTTTGGAATGTTACTACAGTTGTTTTAATAATGTTAAACATGTATGCATTTTTAGATGACATTAAACTCTTGCCACTGTAAGGTATGAGAGTTTCTCATGTTGCATCCTATGGATTGAGCAAATAGTCACTGGTTAAATAAAACAGGAATCCTCAATCCAGGTCCTTAAAGACTCTGCAGGTTTTCCGAGCATCCAAGCTGCAACACACCTGATTCAAATCAATGTGTATTTAGCAGATGTATGCAGAGCTTGTCTGAGTCTGGTGTGTTTCAGCAGGGACACTAGGAAAACCTGCAGGACACTGGGCCTTGAGGACCAGGATTGGGGATCCCAGCTGTAAAGCACACATTTAGCTTTAGAAATGCTTTGACTCAAATAATTTGAACTGTTTTCAGAGCACTCTTTAACAAAAAAATGTGTCTATCACAAAACTAAACATTAAAAAAACTGTCACTTTTATTTGTGTTTTACTAAAAAACTGTAAATAAAAGACAGCAACTTAAGAAAAAAATCTATTAGCTTTAGAATGAATAAGTTTTGGTCCAAATAAGAGGCCTGATAATTTAGAAGGTGCTTGGCAATTCATCCTTATATTCCTGTTTCCAATTGATATCCCTTACAAGCCATGATTGTCAAAAATAGCACACGAGAATGCAAAAAATACATCCAAAAAAGCATTCTTAAAACTGCTTTAGGTCAAACAAACATGGCTTTAAACATGGCGTCATTCTAATCTTTTACAATACAAAGACCAAATCGGTGTGAGATGCGAGATGCATTTCATAAAAAAAAATAAAAAAAAAAACTCTTAACATTCATGATGGCCAGGATATCAGCTGTATCAATTTTCTATGCTAAATAAGGTTTCATGATACCATCAAGTTTAATGTTTCTTAAAAGGTTTTAATCAACATTGAGGCATTTAATTCAAATAGATTAAAGACAAAGCCAAAAAAAAAAAAAAAAAAAAAAAAAAAAAGAGACTAAATACTTTAGCCGGGATAGTGTACATCCATGCCTGTTCAAAAATTATCACAAATCCAATATCAAATCATTAGGATACATTCACACCAGTCTATATTATTTTAATCTAAGTTTAATTGCTCGAAAGATCCGTTTACTTTAGGAGATGTAAGTGCGCAATAAAATTCGATCATTCATACCAAAAAAGCAAACTATTGGTGAATGTGAGTTGTGGGTAAGAGAAATAATATGGGCACAACTAGCTCATACGAGCTCTCGAAATTGCTTTGTCGTAAGTAACGCTAACGGCATTGTAACGAATGATGGAAAGAGTAATTAGATTACCCCAACTGGAATACTAAAACCGCTAGTAACGCTATTGAGTTTAACATCAGACTGTACAGACTGACCGATTAGGTGTGAATGCACCTCAAATAAATGAAGACATTTTGTTCCTCTAACAACATGTTATACCTTCAGTGTTTCATCATCACTAATCTTGTTTTGTTTTAAATCGGAGCTGGAGCACCGACCATGTATCTAATTTAGCAGATATAACTAGAGCAAGGACTTAGCTAACTGTTAACCAATAGTTCAAATTACATTAAGATTTTACTTGTTTGTTTGTTTTACCTTTTCCTTGGTCGGGACTTCCAATTGCCAAAGTGTTTCTGAGTCTCATATCTTAATGACTGCCAAAATCCTCCGGTCCGGTCTTGTAAGCCCACCTGGCTCGCTGTGGACGTAGATCTGAAGAGTTCTCTCATCTCATTTTCCACAGCAGTGTGTGAAATACTAGGAACAGACGAGCCTGCTCTTTGATACTCAAGAGTCGAAGACAACGATGAAATGACAGCGGGAGATGATAAAATATTTCTGCGTACTACCAGGAGTAGTCCTGCTTCCTGCAGGACTACTCCTGGTTCACTTGTTCCATCCATTTTGAGCGGGACCCAAACACAAGTCACGAACCTTTTCCTGTTTCTCAGCCAATCAACTTGCCTACCTTCCGTTTCCACTATACTTTTGCTCTCACATACATACATTCTTCCAGAATAAGAATATATGTATGTGAATGAATAAATACAAGTATGTAAGAATAAGAATATATGTATGTGAGTGAATAAATACAAATATGTAAGAATAAGAATATGTGTATGTGAGTGAATAAATACAAGTATGTAAGAATAAGAATATAGGTATGTGAAAGAATAATTATAAGTATGTAAGTGTAAAAATATATGTATGCAAGAGTAAGAATATATGTATGTATGTGAGTGTGTGTATGAATTATGGCCTATACAGCCCCTCATACCTGAGTATATAACATGCATGGTTCTGTGCAGGTGCTCAAAATCAAATCATTTGGAGGAGACCAAGAGGAAGAAGAAATTTAACTGTAATTTAACATCCATTATCATCCTTAAAAGGCACATAAATATTTGGAAGATTATATAACTAATTTATGCCGTTAAAACAAACACATACATACGTATTTATTTGGAATATTTTAGAAGGGGCTGCATGGCAGCGTTGTGGTTAGCAAGAAGGTTGCTGGTTCGCTCCTCGACTGGGGGTGAGGCTCAAACAGTGGCCTTTCTGTGTGCGGTTTGCATGTTCTCCCCATGTGGGTTCTCTCTGGGTACTCTGGCTTCCTCCCACCATCCAAAGACATGCATTATAAATTAATTGGTTAATCCAAATTATCCTTGGAGTGAATGGTTGTCTCTTTGTGTGGTTGTCCCCTGTGATGGACTGGCAACCTGTCCAGGGTGTACCCCACCTCTCATCTGAAGGCTGCTGGGATTGGCTCCAGCACCCCTGCGACCCTTGATCGGATTAGGGGTTCAGATAATGAATGGAACAAATATTTTAGACATTTTCTAGTTCTTGGTGTCATGGTGTAGACCAGGGATAGGCAACTCCGGTCCTCGAGTGCCACAGTCCGGCAAATGTTAGGAGTTTCTCTGCTGCAACACAGCTGATTCAAACCAACGGCTATATAGCAGACTGGTGCAGAGTTTGTTGTCAAGCTCTGCACCGGTCTGCTGATTAGGTCTGATGTGTGCCAGGAGTGTTACCTACTCCTGGTGTAGACCATGCCTCCTAGTGAGTAGGTGAACCAGAATGGTGAGTGTCAAATACCTTTATAGAGCAGATGAAATGGCATGTACCATGTGTAGATACCTTGAAGGGGCGTTTCCTGCTCATGTTAAGGTAACAGATAATTTCTGAAGGATCTATTTTTATATATATAGATTGAGTCATGTTGTGGCTCTGCGATGGACTGGCGAGCTGTCCAAGGTGTACCCTGCCTTTCGCCCAAAGACAGCTGGGATAGGCTCCAGCTTCCCCGCGACCCTGAATTGGATTAAGCAGTTTGGAAAATGAATGAATGAATGAATGAGCCATGTTGGAATGTTTATAGCCTTGGCTAAATTTTACTGGCAGGTTGACGTACACAGTAAATTTTGTGTCTGGGCATTGTATTAATTGTAAAGTGAATGTCAGTTAATGTTGGTTTGTCTTGACGGAGGGGTCTCAAGTAAAAAGCTGGAGGAGAAGCTTCAGGCGCGAGAGAGAATTTTGTTCTGACTGAGCAGCCATTGAATATTGCTTGTCCAACTGCTAGCTGGTGCATGGCTGACTCATGGGTTTTTATTTTGTGACTAATAAAGACAAGACGAAGTTGAAGAGCTGAGCTTCTGCAAATTTTCTCCTACCACCACAGCCAGCCTCACACTTGGGTTTTACCAAACACAAAATTGCCCCAGAGTGACTGATTGTGCTGTCACTAATCCACAGGTGCCAAACTCCAGGGCCAGTATCCTGCAGGTTTCTGTCGTCACCATGCTCAAACACACCTGACCAAAATGAATAAAAAGGTTGACAAGAAGTTGTTGGATCCATTTCATTTGAATCAGGTATGTTGGTGCAGGGAAGCAACAAAAACCTACTGGATACCAGCCCTCAAGGACTGGAGTGATACACCCCTTCACTAGTCAGTGGGAATGGTTCCACCAGGTGTGCCATGGTGTGTTTTTGAAGCCTCCCAGAGGGGACGTAGCTCTCCAGGTTAATAAAATACTGGGCTGCCCTTTTTTTGCCGCCTTCTGCTTTAAAGCCATGTAAATTTATCATAGCAAATGGTTCCAGCAGGAAGTCAGTCCATGAAAAGCAAAGTGGATCCAGCTAATTTTACAAGTAAAAACACTACATGTCCAGACTTTGGCATTTTACTCTAAAAGGTAAAAATTTCCTCATTACTGGCGGCACCAACACCAAGCCATCAGGTGAGACTGGGTCTCACTTGATCCTTCACACCGTGGACAACATGGCATTTATCTCGGAAGTGGAAAGCTGCAATGTTTTGAAGTGTTTTGACACCACACATCCCTTGTATAAATAAGTAAAGAGGAGGAGGCTGCCTGAGTTTCGTGTATCATGAAGAATGTTTCTTCCAATCTGATCACCATTTTATATACATTTCACCGTGATGTTCTCCTGTTTCTCCTTTTCACCCACAGGTCAAGACTTCAGGTATGATATTCTTCAAGTTTAATGTTAACCAGCTTTATTCATTCACAACCAAGTGTTTAACAGAGAATTTGAAGCCATGATGAAGACTTCTAACTTGATCACTCATTCTGCTTCCAACAAACAGCCCAGATTATGAAACTACACTTAAATGTTGCAGTTTTCTCCTTTTTTTCTCACATTTTTCACTCACAATTTTTTTTTTCAAATCTTTCTTCTTTCTTTGCCTTTTTTCTGTGTTATTTCTGATTATGACCACATAAAACAGGCTGAAAGATGGCAAGGTATCAGCTGTTGACAGTGTTTTATGACAGTGTGAATTGTGACTGAATCTTTGGAAAATTAAACTAAAAGTCAAAGTTAGTAGTTGGGGGTAAAAAAAAAAAAATCAGAGTTTACAGATGTTTTCCCTTACCAGCCAGCTTGTCCTCAGGCACATGGCCCACTTTGCCTTCTTTACCACTCCTACTGCCTCAGAGGCACATCAGCATCAACCCCACGTTGCCACTGTACTTTCACACAGGACACCAGTGCCCAATAAAGCTGCATTATTTCCTGTTTGAAAGACAAATATAAAATTATATAAAAGACTGCTTGTAACTGTGTCAGTATTGGTGGTAACACTACATATCCATTTTTATTTACCCGTTTCAAATTTTCTGTAGAGACTGGAGTCAAACTTTCCTTGGTGATTGTTAGAAAAGATGGACATGAATCATGACTAGAAAAGATGACCGAGTTAAAAAGAAAAAAAAGATGGAAAGGAAGAACAGGACACCAGAATATATCCCACTGTGTACACAAGTTTTTTGTTTCTAATTCAGTCTGTCTCCAGTCTATGAGGTATGCCTCCCTCATGCCAGTCTGGCTGGCAGTGCCATGGATACACACACCCACACAGTTTCACATACAATAAACACACACTCCAAACTATACATAAACAAATGTAATATTAGCATTTATAAAAGTACAAACACGTGCAAACACAAAACTGAGGTGTGCTGGTCTTTTACCAGCAGACATACAGAGACATGTCTGCTGAAAGAAAAGAGGAGAATGGGGGGCGTCAAAGTGAGGGTGGGCAGAATGGACAGAGGCGACAGAAGCGAGGGGCTGGTAAATGCAGGCAAAGGACTGCGAGTTAGGGGGAAAAGATAAATGATAGGTGCAGATAAGGAGGGGAGTGAAAGAATTAAGTAAAAAGAAGGCGGGAGAGTGCCGAAATTGGAGCTGCACAGAAACAGAGTGTGTGTGTTAACAGTATGGCAGCAGTAGCAGCAACATTCCTGGCTGAACAGATCAGCTGGCCTGAGGAGAAAGACAAACACAGGAGAGGAAACCATGTCTAGACCGCTGCTACACACACATATTACAGAAACACACACAGTAAAAAGTGAAAAGACACACATTCACAGACGCGCATCAACCTGCTAGTTAGACAAGGTGGGCGACTGCCAAGCACTGCCAAGAACCTGGTAGGGGGGGGACGGAGGGGATGGAAAAATAGGAGGAATAGTGATAGGAGGTAAAGAAAGGGCTCAGAGGAAACATTGGGAGAGGTGGGAGAAAGGGACACAGCTTAACTTTAAGTTTCTGCAGGATACTGATGATGTGGAAAAGTACTGTGGGTGGCTAACACACATCATTTAAAGGTGAAAACTGAGAGGACTAATTTTTCTTTAACTCAGGTCTTCATAGCTATTTTGGTGTCACAGACTGCTGCTGTCGAGATTTGACTATGGGCTTACTTAGTCACATCAAATAAAAAGTTGTTTTTTTTAACGGCTGGTGATTAAGAGCTTTCAAATGTGATGTAATTTAGATTGGCAGCAGGTCTGACTAAATTCTTTAGGTAAATTGGACGCATCTCATGACATCTTGCCAATCAGCCGACCCCTTTCAGCACCTCAACAGAGCATTCAGAGAGGCTACGATTATATATACTACATTAGATGTGTACTGTAAACTCTGATGTGCTTGCCAGGTTTGCTGCATCCTAACTTTCTCAGCTAGGCAGCTGGAGCTTTCTGTAAATCCAAACAATAAAGTAAAAGTATGAAGACAATCTTGCACTTAACTCTTTCACTGGTAAAAATCTGGATCATTGAAGTAAAAGTACATCAAAATAATTAGAAAACCACATTGTCAGCCTTCATTCTTCATTTGTTGTGCTGTAGACAATGCAAAGCTGATAATGTGTGATTGTTGAGACCCTATATTGAATTTTTGCTTCCTCTCGAGGGGTGTTTATAATGCAGAGACCCTAAATCTTAGCTTTCGCCTCTATGATCATATCTGAGTCCTTTTTTTTTTCTCAAAATCAAATGTTAAGCATCTGTCAGCTGCATGTCTTATAAATAGAAATCACTCTAATCATAATTTTAATGCCTTTTAATATTAATATAAAATATAAACATTACTGGATGTATTTGGATGTAGAAAAATTTATTTGATTAAATAAACTGGTTTAAAATGGGATTTGAAAGGATTTGATTTTGGCACTAATACTGGCTAAGATCTTGTATTCAGCTATGCAAGATCAATTGCTCCTGGTGGTCCATCTTTTGTCTTATTTTTCACCCCTCTCTGCTTTTCTCTATCAGATAAAACTGTTTTTAGTCAAACCATAAAAATATGTCCAAGCAACAGAGCAACAGTGTTTGAAGGTTGAGATTTTGTCCATAAGATTACACATAAAATAACATTTAAAAAAAAGTCCTTTGTAATACTTTAGGATGGCAAACAGCAATTATTATTATTATTCCGTTTTAAGTTTTATTTGTATGCTGACAGGTCACAATTAGGTCATTTAAGGCCAATTTAGAGACACATCAATTCGAATATATTAATAATGAATGGTCTAGATAAGGAAAAACCAACAGATTGCATCAAATCTAGACTTTGATACAATCCCCATCATGAGCATGCACAAGGCAACAAGTGGATGTTAAAGATGCCAATACTGTCATATGTTTCTGAAAAGGAAATTCTCAGTGGATTATGGGACATTCCTGAGCATTTTCAGCAAATATCAGCATATAGAAGGAATGGTTAGACCACACTTAACTACAAGATTTATCAAAAAGAATGTTTTAAGCCTGATCTTAGAGGAAGAAATAGTACCTGTCACCCAAACTGGGAGCTGGCTCAATAAGAGAGGTCTCTGCCTCCTGTTGTACCATTAAAAGTCTAAATTTAACTCATAATCGGTTAAATTGATCTGCTTAAGATTATTAATATGCTCTCAATGAACTTTTTGTGTTACCTGTATAGTATAAATACAGTGTTATATTATTATCATGAGAAAGTGGAAAATCCTTTATGCACTGATTATATGCAGGCAACCCCACGGTTGGGACTGAGATTTGGTAAGATATGTAAATATAAGTATTATGTGTCATGTTGGAGAATAAATAAAGATGGTGCATGCCACAAATTGAAGTTCTAGGCTCCAATAAAATTTCAGGTTGAATATGAATATCCCTTCAGAATGATGCAGCTGTAGTTCTAAACCAGAGATCACTGTTCCTGGTCCTCGAGGGCCAGTGTCCTGCAGGTTTTCCAAATGTCCCAGCTGCAACACACCTGATTCAAATCAATGTGCATTTAGCAGACAGTCTGACACAGGAGTTTTCCAGCAGGGTCACATGGAAAACCTGCAGGACACCGGCCCTCAAGGAGCAGGATTGGTGATTCCTGCACTAAATCTTTATCAAATTACACATTTGATGCATACATGCATACAGTGTGAACACTGTCTCTACAAAGACCAACTCTGATAAAGGAAGGAGAATAAAATTCAATAAGTTTTCATACAGACATTTCGGTCGAGATCACCAATATGTATCTGGTGGTAAATGCTGTCAGATAAATGAGCAGATGCACAAGTTATATACTTTCCCAAACAAATATTTTATTCAAACTCTTAGCTGTAACAACAACATCAGTTTGGTTCTTCAGTGGACATTAAAAGACTTATATCTCAGCGTTCCTTGGCACCTTCAAGTTCCTGAAGTTCACAGTGTAATGCTTTTCCACAGTGGGTGGTGGACAGGAAAAGTCTTAAAGCTGGTTCAGCAACCTTTTAACTTCGATTCTTTTTTGTTTCCAAAGGTCAAGAATAAAGACTAATACAGAGAAAATGACTAATCTTCTATTTCTTTCAATATCTGATGCCTGAATAAGTAAATCCCAAAGGGAAATTATGAATGAACACTTTCAGGTAAGTTAATCCAATAACTATGGAGTCACTCGCGACATTTACTGGTAAAAAGCCTCCTTTACGCCTAATCTACAAGTGAAGGCCACGAGGAAACTGCCTGAAATATGCTTTTACTCTACGCAGACTTTTTTCTTTTTTCCACTTTCTACTTTAAAGGTCATTAACAGACTTTGAATCTTAATATTACCTCATTCAATTTGGTAAGATATTTGGTAAAGAAAGGACAACTTGTTATTCATGTAATGTAGAAATAAAAACACTTTACCTAGAAGTATCACATAAAATCACATAAGAAGTCATTATAATAGTGATATGGTCTGACCTTTATCAAAAACCCTAAAATTTCCCTCTAGTGTGATAATGGCTGACATGCCATATAACAAAATGTCCTTAATGTTGTTTGAGTCAAGGACTCTTTGGTGTCACTGGATATATTCTCCAGAAATATAGAATAAAACAAAGGGAAAGTATCCCTAATCAAGGAATCAATTAAAAAAAAAAAAATCAAAGTATAAAAAGAAACCTATTGTGAAAAAGGTTTTCATGCCAAAGTAATAACAAAGTGAGTGAAACTGTTTGACATTTGAAGAAAAAAAGCAGGATTTACGGATTAATCTCTGGGGTAGAGCTGCGCACAATGAAAAGACATTCTTCCACCAACTGAAGACTTAAGACATCTGGCAACCTTTACAAAAGTATAAACAAAGCAAACACAGAGTTGGCCCCAGTCTTCTCTGGTCAGCATGGAAATTAGCTTTCCCTCAACATGAGACAGTACATCCAATTCATCCTGCATGCTCTCATTAAAAATAGGTGTCACTGACCCATGGACCTTACATTTAAAAGGTGGAAGGCTGCGGCTTATGTTTCGCTAAAGAACGGAAAGTTAAACAGGTAGTAGTGTTAACTGTTCATGGGTTGTTTGAGTACACTGCTTAAGCAACCAGACCAACGTCAAAGTCTAATCAGCTACAGTACCTGGAGTGGAAAATAGATTTTCTATAACACTCCAGCAGCTCTCAAAAAATGCATCCTCTGTGCATCATAACCTTCCTTCTGCTGGAGTTTAGAGACGCCTCAATCCAATCTTGTGAATCAAATCAAGGTAATCTATGGATTTGTGGTTGATCTCTATGTGGTCACTGAGTTCATGATGACTGTTTGATATCAGCTGGGTAGTAATGCACTTGTCTGAGGCAGGAGCTTGTCAACATGTCAGCTGTGTGGAAAGCAAGAGCTGTCCTACACAATGTGTATGGAGCACATAAACCAGTTGTGTTTAGTTTGGTCCTGCAAGGTCCATTATCCAGTTGGTTTTCCATGTTTTCCTGCTTCAACACACCTAATTCAAATTATATAAACCTAACAACCTATCAGGTTCTGCACAATTACTCATTAATTTCAGTGAGCTGTGTAAAAGCAAGGACAGATGGCAAACCTGCTGAATTGCAGTCCTGATGTGAATGCACATGAGCATTATAGCCAACAGCAACTCAAACAGACTTGCCAAACTTTCACTATATACAACAACCCAAACCTAGCAAAAATTTTTACACAAGCTCATTTTGGCCTCAGATAGGTTTTTATCTTTGGTTGTTTGCCTTCTCAACACATCTGTGTTGCTCATGTGATGCAGAGCCACAGGTTAGTGAATATGCTTCCTCAGTGTGTGTGGATTACCAGCACGACATGGACAGTGAAAAAACATAGCAGCAGAGTAGTACTAGTAACACAGGTAGCCAAATGGTGAATAGTTCCATAACATACAACAGGCTTTACTAAGAGAGCAAAAATTTGTTTGTTAGCCCTCTAATAGGTTTTATTGCTGTGTAGTGCAGGTAAAACACTGCTTACTTGATCATAATACAAAGAAACTATCACCTTTAGAGGTTAAATGTTTTTATTAATTATATGTTGTATGGTAATGAATGTCTATTAATATGACAAAAGATGTAACATAACTACTGACTGGGAAACTTCCGTTCACAGTGAGGTATAACTTATAAGGATGGTGCTTCTGTGGAATAAGTACCATCAGCATGGGTGGGTGGCATCTCCTAAAAATTTGCCAAATTTCTCTTCAATATTTTGATATTCACTCTTGTTTTGAGTGGTTTGGTGGACTGGATGATTCCACTCTTCCACAGTAATAACAGAAAAACATCTGTATTGGACATTTTTACAACTCCTTTCCAATGTTGTGCATGAACGAGTTCAAAGGAACACGTTCATTCAACACGCTCCTTTTTCTGTGAAAGCTTAACTGAACAAAACCTACTTGCAGAAAAAGAACTTGAACATGAACTCGTTCAGATTATGCGAGATCCTGCAACAATCACTGTCTACATTTCACCAGAGATACATCTTGTTACCCATGATGCACTGGGCACTCATGCGTAACAAACCAGGAACACTTCACAGCATCCCCAGTGCAGGTGAAAAGAGAGTCGCAAAGTGTGCACCAGAAACCTTGTCTGCTTATGATTATTTATGAGTTCATTATAGAAACATGTCTCTTTAAAAAAAATTTAAAAAAAAAAAAAAAAAAAAAAAAAACTGAAGAAAATTAATTATTTAATGGTTTTGTTTGTGTTACAATCTTGTCTTGCCCAAACCTGCTACATGTGGTCCACCTCGGCCACAGCTACCCCAGGTGGCAGTAGAGTGAGACTAAACAACTTCGTCTACGGTCAAAGAGCTGTGGAAGTGGGTGCATAAAGCTTTCTTATGTGGTGAAAATCAATAAGTGAGAGTGTTTTATGGTTCAGTTTTACGTGATAAATTTACATAAGCTTGATCAAGCCCGTTAATTTGATTTGCTGGAAAAAGCCCGTAAATTAAAATAACAGTGTGATTATTTTATTAATTTACAAGATCAGATTGGATTAAAAAGCTAATTTTGTAACTCTCTAGTCATCAATTCAGTAATTGTAAAAGGATGTTTTTCATGATGAAAAATTCTGTCTTTAGCCATATTGGCCACAAGCAGATTATCTGAACTCTACTTTTTTCTGCAGGTGATAATAGCTGTTCACCAAGGTTAATAAGAATTTGAAGAGTTCTGTTAGCATTATTTATATAAAGGATATCTTAAATGTAATTTAATTTGCATGACCATATGATTAAGACTGAGTTTAAGGACAGTCCCAATGCACACACTTTTTTTCACAACCACCAGGACAAAAAACTTTTTAAACCTGTCCTGTCCAGCATCTCAGCATACAGAACAGCAATCTGCGTGCCATATTTTTGCCAGACAGATTTGCTCTGTCAAGGGAGACATCACATGTACATAGCTGCCCTTGATAATCTGAATATTTTTATTATTATGACAATTATTTTATTTATTTATTTATTTATTTATTCTTTTTTTTTTTTTTTTTTCCATTTTGCAATCATCGTCAGTCTTGATATGGCCGAGCTGGACCTGGCAGGGAAAGAGGAAAAAAAGAGGAAATGAAAGGAGGAAAAAGAGAGAGAGAAAAGAAAGGCGTGTCTAAGCTGCTAAAGTTACAGTATTTGCAAAACAATATAAAGTACTGAAAAAATACAACAAGGCAAAAGTAGGATAGTGACAATATTCAAAAACAGACAAAAAAAGAAAAATAAAAGTTAAAAAAAAGTAAATGAGTTAATAAAATAACAATTACAATACCAACCGTTATCAAACATACCTACAGAGAGTCATCAGCAACATTTAGTAGGAAGCAGATGGGAAGATGAGCACTTTGTGGGCGTGCACGTGTGAGTGTTCAACCTGTGATCATGCAATCAAAGATCAGCTGAGTGCTTGTAGGGGAGCACGACCACGACCCGAGGCCCTCGGGAGGAACCCAAGGCCCCAGGAAGCCCACCACGCACAGAGCCTGGGCAGGCAAAGCAGGTAGAGCCTCCGTCCCCCGAGCCCAGAGCAGTGGAAGCCCCCAGGCAGGCGCCACCCGGTGCGACGAGGCAGGGGCACCGGGTAGCACAAGGCGACGGCACGCCGGCCCGGCGGGTGCCGAAGCGCGGGCCGCACAGAGAGCCGGCAGGGCCGACACCACCACGATACCAGGGGCGGGATCCCCAAGGACAAGGACACATCCGTAGACCATCCCCCCAACAACCCCTCCCCACAACGCTCCCGCTGCTTCCTATCCCCCCTCACCAGCACCCTCCCCATCCCTCTCCCTCCCAAGCCCTACTGTCCCCAACACTCCCACCACAAAAAACTTATTAATAGCATTGGGAAACACAAAAACACTCCTTTAAAATTCATATCTTACACCTGTTTTAATTGGTATTTTCAAGTACATGTCGTTCCAACTCTTACCTTATCACCTAACTGAATGTCTTGATTTGACTCCATTACAAGATTTACTAGGAATAATAATTAGTGTTAATATTATTGTTTGCAAAGGGAGTGTTTACACTCATTTCCATGGAGAAATATTGCTTCTATTCGACTGAAATCAATCTGATCAAAGATTCCAGATAATATGTTTACTGAACCTTAAAATGATTCAGTTCATTTCATTTAGTTTCATTTAGGGCTGAACGGTGGTGTGGTGATTATCATCGCAGCCTCACAGGTAAATTTCAGCTGGGGCCAAATGCTGCCATCATTTTTCAAGTCCTTTCTGAAATGTATGACATTACCACATTGTTCAAGCATACTGAAAAAGCATCCAACACAGAAACACTCAGATTGATTGTATATGTGATTCTTTTATTCTGCTGCTCGATCAAATTGAAAATGACTTCAGATTTAAGCCAGTCTGATAAACTAAGGTGTTAACATGACATGAAAAAAAAAAAAAAAAATGTTTAATGGGATTAAAAGGGCTCCAAGTAAATATACTTTAATGCTGTAATTGCATAACAGGCTGAAAAAGGAAATGGACTTCCAAATGAACACTATGTGATTATGTTGATGCAGGGATCATTGGCACATGGCAATTATTAAATCAACCACATCAAACACAACCAAATAATGTCCATTAACTACACACTGGTTACAAATGGCCCAAAACAGCTCAGTGCATTCACAGTTGCATACAGTCATGCATAAAAGTCAACTTGGTCTTTCAATTAGACCACAGTCCTTTTCCAAGCATGTTTAACAGAGCAACTGAGGTATTGAACCAACTCTAAAGCTTCATTTTCATCCAATTTCTGTCAAACTAACATGTTTAGGTCTGAATATGGTCTGTTTAATAACATATTACTTTCTTTTTTTGCTGTGTCTAATAAACAAGTTCAGCATGTTTGTGTACAAGGAACTTTGTACACAAACATGCTGAACACAAACAAAGGAACACTTTGTTTGTGTTCTATACAGGAACAATATTTTTGTTCCTGTATAGAACAACAAAGGCAAATAAATTGATTACTTATTGATTAAACAGTTGGTAAAAACTTTAGCTGGTCAAGGACTGAGTTGGACAGATTTTCAGGTATTTTTGTTCTGTATACCATGCTATTTTCTTCTATTATTTATACAAAAGAGTTTTACACTATCCACACATCCATCCATTTTCTTAACCGCTTAGTCCAGTTCAGGGTCACGGGAAGCTGCAGCCTATCCCAGCAATCACTGGGCGAGATGCAGGGTACACCCTAGACAGGTCTCCAGTCTGTTACTTCCTTCTTGTGTTACTTCCAGGTCAAAGCCCATCATGGGAACTTGGAAACTTTCAGAGCATATCTGAGTCAAATTGAAAAAATATTCATTCAAATAAAACATGTTTTGGTTTCAGTTTTTATTTTGTTTTTGTTTGTTTTTTTAATAGTATAGTATAGTATAGTATAGTATAGTATAGTATAGTATATCTATAATTACTGAAAGTATTCCACCACCTCAACATAGTGTTGAAGAAATTCGTAAAAGAAATAATTTTAAAAAATTAATATACAGCTACTGATAGAATAAACTCCCAGTCTTATGAAAGTGACACAGATGCTTCTAGGTAAAGATATGTAGCCGTCTTCTGGCTGCCAGAGAGCCACAGTTAAGAATGATGTGATATTGGACTTTTGTTCTGCTTTTTTATGTGTGTATGTGTGTGGTTGGGTGAACATGAGTCACTGAGTCCTATTCTTCTTGTGCTTAATTTGTTTTAATTAAGCTCCAAGTGACATGAAGTATATTTGCGATTTTAATGTCCTTGCATCATAATATACTCAGTTGGGCTTTATTTGACTTCTTTCAGTTCAGCTTTATGTATAGAGCACCACTTCACAAAAAGGTCTTCTCAGAGCAATCTTGACTTTGATCAGATTCCCCATCCTGAGCATGTAAACATTATTTTATTCACCATTTAGTGTCACTTTCAGCTTCATTTTCCTTTATTTTTATCACAATTACAACCACAAATTAGGCATACCAACTGAATCCATTGTGACAAATGCCAATTAATCCTTAATGAGGAAAAATAGGGGAATCCCCTTCTTAGGCAGAGGAAATTTTGATGAAACACTCAAATTTTGTATCTTACAACAAATACTAACCATCACTAAGTGACATGATATGAAATATGTTTGGTCACATGAAAACTAATTTAAACCTAACGGTGAAAGTAGTGATCAGGTAGATGGACGTGGAAGTAAGAAAGCTTTTAAGAAGAAAGTGTTACCAGAAAGTGTTTGTTCTTCAATTCCAAGTTGAGGCTATCGAGATGTCTCTCCCAGCATCAGTTAGGACATTGTCCATCAGACCACTCCCACGTTTCCAACAGCTTTTAAACAACCTTGTTTTCTAAAAGGTAAAACATTGAATCTTGGAAATTATGCTGGACTAACATAGAGGTGAATAAAAAATGAATATTTAAATGATGGGAAAGATCATGCCAGGTCCACCTGAACATTATTCCAGCACAGTGACTACTGGCTCCACTTGAGGAGACCAAGTACTTTTCTTTTCTCTGATTTTACTCTTTGATTGGTGACGTCTAAGGGGAAAAACAGTAAGCAAGAGTTAAGAGAAAACAGTCATAGCTTGGTTTTAAATTGGCTTGCTTACAATGTTTTTTGCCTTGAAACAACACAAAAGCATAATTCTTTGAGAGAAAAGGGTTTCAACAAGCCAGCACCATGTGATTTGCTGGGAATTTGGCAGAATCCATATTGCTGTTAAACTGAATTGACAAGACTTCACACAGCACATCTTGTGTGCAAATGCAGTGTGTTTTCGTTCCCTGCTGCCGATACCAACCAACACTACTTGGGTTAATGTTCTGAAGGCTTAACTTGTGTGGTCTCTGCCACCCACTCCCCCCCCCCCCCCCCCCCCCCCCCCCCCCCCGACACTGGGTGAGATATGAAGAGAGACAGAGTGCTGCAGAGGAAACATCTATGTGTTGACATGCTGAAATACGCACACACACACACACACACACACAGACACGCACTCCCTTTTCTCCCTTTCCCTCTTGGTATCGCTCTCTTTCTCTGCACCATCTGCCCATCTTTCTGCTGAGCTCTTCTATCAGGAGAGACCTTTAACCACACTGAAACAGATAGTATTGAATCTTTATCTGGATGTGTTGGTGTCAGTGGAGCTTGCTACATCTCTCTGCAGGTTAGTGCACATGATGGGAGTTTAAACACCTTTGCTCAGCAGTGCTTCATCAGCATCAGGGAACTCAGAAGCCCAATGATTTGAGTTCAACTCTATATAACCTGCAATACAATGACTGTGCATTGAATTCTTGAACTCGTAGAAGGCGGGTTTCGTCTTGGGGGTAAAACACTGGCAACCCAGTTGTGAAAAATCACACCTTTGATTTTTCTGTGATTATTTTAGGTTTTTTAAACTCCAAGGTAAGTGATCTTTGTGCAGGAGCTGACACAGATGTAGCCAAATGTCCCACATTTAGGGCTTGGCAGTTTTGTTTGAAAAGCTTCGCACTCGGTCACAATACCACAAGATGGGGAGGAAAGTTGTCAGGCTCCTGAAAGGGGAAGGAGGAGACACGACTGATTTGGATCTCAGCATGCAAAGCTAAAGAATCCCTGACTTGCACTTCTGCAGATGGTCAAACAGCAGGTTCTGTGACTGCTATTGTTGGGGAAAAAAAAGGAAAACTTGACAAATAAAATGTTTGGAGCGGGAGTCAGAGGTTTCACAAGTTACAATACAAGAGGTTGCAGTGCAGAAGGTATTGAAGTTATATTAGAGTAAGGCATCATTTTTGAACTTGCAAAATAAATTCAGTGGAGTATGAAGCCTTTTTTTATAATGTCCCTCAAAAATCTGACTAATTAAGGGACATAAAACACCTCAAAACTCTGCTCAAGTGCAATACTGGTTCAATAAAAGTTCAATAACAAAAAAAAAAAAGAATTGTTGCGTACTCCAGTGGAATGTTCTTGTGACCACATTTGACTGGAGCCAGATCGCATCTGTCAAAACATTTTGTTTACAGCCTGCTGGATTTATTTGCTCTCCATTGGGCAAAATTGTGGTGGATAAATGCGTGGCAGTGAGGTAAACGTCCTGAGGGAGCACCATCAGCTGCGATAGTATTGGCTACTGTCAGTGTGAGGACTCAAGCAGCAATCGTTAAATAAGAGGCGATGGCTCAACTGTCAGCCATCAGCAGCTGTGGCGAAACTTTGCAGCCATTCTGCGTCGTGTTAAGCGGACAGTCCGTCAGATTGCCCTCAATCCTTCACTGGAGCAAAGAAACTGCTACCTGGTCAATTCAAAAAGTTTGGTTGAGTGTTTGCTCTTGTTGACCTGAGACTTTCTTGGCAAGCACTTTTATGTTGTGACTGTCAGCATAGCAAAAGAGTAAATATGTTGGGCTGGTGGGTTTCGGAGGTGTGTGCTTGGCACTTTTTACAGGCTTGTTGATGATGAGTTAAGGTCAAACTTCAAATGTGGTTGATGAATAGTTACCTGTCAGCAACTGTAGATTGAATGTTTTGGTGTCTTAAAACTGATAATGTCAGTGAAGTGTCCTCTCCAGTCTGGTTCCTCCAGTTTCACATATATTTGTGTCTAAAACGGTTCAACAGAGTCTTACAATAAATCCCATGTTTACATGTTTTACAGGTTGTAAGAGGAAAGTTATATGAGCTGATTATTTCTTTTTATTTCAACAATGTTTCTTGGCACTAACTTATGCTACCTGAAAGTCTGTTTATGTCCCGTTATTTGCCTTTTTTGTAACAAAATGCATTTGTGGGATGAGCAGCAGAGTTAATGTTTAAGTGCCTGTGAAAAATTTTCAAAATTCTTTTCTTTTATAGCCAAAATTTGTGGTTTATCTTTTGGTAAACCATGTGCTGAGAGTCAGGTGCCTGAATGATGCCTGATGATCTGCACTTGTGAGCATGGACGCCATAAAAAGCAATCAGTGTTTACTCCGAGCATGACAATTTTGACTGATTTAGACAAGCCCAGTACCAAAGGACAACTTGAAACTGGTGTTCTGCAACATCAAACACTAGTTCAAACTATAAAGGCCAAGTTTCATGTAATTGGGGAAGTCAGAGACAAGCCAGGATGATGATACCACAGCGTCTGCTGTACCAGAAGCTCAAAACAAGATTCAGTAGCAGAAAGAGCTGTCTGGCGGTGACAATATGACAGGTTTCCCATACCCACATGCCTAACTCTGCTGCTCATCTCACAGAAACATTTTCCTCACAAATATGGCACAATTTAAGAGAAATAAACAGACTTTCTAAGTGTATAAATGTAATGCTAATTGGCATTTATTAAATAATTTCATTTTTCGGTTAGTTCAATGTAAATATTGTTAATAAATAGTGTTAAAGTTTGAGAGGCGCTTATGTTGCAATGAACATTTGTTTGGTTTTGGTGCCTATAAATTAAATTAAATACATTTAAATGAAGTACAAGTTTCATTTTATTTTGTTTTATATTTTTGTTCTCTTACTTTCTATATACATGTTTGTTTTTCTTTTTACTTTTACTGAAGCACTCTGGCTATGGTTTGATATTCAAAATACAATACAAAATATTAATAAAAACATGTTCTAAATTTCCTTCTTCTGGTTGACCAGGTGTCTCTGTCCTACATATAGAATTAATTCAATCTGTTGACACAAACAGCCTTCTTTGTAAAATTCATTACCTTATAACTCATACAGGGTGTTCATCAGCCAAGTAGTGTTCCCACTGGATTTACTTTCTTACACTTACAACTTACAACATCAACAACAGTCTTTTACTGTTTTACATTTTTCTTGAGACCAGCTGGTAAATTTCAACAGGATGATATTGTATAAATTGATATTTTATAGAAAACAAGGTAACGGACAGATCCTACCATAAAGAAAACTCTTGTTCTTTTACAAGTAAAATATACAACATATATTCTGTTAACTATACTATAACAGCAACGTATTTGCCATTTTCAAAGGTGTCGCCTTGGTGGTATCTTAAGCAGAGAAAGAAGTCGCTCTCTAAGCTTCTCTGTTGGAATTGCATGTGAGCTTGGCTGAAGTCTTTGCCACACAGTTTGGAGCAGCTGAACTGTCACATTTTCTCAGATTCTCGTTTTTTCTTTGTTTTGTTTTTTTTTTAGATAGAAAAAAAAGGCTATGAGAGGGATACAACCAGAAACAGCCTTGCTATTCTGTAACTACATTTGAGGGAATTTTTTAAAACTTTTTAAAACTTTTCTTTTTTTAAATATTGCATTGCATCTTTAGAAAGAACAAGACAATTGTTGTTTTAGGTCTGGTCAGTTCTTCCTGTGGGAGAAGTTTAGTCCACGATGAGGCAGGGAGATATCCAGGAGAGGAGTACATGTTTTTGTACATGTGTCATTTTTTCCTTGTGGCTTCTGGAACCAGTCTAATGCCAAATCTATTGAGCAGTGTTTTTCAACCACCGTGCCGTGGCACACAAGTGTGTTGTGAAAGAACATGAGGTGTGCTTCGACAGGTGATCCAGTTTCACCTAACTGGTCTAAAAAGCAGGTCTGTGTCCATTCAAATAGGGCTATGTTTCTCACTGAGCAAAGTGAACGATAATAAATTCCCTTTTCTCATGTTTATCTGATTTCTATTCAAGACACATAGACAAGTGGACTTTATATTATTAATACAGCCTTTTTCTTAAAAAAAATATTTTTGGTTTGTGGTGGGCCTTGTGACTTTTTTGTATAAAAATTGCACCTTGACTCAAAAAAGGTTGAAAAACACTGCTATAGAGAATAAACTTGTGTCTCACTCAGATAAAGTGATGCTAAAGTAAGAGCACAATAACAGATTTTGAATAAACTAAATCCAAGCACTTGTTACCTGTTCAAGAAAAGATTTAAACATGGTTCAAAGTTCTTTAGTTTCTGTACAGTGTGGCATCCTTTTGTTCATGTAACAGGGCTTTGACAGTAGAGAATTTTCCGCTTTTGGAAAACAAGTGTTTCTGCCATTAACAGGAAAATGTAATGGTACTTTTCTGCCACGACATTCTCTGTTTTTCTTATGCAGATGAATTAGCCACTAAGACGTTATGCAAGCACTTTAAATGTTTAATCTTTGCAGATTTTTCCAACCACTCACACACATGTTAACATGCACACCCATATTCTTACTATTGACCTTAGTCTGAATAAGAAGATTTTTCAGTCATGATGTCCACAAGAGTTGCATATTATTTCATTCATGTTCTTGTTCAAGTGTTACATAGTAACTGAAATAATAACAAATTCCCAAATTACGATTTCCAATCCCGTTTCATTTTTGCCCCCATTCAAAGTCTTCATCTTCCACATCCTTCAAAACACTGAGTTACAGCCTTCTTAGGTTTCTCCCCTCGCCCAAAAAGTATGCCCTTTTTTTGTGCTTCACTGTAGCTTTCCTGTTCTATGCCAAGTAAGTAACTCAATCTGGAAAAATAAACCTAAAGTCCAACATAGTAGGCCTATCTGGTAACTCTGGAGCTTCAGAGTATGCGCTGTAAAGCAGCAGCATGTGTCGCACCATGTTGTGAAAACTTCTGTGGGATATAATAATGCAGTTAAGGTGTAAACTTTTTATATTAGTTTTAAAATAAGCATAGTCTGCAATAAACTTGATTATTCTTTAAAATGACTTTTTTCAGATCATGAAATAACCATTATTTTGAATCATCTTACAACATATGTTATATTGTTTTCGTATCAATATATTCCTGCAAACATAGTGAGAGAAAAAAGCGTGTTTTATTCGCTGAACAAAAAAGAAAAAAAAAAATTCTAACTAATCTAATCATTGACGGATATTAAAGACGCAGTCGCATAACATAACTTTCTGACCTTAAAACTCAACCTTCCAGTGATGTCAGTCATGTGTGTTTCTGGAGCCACTGCAGCCCAGCAGCTTCCTGAAGCTGAGAAACCACACTGTACAAGTTTGTCATTCAAAGAACATCTAGAAATCCGAGGTGGCAATTCCTGGTCCAGAAAGTAAAAGTCCTGCCATGTTTTTGGATCTACCTTTACATTTAGAACAGTTGTTTTCACTAACAGGCTCGTTTGCCTGGCAAATAAACTCTGCTCATTAAATTCAGCTTGTTTGGTGACTGGTTGGAACAGCTGCTGGACAGGACTTTTACTTTCTGGACCAGGAATTGCCACTTCTGCTAGAAATGCGCAAAAACTAAATATTGCAATAAAAATAACACTAACGGAGACACCTACATTTCGGAAAATAAATAAAAAAAATGTCTCAAATTCCTCTAAAAGGTTTTTATGCTCTCATGAGGTGGTTTTTCAGATGTTTTGATATAGAAACACATTGGAAAAGAGTAATGGAAACACTTTTTTTTTCGCATTTACGTGCCCCGGATGTGAGGTGGGGTTATGACCAGTTCATTTCCGATAAAGATGGCGCGGTGTGGGACAAACAGCAAATTTCAGAGTTTTAGATAAGAAAAATTAAGGAGAAAAGCTTTGAAAAGCCATGGCAAATTCTCAGCAGCAAGTAGAAAAACGACAAAATTACGCTACCTGGCTACCTTGCATGCACTGCAACTTTTGTAAAATCTCGCGAGAGGAGACTTGAGGCTACTGTCCTAAACACAGTTTAATGGAAAAACCCAGGAAACTCAATTGTTGTTGGTCAAAACTTACAAATATCGCTTTTATTTTGCAAAGAAAAAATGTAATGGAAACGCAACTTGTGTAAACAAACCCAGTAATCAGTTAGTGAGTTTAATCCGCATCATAAGCCATGATGTGTGTTCCCTCTGTACGTGACTATTTTGATAATCATACATGATCATAATTCCTTGCTGCTAACAGACTTTGAGTCCACGTTCGAGCTCTGAGTCCTCTCATCTGTGTCATCTTCCTCTCTGACACAGACACACTCCACTGAAAGTGGATGAGGTGCATTCTGTGACGCAGTGAGGGACGGCAACAAATTCACACAAACAGTTCATATCTGATTTAGCCCTTTTCATTGGCAGCCTCCTCAAAAGAAGGGAAGTGATTTGGTGACCCGGCAGATAACACTTTAAATCCCCACAGGCAGAATAAACTGTGGGAGTAGCAAGTGAGAGGTAATCCACTCTCCTGAAGTGCTCCTCAGCAAAGCACTTCACAAAAGAAAATTCCAGTGGAGCTGACAGTAGACCACTGCAGTTACATGCAGCTTGAAAGTGAATGTAACCGATACTGATGCGTATGAATGTGAGGCAGGGTGCTGCAGCTGCTTATCATATCATGCCTCTCCATAATTTCATGAATCACACATCACTGCATGTCTGGTGTAAATATTTGGGATGTTTTTGGAGTTTTTTGTTTTTTTTTGGCTGTAGTAGCAACTGATTTACTCTTCTGGTGTGTGTGTTTTTAACCTAATAATAAATCAAAGCGTATGAACAGACAGAAGTAACATGTGAGGATGAAAGAGCAAAGGGAAAAAGTCGATAGGAAAAGAAAGCAAAAGTATGAGTGTTGAGGAGGCGCAGACCGACAAAGTGCCTCTCTATCTCTTAGGCCATAGGCAGCCTTGTGTTTGGCAATCTCTGCTTATTTCTGTGTGTTTGCTTGAGAAGTGAGATGTGGCAACAGTGCCACCTAGTGGATGTGTTGATTTTTATTTTATTTTCCAAACGAGGAATCATTGTGTTAAACATTGGGCAAACACAGACAGGATCAGATGAGACAAACATGAGTTGCATACAAACTCATAACTTTCTGAGGCTGCACATTGGCTTCATTTTTCTGGTTTTGTTTGGTTTGAAGAAAACCATTCTCTTCAGTGTGGTATGCAGACAAACATGCAGCTGCTTAAATCTTGCTTTAGAAGGGGTAATCCATCACCAGCCAGCCGGCATAAATATATTTTAATGTATTTTATCAAGCATACATTATATTCACATGGTGCTGTTTGTTTGCTGTTTTGGTGCACTGAAGACCTCTCAGTCCCCATGTAGATGGGTGTAAATGCCATGCTGGATTATTTTAATGCAACAAAATTCCAATTTATTGGGATTCTCCCACACAATGATTTTGTCTGATGGATTTTCTGAACTTCTGCCATGAAAAACAAAAGATTCTTTAGACTCTTAATGGCCATCAGCGACTTATTTATAGAGAAGTCCAATATTATCAGCAAATATTTGCATTAAAATATCACAACGGAAATGATCAGTTTTTACTATTTTCAATTATATTATTTTTACACAATATGCACATATTATATATCAGACTCTTCAGCTATGTCTCCCCTACCTAAAAATGACAAAATATAAGAGATATTATGCATAGTTTTCCAGATATTTTTGTTTATCTGGTACAATACGTTCCAAACAAATAAGTATCAGTTAATATTGGTATTGAAAATTAGGAGTAGGACAAAATCTGTGTATCAGATATTGGTTAAAAAAAATAAATAAAAAATGCCAACATCGAACATCCCTACCTATTTAAATATACTGTCATACTCAGTTTGAAATGCAAGAAATGGCCACAATAAATGTCTTGCACCTCCCCTCATTTTGTAATATATTGGAAAATTTGTGGAGCAGTTAACTTTGTTTCTGAGGCATGTGTTGAAACACAGTAATACAACATATAAGGCTAATAATAGCAGTATGGACCTCTTAAAGAAGCTGCATACAGTTAATATGTTGTATTTTGTCCTCCACTAGTTCAGTTTTCTCAATTGTCTTTCAGGACAATGCTGAAATTTGTCCAATTTTCAGCTAATAGTTCTTTGGGAATAACCTTGATGGTGTTAAAATACCACTTCATGTCTGTCAAGCTGCATTATCTTTTGCATTTTTCATAGGTGCGAATAATAATTTGCCTTTGAGGCTGCTTGTAACAAAGAACAGAAAGATACACTTTAAAACTGGTTCTTTGCTGAGTCATCTGTTTTATGTAGACAACACATCACATGAGTCAGGTGCTTTTTTTTAATGCTTGAATGATTAGGTCAGTGTTAAGTAGCTTAAAATACTAAAATATTAGTTTTAATATTTCTATAAGTTTTTCCTCATTTATTTTGCAAAAAAAATATCAAGATATCAAAAGTAATAGGAAGCTTTTAAGTGAAAATATTGCTCGCTGATGCAAGGAAGCAGACAAATTTTTTAATGGTTGGTTAAGAAGACCATCAGTAGTATTAGTAAACTCATCTTGCTGCTATGTGGAAAGTTATACTAATCCACTGCTGCACCTCCACACATTGGAACAGTTTTTTATTTTTGGAACAGGAGAGAGGTGGCAGGGATAAATCCTGTCAGTAATTTATTCACTAAAGAGCATTTAAGTGAGGTGAAACTGTCAATATAAATTCAAGAGAGAAGAGGCCATGTATGTGGAAACCATAAAAAAAGAAACAAGGCTAGAAATAAAAATCAATCAGGAACATTTTGAAGATAGATTGTTGGAAGAAAGAATCAGTGTGCAAAACAGGAAATGTCTAACAGGATTCGAACTTGTCAAAGATGACACAAAAATCCTTTGAGTGGAGAGGAGAGAGTCCACTTCAGGTAAAGACTACAGTCCTGGATGTGGGTTTGCATGCCTTCTTTATTAACTATGAAAAGAAAAAGTCATGGCTGGATCCAGCTTCTGGTGGAAAACTAATCAGAGACAATTTTGACTCAGTCAAAACAAGCAAAACAGAAGCAGATAACAGAAATATCTGATAACCCAGATAAAGTAAAAAAAAAAAAAAAAACATGGTGGTGCTTCTTTTAAGAGTCTTTGGTCAGGATTGCAACAAGTTGCCAAAATGCCGTCTCAGATTCACTGCAACTTATTTATCAGCTGGATATTTAATCATTCATCAGAGGTAGAATGTTCCAAAAGTAACAGCCAAAACAACATTTCTCAGAGTCAAGGGAAAGAAATAGTCAACTTGCGGAGTCAGTCACCTGATATCAGGGCTGCACTCCATTTCTGGGAAACTAGACTGAAAGCAGAAAGTCCATAAGAGTCAGGAGCTGAAAGAATCTGCAGTGAGGCCCTGCTACAGCATCACCACCACAACGCTGTCCACAGATGTTTGTCATCAGGCAGTGATGTGAAGTATCAGGATTTGATTTGATTTTTGTGTGTAATGCCACACAGTTACGTCTGTTTTGATGTAAAGACTGCGCACTTTGTGTTGCATTCGCCCTCCTGTTTTAAGACAAATATTCTGAAGCACAGAGTTTGAAGACCCAAAAATGGCCAAATCCCGACAGTCTGAACTGCAGTGATATGTCAAAACTAATGGTGCACTTGTGTACCATCATTCACCAGGAGCTCAAGAGATCAAGCTGCCTGGCACTGTATCAACAGAACCTACTTCAAGATGTCAAGAAGAGAAGAGAAGTAAAAGTGGTAAGAATGGAGGGGGTAAAAACTGTAAAAGAAAGGATTAGAGAAAAGATGAATGTTGAGCTGCAGTTTTCATTAACTGTTCCTTTACTGAGCTATTACCATATGGTTTGATAAAAAAAAAAAAAAAGATACGACTTCCTATCTTTAGCTTATCGTGGGCTTTTTCTTTTCTCCAAATGTTAAATCTGTGGATTTAACTATTAACAATCCCAGTAAAATTAAACTAAATACTGAAGAAAAAACTCATGAAACCAATTAGCTAATGTGTTGAAGACTGGGCAGTGACTTGAGGGCAAGTCCATTGTGCATGCTTAGAAAAACCTTTTAAGATCCCAATCCAGTAAGTTTTATTTATTTGTTTGTTTTATCACCAGCTAAGCAATAATCATTCAGTCACTTTATTGAATTGACTAAATATCATTAAAATTTGACAGAGTTGCTGTGTATCCTTAAAAATAACCATAAAACCTCATGTTCTGCTTCAGTGAACAGTTCCCAAGCTTTCTTTGTGATTTCCAGCTGAGAGCTGCTTGGTACACTTGTACTCTTTTAGCAGCTGAAGCATCAGACCACTTCAAGGTCAAGTGCCTGGCCCAGAAGCACTTCAGCAGCAGCTGAGAGGCCAAAGAGCTCACTCGCATTCTGCACAAATTTTTTTTACTAAAAGTCCAAATGTTTTAGCTGCTGTGGCTTTTCATTTCCCTTCTCATGGGGCTGCTGAAGCCTGACTAACATAAAAATATTACACGCATCAGGAACACAATATTACCTCGAGGTAGCGCTGGCCTGGAGGCTAAAGAAGCGACACAGTTGTGGGTTTATTAGAGGTCCTGCCACATCATTATATGCCTAAAGTGCCCTCGCGCAAGGCAACACAACTCCCCTACCTGATTCCCAGACATCTCATTCATGGCTGCCCGCTGCTATGGGAGTGTATGTGTTCACTGCCTCTTGCACGTCTTTGCTTGCTCATTGTGTTCTTCATGTCCTATAAATGGGCTAAATGCCGAGGTCATGTTCCTGTGTGCATGAAAACATCAGAAATATTTGGTAAATATGGGATTGTTCTTCTACTTAATTGTTAGTCTACTAAGGGTAATAATTATCTCTACCGAATGTAAATTTCCCAAGCATTTAAAAAAACATGAACTGTACAGTACTGTGTAATTTTATGCAGCTTCACTATATTGCATTGCAGTCAGTCATAGAACACATGCTTTTATCCTTCAGAGCTTCAGAGTTGTTCTTCAAGGTGGAGAGGGAAGTCCCTGTTCTGACAGGGTTTGGGAGATTTTCCACCATTATGGAGCCACAAATGAGAACGTGTATAGTAACAGAGTTGTGGGGATGGAAGAGAGGAGCTCAGGAATTTAGGCACAGCATAAGCCTGAGTTTAGCAGGATGGCTGCCATGTAGATTTGAATGATAAAAGCATGTTTCAACAGATTTTTCTAATGTTGTGAAGTGTGATGACATGATGGAGAGATAGACTCAACATGCTCAAGAAAGCAAATCTGATGACTAGATCCCAGGTGTGTGTGTGTGTGTGTGTGTGTGTGTGTGTGTGTGTGTACATATATAGGGTGGGGTGCAGTCAGGGGGTCTGATCTGGATGTCAGGTCAACCAGCCTTTCGCAAACATGTTTCACAGATGACTACAGCTTTTTATTTTTGTGGGAAAGCATTTAATTAATTGGCTGCAATCTGGTTGTGAAAGGAACTTTAAGAAATATCATTTTAAAAAATGTTCCTGAAAAACATCTCCTACCCTGCTTCCACTTTAATTCAAAACAGTAAAGCAGAAAACACCTCTGGCCAAAACTGAACAGACCTAAAGTTAAAGTGTCATTTTGTATACTTCAACAGCTCCAAATGTTCTCCAATTATGGCTCTACAACATACAGGACTTTTAACTTTTTAAATGTTTTTGTCCACACTATTCATAGGCATTAATATCTGACAGTATACCAAGACAGAATAACCAGTAGCAACGTCAGTCTAGTGACAGAGGAGAGGCGATCACCTCCTGCTCTGACTGCAGCTTGAAGCTGTCTGAGGACCAGATGTAATCACTGTATGTTCTGCCAATAAATACATGAATTTCCTAACGCCTTTATTTTTCTGCAATTCATTAATTGTAATTAACTCAGTAAAGTCTTACCCCTCATCTCTCTACCTCTCCATAGAGATAAAGAATACATATTTCCTCTCTGATAGAGAAATAAAGCTTTATTCTATTCTATTTTTGTTTTTCTCCTCGACTCAAAGAGGTTCTCATTTCGCTGCAGGTCATGCATGTCTATCTGGCAGCAGGTTCTCTTCCAGCACTGCCACACCTGGCTGTCCTACAAAACCTCTGGGTCATCCTCCTCATGGCTTCACCTGTCTGCTCTCCCTCTTGATTAACCTCAGGATGACTCCTGCTTTCTGCTGTCCTTCCCATCTTGGGGAAGCTCAGATATTAAACTGCTCTGCCTCATTCTCTCTCCTTCAGATCTCTAATTGTATACACACATATTCTTCTCAAACTCCAAAATAAGTTTGACGCTACTACTGGCCGTGTTTCCAGCATTCATAAAGCAAATCATTAAATATCAGCAGTAAAAAGCAGAAGCGTCTGTATGTGGACTTTGGAACGATGGCTAAAACGCATATTAAGCAGAAGCGTGTCGATTTCGTGAGTTTGCTCAGCTCAGACTCCAGATTTGTTTCATTTAAAATAAAAATGATGTTTTAGGTGCTGCTGTGGGTGGCGTCTCTGAAATATCCACTTATAAATATGCAAATAGCTTTTCCTCTTTAAAATGGATTCAAATCGTCTACTGTTTGTGTGTGAGGGGGCATTTGAAATGAGAAAAGGGTCATCAGCAATGCTTGCAGTAGCCATCCTTCTCCCCACAGACACACAAACACACATTCACCAAAACACACTTTGTCAATGTGGCCTTTTCCCTTTGCAACACCGGTTGCCGACAGCAGCGTGCCCTGCGCTGATAAACTTTATCAACCAACACACCTGAGCTTACACACAATCATACACATGCACACAGATCCACATAGACATGTTTCTTTCTTTGCTCTCCTGACAAGGCAGACACCCGATTACTACTGTGTGTGCACATGTGTGTGCATGTGTGAGTTAGTGTGGAAACATATAAATTATATTAGGGACCCTGAAGTCAAAACAAGACACTCCTGGCTTGAGTACATGACACACAACATTGCACACTCACAAACACAAAACTGCAAACACTCCGTTAGCACACAAAGGTCCAAACACACACATACAGGGTTCACACACACACACACACACACACACACACACACACAAAGCAAACTTTACCTCTTCGACGTTTGTCATTATCACTGCAATTTCAGTGGAAATATGAATTTGTGTGGTTGTGTGTGTGTGTGTGTGTGTGTGTGTTTGAGTGTGTGTGTGTGGCACTCAGCCTTTTCTTAAACTAAGTGTGTATATATGCGTTTGTCCATGTGTGTGCGCTGGTGACACTGCTGGCCACAAATAGGTCTCGGTTTAAAGTCTCGGTACTACTCGGTTTATTGTCGTCCTTGAGAGTCTGCAAAGAAATTTACAAGAATTCATTTAATTTGGCTTGAAAGTAAACAAAGAATCCTCAAGTTTTCGCTCAAGTCCTTAAAGAGAACAGAGACATCAGTTACACAAACAAGAGCCATTCAAGTATTATTATGGTCAGTGGTATGTTGGGAACATTTTTCCATATTATATATTTTACAAGTGTAACAAAATATCTATCTATATCAACATATCGATCATATTGTCAATAAGCCAATGATTTCAATCCAAAATGCAAACAATCAAAAAAAAAAAACATTTATCAAACACACTTAAAAAATGGCTGCGTTGTGAGTTATCCTGGCATCATTTTATCATCAGTCGGTCATTCTTATAATAATTTTTTTTTAATTCAAATTAATTCATTTAAAGACCTGATCTTAGAAAAAATGTTAAATGATATTCTATTTGCCTTATTTGATTTTAATATGAATGGAAACAGCTGTGCTCAACTACCTGTGATAGTGTTACATTATCAGTCGTGAGATCCTAAGTCAAATTTATTCATAATTGGATTTATTTTATGTTTTTTATTTATTTAACCTTTATTTTACCAGCTAAAAATCAACTGAGAGCAACTTCTCATTCACAATGATGATCTGGCACAAGGCCACAGCAAACAAAACAAAAGCAAAAACAGACTAAACAAAACAATTAAATTGATATAATATTGTATCATGATCAAACTGCTGATTTATACTCTTAGTAATAACAGGTCAAGAATTAGCAGTTAAATTAAAGGTGAAACTAAACCTGTTTTCTCAGTCAGTCTGTCACTGGTTTGAGCTTCATGATTTATATTTAAGAAAGTGTATTACAGCATGAATGAACTACAACATAATCCAGTTGCAAGGAGTGCATTAGTCTGCATGTTCACAACCAGATTAAAAGCCTACTGGTTGATGGTCATGTTCATGTGTTCACCATAAGCAAACACCTGGACAATGGTGTACATGATGGTGGAGTTGTATAGAGAAAACCACAAGTGTCCCCCTGCTGAAGCAACGTCTTGACATCACAACAGTGATTGTTGATGGTTTGTTCTTTTTTAGCAGGTTTTTATTTTTCATTGTATCATTAACTTGACACTTTAAATGGTGGATTTAGGGTGCATTGACATAGGGATAGTCCACTAGACTTGGTCCAATTGGGGACTTGGCTCAGTTGTAGGGGGGTGAATCTGTGCAAAGCGAGATCATATTTACGCTGCACTTTGAAAAATGAAAAATGAATGAAAAATACTTTATTAATCCCCAAAAGGGAATTCAATATTGTAGTAGATAATGATTAACTAGAGGAGGTTTTGTTTCGGATGCTGATGGCTGCTGGCAGGAATGATCTTCTGTATCTTTCAGTCTTTCATCGGACCTGAAGAAGCCTCTCACTGAACACACTTTGTTGTTTCATCACTGTATTGTGGAGAGGGAGTGAAGAATCCTCCATCATCTTCATCAGCTTGTGCAGCATTCTTCTTTGTACAATCAGCTCCAGCGGCTCCAGAGTTACTCCGAGCACAGAACCAGCTTTCTTGATCAGTTTGTTGATTCTTTTCAAGTCTCTGGTTCTGATGCTACTACCCCAGCAGATGGCTGCAAAGCTGACTGCACTCTCCACAACAGACTTATAGAAGACATGCAACATCTTGGTGCAGACATTAAAAGATCTCAGCTTCCTTAAGAAGTAGAGTCTGCTCTGACCTTTCTTGTAGATGTAGTCAGTGTTGCATTTCCAGTCCAGTTTGTTGTCCAGCTGAACTCCAAGATACTTGTATTCCTCCACCACCTCCACCTCCTCTCCCAGGATGGAAACAGTGCTTTGTTTATTCTTGTTCCTCCAGAAGTCAACAAACATCTCTTTTGTTTTGCTGGTATTTAATATGAGATGATTGCCACCACACCATTTAACAAACTGACTGACCAGTTCTCTGTACTCTGCTTCTTGTCCATCCCTGATACACCCCGCAACTGCAGTCATCAGAGTATTTCTGCAGATGACAGGACTCAGAGTTGGACTGGAAGTCTGAGGTGTACAGAGTGAAGAGGAATGGTGAGAGTACAGTTCCTTGTGGTGCACCAGTGCTGCTGACCTCCATCTCAGACACACAACCTTTCAGTCTCACAAACTGGGGTCTGTTTGTGAGGTAGTCATAGATCCAGGTGGTTGTGGAGGTATCCACCTGGAATTTATGAAGCTTCTCACATAACAAAGCAGGCTGAATGGTATGAAAAGCACTTGAGAAATCAAAGAACATGACCCTCAGAGTGCTGCCTGAATGGTATAGATGAGAGTGTGCTCTCTGGAGCAGGTATATGATGGCATCTTCAAGCCCTGCTCAAGGGCCAAGCCCACCTCTGTTACCTCATGGGTACCACCACCCCCAAGGTGTATTGTCTTGGTCCTTTTATATTAGAATATTAACTGAAACACTCCAGCACTACACATGGGAGAACTGTGAACATGTGATTTATTAACTTAAATGACATTATCAATTTTAAAGTTGGGGTTTCAGACAAGACGAGGTAATAACACACATACAAACACACTTCATCATACTGTATATATAAGTGTCCATTGCAATCGTGTTTATTTTTTCTTCAATAGTTTAAACTTTGTTAAGCAATAGTTGCAACTTTGGGCTGAAAAATGCTATTTAAAAAAAATTTGCATTGATTCCCATCAGTTCTTGGATCAGTCAGAAAGGCTGAAATGATGAACGCCAGTCACTCTGCTTTTGTCATTCTGTCACCCTCCCTGTCAGTCACTCTGTCAATGTCAATCGGCTAGCTGGCTCTGCATGAAGAGAAAACTGGCATCAATCAGACTCCGCCGGCTGCAGGAGCCATTACTTTAGAGGGATTATGATATCAGATTGTTGGCCTGCAGGCTGACAGACAAGCGACAAATCAATGTTGAACTTTTGAAAAGTACCCCCATTAAGATCTCATGCAGCTCATCTAGCTCTGCAAATATTAGTAGTCATAAAGCTTGTAGATTTCCTGACCGTAAAAGCGCTTGCACACAGTAAGAACATCAGGAACCTTGATGGCGGCTGCCAGTACATATGCACTAAACAAACACAGTCGTTGCTTTCTCAAACGCATTACAGCACTAAAAGTGTGAATTATGGATTCATACAAATGTGAATTGGAAAACAAAGCGAGAGGTTATGTGCAGAATGCCATTTATTTAGTGTAGATGGTGTTTATTTCAAATTACTGGAGTGACATTGCAGTAAGGTGCCATCATGATGCCACTTTGCAGTCTAGCAGTGATGGGAAACACACACACACACACACACACTCGCACACAATGGTAACAACTCTCCTTCACGCCTGCACAGCTCTTCCTCTACCTTTACTCCCCCCACCCTCCCTTTCTCTTCTTGATGCAGTGCCACACTGACCCTGACTGGCGGATAAGCAGAAGTGCACCACTGAAAGTTTTGTGTGTGTGTGTGTGTGTGTGTGTGTGTGTGTGTGTGTGTGTGTGTGTGTGTGTGTGTGAGTGAGTGAGTGAGTGAGTGAGTGAGTGAGTGAGTGAGAGAGAGTGTGTGTGCTGTAATTACTCCGGAAGATAAATCTTGTTAATGAAACAGACAGAAGGAAGAGGACCCCAGAGAGGAGGAGGGAGCAAAAAGAGGGGAGAACGAGGGAAGAAAGGGGGACAGCAATAAAGAGAGGAATGGAAATAAGAAGAGGATAAGAGAACATGAAGGCAGACGAAATCAAGGAGGGTTGAGAAAATTCTGCAGGGAATACAGTTAGGTGAAAAAAGTTGACTGTCAAGTTTTGTTTCATTGCATCTTATATCAGTCTAGAGAGCGTGACGCAGAGGAACAAGGAGGGGAGATGAGCATGGCAGGTTGAGAGAAAAATTGAGAGAGGATGAGTGCAAACGCTGAAGGAAGGAAGGAGACAGATGAAGACACAAAAACAAAACCTGGATAAGTCACGTCACATATTTTTGAAGGAAATATGCCTGAGCGTGCTCGGCAGATTGAAAGGGCTGAAGTGTAACTAGTCATGCATATTAAAATGAACAGCATCTATTAGACGGACACAAAAAAAAAAAAAAGAAATCTGCAAGACTTGAATGTTTAGCAACCTTGCAGGAGCAGATACATGGTTGTGAAAGTGTTTGGGGGGATTTTGAGGATAAATGGAAGGTAAGATACTTAAACACATCTAGTAAAACCAAAAGGTTGTCCCAATAAAAACAGACTGGATATAAAAGCAGCTGTGAAATTGACAAAGCACTTTAGCTACCACACACATACTTCCTTACCCTTGAATGGGTTTGGACTTGGCCTACTAGCCTCAACAAGTACCTTGTTGGGTTATGGTTTCACACTATATGCAAGCATAACTTTACATGGCATACACACCTCCGGTTGTCATCAGTATTGATGGATTGGTTAAAAGACAGGGTGAAAGTCTGCATCAGCATGCTGGCAGATTTCACATTACTGCTAGAATGAATGGTCAAAAAGCAAAAGATTGGCAGGATTTCATTTCCACAGCGATAATATTGTGGCATGACAAACATCAGCACTAGTGCTAAGCATAATAACTGTGGTTTTTTTAAATGGATCTGCTGATATGGCCTTGTCTCACTGAAAACATGACAGAGTGTTTGTCCAGATGGCCAAAACAAAGTGCTGTAACAATCCATGGAGATGGATAAAAGGCTATTTATCCCAAGGCTGCTTTTCTTTTCATGCAGGTAGAAATCATATAATATGATAGGATTTATGACATGGAATGTTGATATGCTGATCAAAATCAATCAGGAAAATGCACAAGTTTAAGTAATTCCAGTGAAACTGAAGCATTTTGTTATATCCTACTGCGGCGTTGTGGGTTGTCCAAAAGTCAGACATTTTGATGACCAGTTATTTTGATCAAGATTGAAACCAGTTCTTAGACTTTCTCTTTGACCCAAATTTGATTGGATTTTCTGGAGATGCTTTTAGCACTTCCCTGCGATGGAGTGGCGAGCTGTCCAGGGTGTACCCTGCCTTTCGCCCAAAGCTAGCTGGGATAGGCTCCAGCTTCCCCGCGACCCTGAATTGAATTAAGCGGTTTTGAAAATGAATGAATGAATGCTTTTAGCACCTGCCATGATTTTAGTCCAGATAACAAATGTTTTAAAACCTTTATCAAACAAATTAGTTCAATTGTAAATTATTTTCACATTATATTTAAAATAACCAGTTTAGTGTAATGGTCTAAAAGACTTGTCATGGTTTTGTGGTTCATTGATCACATGTTTTGGTAAAATCTCTTAATTTGTTAGGTTTAATATTAATTTCTTTGCAGTTGTGTTGTTTGGTAAAGTCTCCAGTTTTATGTTTAGCATGTTTTTTTTTCCATTTCTGACAGAAATAGTTTATCTTGCATATTCTGTTCACTTTTGCTTTTCATTCCTGCTTTACATCAGGTTCTTGTTGCCCAATTGTCACACACCTGCATTATGTGTATGCAACAGAGAGCTTCGTCTTTTGACATTTTATGTGCTGAACCATTGTGCCTTTCTAGATTATTTCATGAATGAAAGTTAGGACTCCATGCTTCCAACTAAGCAGCACTCCTGGTTTGTTCTGTCTGCTTTGTCATTAAATTATACTTTAATTTTTCATCTGCCTGTTTTTCATCTGGATTTAAAGGGTTAACCACAACTTTTTGACAGTTTACCAAAGTGCTGTCCACAAAATAAAGACACAGCAACAGCATAAAAACAGTATAAGCAAAAGGAAACAATATAAATGGAATTGATTGGAATATGAAGTAGTTTAAACTAAACCAAAATAATGGGTAGATTGATTGATAAAAACTTATCTTCGTGTACAGGATTAATTAATGATTCTTTTTAACAAGGTCAACTAAACTCCTAAAGGACGCAGAATAAAATGATCTTCTTTCAACTTCAACTCAGATGATCCACCTTTAAGTGGATTATGTGAGTCAAGACAACCAATTAAATCCTGGAAGCTGTTAAAAAAAAAAAAAAAAAAAAAAACTCGTCATTGTCAAACTATGTTTGACCAATTACCAGCTAATTTCATGACTGCTTCCACCAAAGCTTTTGAATACATTATATATTGCTGGTTACCTGAGATCCACTTCTAATGAATAGTCAGCTATTATTGGATCAGTTCCTCCGGATGATGTGCTGTTGCCCAGCAAAGCTCCATCAGGACGTAACACAGGAAATTAAAGCAGTGACTTTGTAATCAGTTTGCATTTTATTCCTTTTAAACAGAAAATCTGAAAAATCTGATGTCAATGAAAACTTGTCCAACTTCTTTGAGCAGTTTTTCAGGTATGGACAGGTTTTCTGACCATATGCTCAACCTTAGAAAGGAACTTGCATGTGTGTGTGCATGTGTGTGTGTACGCAATGGTAAAATTGAACTGTCACGGCCAGAACGGGCACTTTGATCATTTCATGTTCACAGGAGAGGGTAGCAGAAGACTTTAGATGAAATAAGTGGAAAGAAGATGAAAGAAAAGAGAAATGAGAACGCAGAGGAAGAAGAGAAGGGAAAGAAAAGTAGATATGAAGAAGTGGATGAATGGAAAATACAAGGAAGAGAACACAGTAAAGCAAACAAACAAGGAGAGAAAATACTGCAAAAAGGAAAGAAGAGGATAAGGAAGAACAGGGAAAAAGGGAAAGTATGAACTTGTGATGTTAAGGGAAGATAAAACTAAAGCCATGCCAGAAATGGGAATATGAATAGGTGGGATGGAAATAGAAAAAAAGGAAAGTTATAATTAGAAAAAACGGGAAAGGACAACAGGTAAGGAACATAAAGAGGATAAAAATGAAGAAAACATGAAAGAACAGAGAAGGAACTAATAGGACAAAAGAAGAATGATGAAGAATTCAGAGATCAGTACAAAGTAAAACTTATAACACCAAAAACACAAAAGCAAAAGGAAATCTCAATGAAAAGAAAAAAGATTGAAACAGGTATGAAAATGATGGGAAGAATGAAAAGGCAAGAGAGATGAGAATAAAAAGTCCAACAAAAGTAATATGAAATTTTAACAGGAGGGAGGAAAGAAAGAAAGTACGAGGAAAGCATACAGAATTGATAGAGAGGATGGATAAGGGATGAAAGCCTCTTTTCACTGAGTGATGAGGATGTACTCACATCACACGCTACTTACCCAGGATTCATAGCGTGAGATGAGTTCCCAGCATCCCTTTCATCTCCACAACACGCCGTAGTGGTCTATCAGAAAAGAGCCTGAGGAGACACTCAGCCACAGACAGGAACATGTATGTGGGTCTGGGAAAAAAAAAAAAAAAAAAAAAAGTATCACAAACACTCACCTACACTCTAAAAAATGCCAAAATAAAGAGACACAAGTCCATGTTCGATTTCTTTTAGCATACACAAGCATTCAAGTAAATTCATTCAGGCAGAACCATGGCATTTTTTTCAGATTCTTATATACATACATGAAACTGGTGACTAGTCTCACACAAACACACATGCAAAAAAAAAAAAAGCACTACAAAGTAGTTGGCTGTCTCAACATATCCATGGTGATCACAGGAAGCCACTAGCTGCTGTAGCGTTTGATCTCACGGTTGCCACGGTTGTCTGAGCAGTCTGTCAGAGCTGAGTGGAAGAGGACGGAAGTGCAAAAGTTTGTGGGAGATGTATGTATATATATATATATATATATATATATATATATATATATATATATATATATATATATATATATATATGTGTGTGTGTGTGTGTGTGTGTGTCTGTGTGTGTGTGTTTTGTAGTAACCTGTTTGTATGAATTTCAAGAATAATTATAGAAAGCCACCATCTTTGTATTGACCCTGAGTCAAAAGGCAAAAGGACGAACATAATTTAGACAGTAGCTAACAGCTGGCTATACAGCAACAACTAGCTTAGCTTTGAGAAGGAGTACAGACAGAAGTATCAAGACAGTTTTCTTTGGTACCACAGATTTTCAGTCTTCACCTCTAAAACTCACAATTTTATGTCTATCAGTTCAAGCAATTTTTGCTGCTTGTTCCCCTCTGTTTGTTATATTCAAAAAGTACATGCAGAAGGCCAACCTTTCAGGCACAGTCAACATACAGACTTTATTTTTTTCAGGACAACCTCAATTGTCAGGTTACACAACTACGATGTTGTAAAATAAAGACATCAATATGGGACCATGAGGGCAAAACAAAACTGAGTTTATCACCTACTGTACTTTATTCAAATAACCACAAACAATTACAAAGCTTCTTTTAACCTGCATATCATACTCTATCAAGTTTTCGGAGAAAAAATATTTGCATTTCAAATATCTACAAAAAGTGTTTGACAGTAAGTAGTTTTAATATGATTTTTGAGTCAAAAGAGTTTCCCAAGCAACACAGAAGTGATGGTGACCTTTCTTATGAAAATGTGATTAATAATCATGATCTAATGGATCACTCATTGTGAATTTATCCTATTGAGTCTGAGAATAAATACTCACTTCACGGCTGGATATTAAATGCTTGGAAAACCTCCATGGAACAGCTAAAGGGTAAGCTATTGATTACAATTTACCCCACAGAGTTGCACGCTATTCCTGAGAAGCGGTAGCTTCAGAGGGCGCCAGCGATCAAGCAGAGTTTAAAGAGTTAAGAACTGGCAACATGGCACGCTAAAGGTCAGGCTGAAAGTTTATTTCACATGAACCAAGCCAAATATAGCCACACAGACAACACAGGTGCATTAAATGAACCAAATGAAACCAGGTGAGCGAATGAACAGGAAAGTGAAGCTAAACCAAAAACACAGGGGAGGAAAATTAGAAAATAAAACAGGAAAGCAGAACTAAAGACTACACAAAAACCCCAAACCATTACGGTACGCCCCCCCCCCCCCCCCCAAACACACATACACACACTCAAGCACAAAACAAAGTTTACAAAGTTACAAACAACCAGTAAAACTACATATTTACCATCAACCAATTTGACAAGCCTAAAGCAAATGCATTATTATCAGAATGAATGATTTCTTGCCTCTGACTGGTGTTTACTTTCTAGTCAGTTCAAGCGTCAGCCAACATACATTCATTATTCTATATGCCTAAAAAATTACATTTGTCAAGGGATATCTGTCACATTTGCAAAGAAAGCAGAAGCCGATTCCTGTTGTGTTCATTTTCCTTTTTCTTTTAGAGAGAGGGTACAGATTTCCCTTGTGTTCATGTCCCCACTGTGCATGTGTGTGTGTGTGCTTGTTTGTGTGTTTACAGATTGAAACAACACTCATGACTGCCCCAGCGAGAGAACGTCAGATGTTTCTCCATCGCCTCCACGCTCTCACTCACTGTACATCTGTCCCCTCAGTCCTCCATCGTGCCTTCTCTCCATGATCCACCCATCTACACATCGCCATGGTGATGAGAGTCCCTTGGATCCAAACTGACATGCGTGTCAAGGTGAACAGATCTGGAGTGAAAGTCAGACTGACACGAAAACAAGACCAAAAAGAAAGGGGAGATACAGATTGTAGCAACGAAATGAAAAAGTAAAGAAACTAAAAGTTGAGGATGAAATAAGAGAAGGCGACTGAAAGGAGGAACAGGAGCAGAGAAGCAATCAATGTTTTAATCACATACATCAACAACAGTTGAGGGCCAGTGTTCTGTGAAAATGTTGAAGTCAAATCTGAGTAATGGCTGAGTGCAGCTGATTGTCTAAATTACTGAAAGCAACCTCGCTGAACAACAAAGGGAAAGAAAGCTCAGCAGAGCTGGAAGAGAGATATGTGAGTCATCTTTTGCCTTTTTGTTTGTAGTTCACATTCCAAAGAAACTTAAAAATCCTGAGTCAATAAACCTCAAAAACAGTTTATTTCTCCTTGCAAAATAAATGCTCAGGATAAAGAGAGTAGAATGTGATGGAAAGTGTTCATGGTGCTTCTTTTATTTCTCATAAAGTGATGAGGTTAAGTTTTTACTGAGGTTTTCTGAGCAAAATCATACAACAGCCCCTTCTCTAGTCGCCTGTCCAGCCCACTAACAGCTGTCCCCCCCCCCCCCCCCCCCCCACTTAGCTACAACCCACCATGCCTATCCCATGCATTCATTCTTTTTTCAAGGGGGAAGCTGAATGATGAATACTCAGAAATACTTGCTACTACTTTCACATGTCGTCTCACCCACCAGAGCCTGCAAAGTCTCCATTAGAAGTCCAAACAAATGTCACAGACACTTCTCCTTCTGACGAGCCTCTGCTCTGGAAGATCTCCAGGACATTTCAGGAGACCAACATCTTTAGCTTTGGAATGAACTGGTCATCTTCTAATGTGCATTTATGCACATTAGAAATAAGGGAGATTTCCCCGGATGGTTGTTATAAACAGTGGTATCATCCATCAACACCTAGGTTACTCAGATTGGTCACATAAGGAGCATGGTCAAGGAGGTTTTTAGTGTTTCTCTGCTCCAACACACCTGACTCAAATTAAATGTATCCACCAGTCTTTGTAAAAAATTTGCAAAATAACTCAGGAAACATGGAAAACTTGCAGGATTGCAATCCTTATGGGACTGAATATAACAGCCCTGATGTAGTTAAACAAGCAATAATCAAGACTTAAAGCCACTCAGTCTTTGTTATATATCCAGTCCTGTCACACTTCTAAAGATATACTGACACCAGTAATTGATCTGTCACTTAGTTATCTAAACAGGTTGTTTGTATTTTCTGCATTTGCTTCAGTCAGATGTATTTTGAGTTGTTTTTATTGCACTTCATAAGAACAATCTAAACACTTGTAACAGGAATATTGAAGATTTGTTTTTATCCAAAGCAAATTGCATATGAGTTGCTTTGCTTTGAGCCCCAACAATCCTCAAGCCAACAAATTTCATGCTGTGAGGCTGCAGTGCTAACCACCACACTACCGTGCTGCCCTCTTCATTTTTATGTACAAACAAGGCTTCAAACTGGAATATACCTGAAGACGACTGAGAAACCTGACAGCTCCTTTGTCAGCTGATAGAACTGCAACTCTTGTCATCAGATTGAACAACCCCAGGATTTTTTTTTCTACTGATGATCACAAAACTACATCACCACATGGAGCCTCCATTTCTTGCAAATATCAACAATGGGCAGATTAATAAAACACAAAGGACTCAGACTTTGCAGCATGGTGATTTTTTTTTGGATGACAGATTAAAAACACTCATAAAACCTGGTGTGCAAAAGGCTTTAAACAGTGAAGAATGTCAAAAAGTGAACATGAAATCAAATGGTGTTCAAACGAAAAGAAAAAACATCAAATATAAAACTGTGTGAGGCTTTGTGGAGCCCTTGCAGTTGTGTCTGGAGGTGACATTGCTGTGTGTGCGTTTGGGGGTGTGCATGGTGATGTGCAGCTTGTTCCCTTGGACCTCCGCTGGGATAGATAGCTGACAAGTCAAATGAAGCTGCGTCCATCTCTACGCTGGTTGACTCCCTCTTCCTAGTTCTCTCTTTCTCCTCAGCCTTTCCTAATTCGCTCTTTCTCCTTCTTCCTCAGCCTGTTCTCTCAGCTGTGTGACAGATAATTGACATATTATCAGCCAATGACCTTGTGTTGCAGGCAAATCCCCACCAATTAAAAACTGCACCGTTATCTCTCTGAAATGGAAGTTCATACACTCTGTAGTATAAATGACCATTCCACACTCACACACACCCACTCACTATATATATATATATATATATATATATATATATATATATATATATATATATATATATATATATATATATATATATATATATATATATATATATATATATATATATATGTGTGTGTACAACAGGTAAGTCTGTGATTATAAATGTTCCCTTTAAGCCAAGCATGTCAAAATCTGAAAGAACAGAAAAAGCTTTAGGAGCTGATGACATATTGTAGATGAAGAGGTCAGTGTGTGTGCGTCTGACATTAACCTTGGATGACAGTGGAAGGATATCCAGCTAACTTCTCAACCCACACAATCACATGGAGACAGATCGAGGGTGGCTGCAGAGTGACAGAGAGATGGAGAAAGATGGCGCGCTGACAGAGACGGACAATGACACAGAGACGGATTGGAAGAGGTTAAAGATCCAGATAGATGTGAGAAAGCAGGAAAAAGTGGCAGAGGTGGAACGAATTAAAGAGAAGAGGGAGGACTGTGGGTTGGAGAAGAATCTTCCGAGTGGGTGTGTGTTGCTTAGTTACTGGGAAGCTATTCAGCACTGAAAGAAAGAGGAGACAGAAGATAGCAAAGAGGTTAGAGATAAGAAGAAAAATGAAGGATGGAAGATGCAGAGAAAGTGGTGCAAAGAAAGAGAGGAATCAAATGACACCTGAAGTTAAGTTCCCCAAAGAAATTGTCCATCAAGCTGTTCATCCATCTGTTTTTCTATCCCTTAACCAGGTCAAGTTGCAGTGGAAAGGTATACACATCCTTCTCCATAGCAAAGTTTCCTAGCTTCTCCTTGGGGATTATAAGGCATTCAGAGGCATGATAGAAAATATTTTCCTCCCACTCTGTTGTGGGTCTAGCCCAGGGTCTGCCCTCAAGGTGTTCCACTCGCATTGCATGTCCAGAAATCTGCAGAAGAAGGCTCTTATGAAGCATCCCGATCAAATGTCTGGACCGCTGCAACTGGAAATCCAATTTTTCAGTCACTTTAGACCATAGCTATAGAGCTGACACAAAGATCAACTGGTAAATTGAAAGCTTTGCCTTCCATCTCAGTTCCCTCTTGACTGCCACAGTCTGATACGGCGTCTGCATTATTGTCCCCACGCAGAGCTAATCTGGTCGTCAATCTCACGCTCCATTTTACCCTCACCCGTGTACAAGACCTCAAGATGCTTAAACTTGTTTACAAGGGGGGCAGCAGCTCACTCTCAAACAGGACCGAGCAATTGCCATTTCACATAGATGATGAGAGGCTCTCGGGCAGAGAGCCATGAACTCAGACTTGGAGGTCTTGCTTCTCATCCAAGTTGCTTCATACTTGACTGCAAATTGCCTCGATACATTCTGAAAGTCAAGGCAAGAGTACAAGGGAGACTGTGCTCTTCCCAATGCAGCAAACAATAAACAATTTCCATTTAAAACACAATCTTCTGACTATGGACAACAATGAAGATCTACTTTGACTGGAAATATGTTTGGTTTGTACCAGAAATTCAGTTTCAGTGTTGCACTGGTTTAAGCACAAGTGATTGCAAACTTTATAAGAAATTTTTTAAAAAACCAATGACATAAAGAAAAACATATATGCTTTAGCTCTGTGAACAGAGGGATGGGAGTCACCATGCTAAGAACCCTAACCAGGGAAATGTGATGGAGAAAAGAAGCATAAGTAATGATTTTCAGTCTCAGCAGTATTACGGATCATTGATTCCTGTGTATTTATGGAGCACTGCTGAGCCACAAAAGATGCATGAAGAAATAAAAGATTTTTATAGTGAAACCTGCTTGGAAAACTGTCGGTGTGTCTGATCTATGAGCTTTTGTGTAATGTATTCCATATTTTGGCAACCTGTTGCCTTTGTGCTGAATCTTCAGCTGAAGACAAATTAGCATTTAAATGAGGCAAGTTATTGTCTTTTTACGCCCGCACTAAATTACGAACGCAGTAGCTTTGATTGAGATGAGAGGAGGCAAACTGGTGGCTTTTTTAGTATTATTGACCCAGAAAAGGTTGAGTGAACACACTTACTCTTTTTCAGCAACAGCCCTGCATCAAACTCACTGAGTTACACTCATTCAGAGATGAGAGATGCAGCTCAGTAGTCTACAACCAGAACCACCGATGTTTCGCGGCCAACAGCTTGACTGATGCAAGCTGCCTTGCCTAAAGGATAACTTGAACTGTATCTTCACAATGCAAGTGGAAAAGAGAGATACACTAATGCACCTTATACATGGCAGGACACAGTGTAACTTAAAGGAAGACTATTCATCTCCGCAAATCCTACACAGGATGATGCAGAAGATTCAGCAAGAAAGCATTGATGTTTGACTTTTAACTATGTAGATACACATGCAGTAAATAGAATATATTTAACACAATTACTTTGGGGTCTTGAAAAAAAAAAAGAGAAATTTCTGAAGCCATTGTTTGATGTTGATGTATCAAAAGGAGCTGTTAGCTGATGCAATTTGGAAGGCGGCAAACCCACCTTTCAATTAACTGCACAGCTCTCTTGCACACACAAAGGTGCAAATGTGACATTGTGGTGTCCTCTTGCTACTTGAAAGAGTAGTTGTCTGGAGCAAATTGGTGATATGCACAAAAAAAAAAAAAAAAACATCTCCAGCTATGCACACACAAACAAGAAAGAGAAGTGAGCTATAAACACAAGACTGGATGATTTGAGGAAGTTACTGCAAGTTAACTGGAAAAGTTGATTGAATAGGAAGGAGCACAAGTTACAGGCGGAAACAAGAAAAATCCAGACAAAACGAAGGCGACTGAGGACACTTTGGCATAATGACAGGTGACAAAGAAAACCAGTCTGAAGCAGTTAGAGGTATAAATCAACAGTATACACTACAAATAAGGTTGTCCAAAAGAAAACAACAACTTCAGCAGACAAAATGTGTAAAAGGAACCGGAAAAATGCAAAGAAAGCTTTCAAACCCAGAATAACTAAACAGAACAATAAAATCAGATCTAAAGTAGAAATAAAACACAGAAACCAAAAGACAAAACTCAATCAAAGCTCAGCAAAATCATGACATTCGGGAACAAGAAATGCTGGTTATCCAGATGGAAGCAGCCATCAGGAGATGGGTACACTGTGGTCATGCTGAATGGATGTAACAATGGCAATGGCAGCACGGTAGACGGTGGTGTTAAAATAGTGCCTAATTTGTACCAATAGGCTCAAAGTGTACCAAGAAAATAACCCCCACACTATTACACCAGCAGCAGCTTGAACGCTGATACAAGGCAGGATGGCATCATGCTTTCATGTTATTTATGCCAAATTCTGATCTGAACATCTGAATGTCGCAGCTGATATCAAGACTCGTGAAAACCTGCAACGTTCTTCCAGTTTTCTATCCGAATTTGGTGAGTCTTTGTACATTTTAGCCTCAGTTTCCTCTTCTTAGCTGACAGGAATGGCACTCGATCTGATGTTTTGCTGCTGTTACCTATCTGCTTCAAGGTTTGATGTGTGCAGTATTCAGCGATTATTTGATAACGGCTGGCTTCATCTTACCATTCTCCTCTGACATCAACAAGGCATTTTTATCTAGAAAACTGCTTCTCACTGCATATTTTCTTTTTCAATCCGTTCTCTGTAAAGTCTAGTTGTGTGGTTGTGTGTGAAAATCCCAGTGTTTAAAATGTACACATCAGCTGGTCAGGCACTAATAAACAATAATATGTTCAAAGTCACTTAAATCCTCTTTCTTTTTCATTCTGTTTGAACTTCGGAAGATCGTCTTGCCCATGTCTACATGTCTGAATGCACTGAGATGCTGCCATGGGATTGGCTAATCAGCGATTTGTGCTAACAAGCGGTTGAATGTCACTGGTCACTTTCTTAGAAAGTGACCAGTGAGTGCATGTATTAACATTCAACATTTCTTCTTTATTAATCTGTGTATTGATCATTTAAGAAATGTGAGGAAATTTCTTAAACATACTTCTGTGTTCTAGGAGGAATCTGGACACCTCAACCTGAAAAGTGTACACATAAAACTGGGCAGTTGTGGTTTAAGTGGGTCAGCAGGTTAGGATTTGACTTCACCAGTACAGTAACCTTCAAAATTGTGGGGTTTTTTTTCCTTTAAAAGTTACACAACCTGAAACTTGCTTGTCCACAGAGTACTCGATCCCCTGCCGCTGTGACTAAACTTTGCTCCACCACCGAAAATGCAGCAGCGATGTGCACACATTTTTGTGAGAGTGCCCACAGCTGCCATTTTCACACAAAAACACTTTTCAGGAGACAGTCTGGACAATTTGGTCCAATTTTTCTCAGCAAGTACATCACAGTGGGACAGTAAAGATGTGCGCTCCTGGATCAAGATCCAAAGAGACCACCAGGGGGACAGCTGCTTGGAGTACACGTGTCCCTGCATGAAACAGCACACCTGCTGATAACTGACAGGCAAAACACACTTTATTGCACATTTTTGCTTGGTTTATTTGTCTTAGAAGTCGTTGGAGTGATAAAATTAAAAGAATTTGAAAAATAAAAAACGTGCATTTTCCTGCTTGTGCAATTGAAGAACACAAAGACCTCACATATGAGAAGTATTCTGCCTGACAGCAAAGGCTTTGGTTCAAAAAAGCTAAGAAGTGGTCTGTCTTTGGAGTTCGCTCTTGTGTAAAAAGTCAGTTTATTCAAACAAAAGGAGAAGCCCCTGGCCAGAGAGCGAAACAAAAAAAAAAAAAAAGGACCTTGTTAATACCCCAAGGCCAACGAGTGAAAACGTGTGGACAGTGACACATTCTTTCTGTTTGGGAGGTCATTTAGAAAAAGAGTGCTGAGTAACCTTCTTTCTGCCCCTGACTGGAAGGCTGTCTGTTTCCCTCTCATGATTTTTCTGTTCTGCGCCCCGACTGTGAAACTCCATAAAGAGTGATGGATGTTGATGGAGACACATGGAGAGGTGATTATGGATCATGGCAGAGTATCGAGGAAGGACACATACAGACAGACAGAAACACAGAAAGAGTCGATTGTGGGCTCAGATGTGTTAATGGCAGGATTAAACAGTGTCTTGTCCATGGAGCAGGTGTGCCACAGTGTGGTAAAATGTTCAACTACAACCTCTAGGGTAAAAATATTTATTCTACAGTATACCTATTATGTAGGTACCTATATAATGTGTGTGTGAACATATATATATATATATATATATATATATATATATATATATATATATATATATATATATATATATATATATATATATATATATATATATATATATATAGATATATATATAGATATATATATATAGATATATATAGATATATATATATATATATCTATATATATAGATATTTAAATATCTCGGGGTCTTGTTCACGAGTGAGGGAAGGAGCGTGAGATCGACAGATAGATCAGTGGGCCAACTGCAGTAATGCAGACTCTGCGCCGGTCTGTCGTGGTGAAGAAGGAGCTGAGCCAGAAGGCGAAGCTCTCGATTTACAAGTCAATCTACGTTGCTACCCGCACCTATGGTCATGAGCTGTGGGTCATGATCGAGAGAACGAGATCTCGTATACAGGTGGCTAAAATGAGTTTCCTCCGCAGGGTGGCCGGGCTCTCCCTTAGAGATAGGTGAGCAGGTCGGTCATCCAGGAGGGGCTCAGAGTAGAGCCGCTGCTTGGGCATCTAGTCAGGATGCCTCTTGGACACCTCCCTAGTGAGGTGCTCCAGGCACGTCCCTCTGGGAGGGGACCCTGGGGAAGACCCATGACACGCTGGAGGGATTATATCTCTTTGCCTGGCCTGGGAACGCCTGGGGATCCCCCCACAGAGTTGGCAAGTGTGGCTGGGGAGAGGGAAGTCTGGGCTTCCCTGCTTAGGCTACTGCCCCCGCAACCCAACCCTGGATATATATATATATATATATATATATATATATATATATATATATATATATATATATATATATATATATATATATATATATATATATATATAAATTCTTGAATGACCTGACCTGCCGTCCATTAAAACACTCAAAACTAAACTTAAATCATTTGTATTCTGTCATCTCTACTATTAATAATCATGTGACTGTTGGCATGTACGGGAAATTGCTGTGCATTTTTGTGTATAACTTAGGTCTGCTCTGATTATTATGTATGTTAAATGTACGTAGAATTCATGCACTCCACTGTACCCCTTCACACATACACATACATGTGTGTATATATGTGCATATTTAAGTTTATGCTTAAGGATATATTATATGTTGCTTTTCTCCCTCATGCATCCTCTTTTAATGTTCACCACATTCCCAGGGAAAGGAGCACATTATGTAGGTAAAATTACTACTGTCTTTTTCAGAGGTTGGAAGCCCCGAGAGCAAAAAGTCGGTATCATCGTAGTCATAACCTGACAGGAAGATTTAGAAGAATTTGCCTGAGGATTCCCATATGCTCTCTTGCGTACAAGGGACAAGAAATTCAGTGAATTGGTTCAAATATGTAACTTAGGTTTCCTGAGGGAGCAGAAGAGTGAACAAGTACATCTCTGTTATGTGGCTGGTTGAAGCCTTTTAATCATTTGTGACAAGTAAAAGGTTGTTGAATGCATGAGGGGAAAGTTCTGCTCTTCTTTTTATCATATGTTTTAAGTAAAAAGAAAAACCTTTCTTAGCTAAATGTGGTGGGTTATCAGAAAATTCCCTCCTTGTGACTGATAAATTACCACATCACAATTTTTTAATACTGATGAACAAGCAGCAAATACTATTGAAGTTCCCTTTAACTACTTGATGTACAGCATAGTTTGACCCTTTATCAAAGCAGCACAAGGTAAATCTGACAGGTTGTAGAATAACTGATGGGAGAACCCATTCTTGCAACAAAGTGTGTTTTAAAAAAAATCTATGTCCTCAGAATAATGACAGAAATGATTTGATGTTTCCCTTTGATTTGTGTTACGCACAACCATGTCACTATCTATATAAACATACTGTAGGGACATCTATGCTCTTTCCTAACACTGACTAACTGCAAGTAACAGCAAAGAAGAAAAGTCTTTGGATGCTATTTAGTCTGATGAGATTCTAAGTTCTCTGGCGTGTTAGTCTGTCGTGCAACATCTACATCTTAAACATTTCTACGTTTTTATGCAATATCAAATTAGTGACAGTTCATTATATATAAAAAAAAATAGGCCTTATTGCAAAAAGATACATTGGTATGTAATATATTTAGTATCTAAAAATCTCAAGTTAATTTAAGTACTACATTTTGCATTATGGATCAGCATAGCTTTAATGCACTCTGGGGACAGTAAGATGTACACCTAAACATTGGTAGTAAATATTTTATGTTAAACAAACAGTTCAACCAGGGCAGGACATACACTGAAGATAAACAAAAACCAAACAACAAGACCTTCAGCAAGGATTTGTAACTGTATACTGGGAAGGGTGCCTGGATGAGTGGAAGCAGGTGAGTATTAAGTGCAGGGAACAAGTGATTACAGTAATCAAGTGACAAGACAGAGGCAACTGGGGACATTTATGGACAGTGACAGGAAACAGCAGAGAGAACCAAACATGGAAATAATTAAAGAACTAAACAGAATATGCTAGAAATAAAACATTGTGACAACTTATGCAGGTCCTATCTAAATGTACGAAGGACATCAGTAAATAAAGAGTAAATAGGAAAAACAAAAGGTTTAATCCAATTTTATGTCCACCCTGAAAACCAAAAGACATTACCAATAAGCCACAAAACATATAAAAAAAAGTTATCTTCCAACAATATCAACAGAAAAACGGTGTACATCAAAACCTTTTATGATGAGGCCCATGTACAGAAGCAACCCATCTCACAGACAGGAAGTAAAAGATGTGGCTATCGGTGTGCTGGGAGTTGAGTCACACTAAAGAAAGGTGGAGCCACGCTGGATACAAGAAATCTAATTGCATCCAACCATAGACTTATTAAGTGATGTTCAGCTGGGAAATTTGCCCACAGAGCACTTTCAGGATGATGGTGCAGATATCTACTGTTAACCCCACATGCAGCTTGCTGATAGCAGTGAGGTTATACGGGCTTCTCAGACAAATTATGGGCCAACACAGACAGATGAGATACTTCAGCTTGTAGGATAACTGCAAGGGGTCAAGGGGAGAAGTTGTGATGCATGTGATGAAGAGAAATACCAAGAGTTTCAAAGACTACATTAAGGCTGAGGTCAGTGTCGCTGAGAAGAAGATGAGTGACACTGACCTTAACACATTAATACAGTAAAGTAGAACCTGATGGGACACATCCTGTTTGTTAAATGTCACATTAGAGGCTGTAGACTTGCACAAAAACAAATGGCTGATATTCTTATACATCTGTCATATTCTTCCTGTCCTGCAGTTATGCGAAATCAATGGGTATAGCTGTGGAAGGATTTTACCCCGAGGGGAAGTCTGTGCAAGTAAGTTTTATATTCTCACTCTGACAGCTGAATACACAACCCATTTACATATCTTACAAGTGGAAAAGTGTAGTTTAAACCAATTAACTGTAGTTTATTACTTTGGATTGTCATGAATGGAAATGTAGGAAAATATAGCGAAATATTTTTTAATTTGTTTATGTTTGTTAACTTGAATATTGTCATATCGTCATTGACATTTTGGGGGTAAGACTGAAAAAAAAACATGTCCCAAGCTGGAAAATTTTTTAACCTGTCTTGGAGTAGAACACACATCCACGCATGAAGGACTGGCTGCAAAGAACTAAATGAAAATGCATGAGAAAATATCTGATGTAATGTGAGAAAAAATATATATGATTTAAAAACCACTATTTGGTGGGGAAAAAAAATTCAGATTTCAAGTCTGATAACAAGGTGGTTTAGGATGAGTTTTAATTTTACTCTTTGCAAAGATGATGGGTAAATTATTCGATTGCAGACTGATACAGAGTGGAGATGGACCTTCTTTTTATCGCAAAATATTTCATAATAATTTAACAGGTATGAGCCAGTTTTCATTTCTATACAAAGATCAACCGTTTTGATGAATCATTATTTCTTACCACGCAGGTAAAACACAATCTTTTAAAATCATATATGTTTTCTAAGACTGAAAGTACAGAATAATCTGTTAATTAAGCAAAAATTCCCCAATAATTTATATAACATAAATTATTAAGAGAACAACCTTAACATAAACTTCAGCGTTGAGCAAAGTCTTACAGTGTTGGTACGTCTATAAAGTAATAATATTGCTTTTATACGCGTGCTAAATTACGTAAGCCCTTTATGCTTAAACCGTTTTTGGTATTTCAGGTCATCGCTCTGGTCCTCCCAATGCCACCGTCCTGCAGGTTTTAGATGTTTGTCTGCTCCAACAAACTGACTCCAATTAAATGAATCCAACAGCTTATCATGTTTGGTCTTGAGTCAGGTGTATTGAGGGAAAAGATCTAAAGTGTATCAAAAAGCGGTATCAGGTCAGTTAAAAACTGGGAACTGCAGGGTTCTTGTCTAATCAGATCCATCAAGAGGCTCCAGAAGAGGTACAGTGCTAAGCCGTGATCGTATAGTGGTTAGTACTCTGCGTTGTGGCCGCAGCAACCCCGGTTCGAATCCGGGTCACGGCAGGGCCGTTTGTTTCGAAACATCTCCTTACATTAATCTACGGTTTTGTTTCAGCAACTTTGTGTGGTACATTAGACGAAATAGTTTATTCTACTTTTATTATTGCCCCCCGTCCCTCATTTGCCGCCTCTTGCAACAATTTATAAGTACAACAACCTGATTTGGACTTGTTCACCTTAGCAAGACATATCTATTTGACTCCAGCCAGAATCGTGTGTCAGTAATGGGAGAAACACGTAAAGCACACTCAAGAAAGTACAGTTTTTTGTTGTTGTTGTTTTTTGAATAATTGACATCACTTCAAGCCCGCCGGCTAGCCGTGATCGTATAGTGGTTAGTACTCTGCGTTGTGGCCGCAGCAACCCCGGTTCGAATCCGGGTCACGGCAGCCTGTTTTAGGGAGATACTTTGAGATTATATTCAAACGTCAAAATGTAGTGGATGTACTGTATTTATGTGATTCGAAAGGAAATAAAAAAAAATCAACTGTTTGCTTATGAAGTTCTCTTCAAGCATCTCAAAAATCTCGCGTTACTTCATAGTTAAATCTCGTCTAAGCCACCAAGCAGGAAGCGAATGGCGGAAATGTAGAGCCACCTCACGCTTCCAGCTTACAATTTTTGGGTTACATTTTTGTCTCTAAACGACAGTCTTGTCGTGCAGGAAACAGATGACTTATGTTAAAACCTGTGGAAAGCTTTGAAGAAACAATGCGATCGTTGTTTGCTGCCCGACAGAACCCGTGAAACACAAAAAGAGTGAGACAGAGCCTGGAAAGTGACTAGGATGGGCAGCCAATGATCCAGCTGAGTGTCCTGTCACCAACAGCCTGCCAGATTGAACACCGGTAATTGTTAGCCTCTGCTATATGATAGAATTTTATATAAGTGTAGCACTTTGACAATTTTCTAACATGAATGGTGTGTGTGTGTGTGTGTGTGTGTGTGTGTGTGTGTGTGTGTGTGTGTGTGTGTGTGTGTGTGTGTGTGTGTGTGTGTGTGTGTGAGAAAGAGAGAGACAGCATAAGGAAACACGTTTACTGCAGATAATGATTAAACCATATGGACAGCTTCAGAGTAGATATCTCTGATTTTAAGGTGATAAACTACCTCTGGTTTATGATCTTTATCAGGCAAATTGTTGTTCATTCAAATCACAAGGGACTGGAAGTTCTCAACCATAATCCAGGGCGATAAAATACAGTGACTTAAGTGTTGGCAAAATTTCTTTAATGCTCAAGGATATTTGAATTTACTGGCCTGTATACTTGAACATGTAAAATTGTGTGTCGCTCATATTGTCCTTAGAAAAAACTGGAAGAGTATATTGTTGAACATAATTTTATCAAACAAAAAAATGAGTAGTAATGGTCTCTTTCTGTTTTATGATAATCTAAGGTTTGGCAAACTACAAGTTAAATCATAAGTGTTCCTGAATGCAAACGCGCTACAATCAAATCCTTCATCTTTGATGGCTCATTTACAGATTTGTGGCCTTGCTGCTGAGCCAGCTGACGGGGACAGTGACACAAAACAGGCAACATGTTTCTGAAAACATCCTTCACCACCCTGATCGTGGGGGTGTTTGTGGTGTATGTGCTCCACACCTGCTGGGTGATGTATGGGATTGTGTACACCAAACCCTGTGATCGTCTCAAAGGAGGCAACTGCATTACACCCTTCCTGGCAGGGAACCCCAAACTACAGGTCAGATATGTAAACAGATTACGTTAATAATGATTTAAAACCTTTTGGTTAACTATTTTGTGTAGCTGAGCTGATTTGCCATCATTCCAAGTAAGCTTGTCAGTAAGTACTCTCTCTGTCTTTGTGTATTAGTTGAGTATCTTCACTGCATTACGGTCTAATGCAGATGGAGGCCATACTCTGATCCATGAGGAGAAGGACTTTGATGTCACCAGCAAGTTTGAGAGGTTAGTAGACAAGCTGATGGCCATAAGATCTTAATTAAAAGTAAAGCTTGAAATTCAGTTTTTGGCACCGAGGTGAAATTGTTGCCTTAATTAATCATGTTTAATGTTTCAAAGAATTTGGACAAACTGAGTCACTATGTTAGATTTCAAAGGGACTTACTCACCATCTTATTTCTCTTATATTTTTCCTCCAGGATAGTCAATGTTTCCCTCCCAAAGAAAACGCGTAATAATGGGACTCTATATGCACTAATATTTGTCCATCAAGCTGGCCTCAACCCATGGCAGGATCCACGGCAGGTCCACGTATTGGCTCAGCTCACCACCTACATGGTCCCGAAACCTCCTGAAATTTCACTGATATCTGGAGAGGATGAAACACAGGTACAAATTTCAGCCTAAAAATAGAAAGGTGCCCATGATTCTGTATTTTTAAAGCCTTTATTTCATAGTTCTTTCTTTTTTTCTTTTTTGACAAGTCATAACATGTTGTAATATGGGTACATGGGTCAGTACACAGGATCCAATTCAGTCATTCTCTTTGAATCTGCCTGAGACAAATGTTATAGTGATTTCTTACAGATAGAACACAAACAAAAGTGATTAGTAAATTGGATGTAAGGTAAGTAAATGCAGTAAATAATAATGCAGTTAATGACACTTTCATATCACACTGTTAAATTCAATGTTCTATTTGCACATTGAAAGAAGACGATCAAGACTGACACAAAAAAAAGATTTTTTTTTTCCTGCTAATATATTATCATGAAGTTTTAGTCTTTTATCTTTGCATAATCTCATGGCAAACAGCCAGACAGACAAAAAATGAAAACACTGGAGTTTTTACTTCCTCCAGCTGGTTGCACAGCTTTCGGTTCACGTCAGTCTGAATGCAAAGTAGTTTGAAGCATTTCGATCAATTAAGCTTTGATTTTAGAGGAAAACTTCACCTTTATCTGTATAATTACACAGGATCCGAAAGAAGAAGGCCAGAAAAAGAAGCAGCATGATGATCACGCTGCAACAAGAGCTGGAGCAAAAGGTGGAACTGCTTCCTCGTCAGATCACCCAGTTTCCCACTGGCGCTCCCGTCTAACGCTCAACATTGTCAGTGACCATTTCCTGTTCGACAGAGAATACCTTCCAAGTGATGTTCACAGATACCTCAGAGTGTAAGATATAACAGTTTTATGTTCACTAATCTGAAAACAAATTACTATTAATATATAATCTCAGCATAAAGCAGTCATAGCTCTGCACAGGTTCACACACTGACAGACATCAAGATAAAAAAAAAAACAAAAAAAACAAACAATGTTTACAGATATTATTTGTTTGCGTTTTAGATTCCAGAATGGGAAGAAGGTGGTGTATCTACCTCTGCTGTTTGTTGATGAGCTCAGCAATCGGGTCAAGGATCTGGTGGTACGTTGGGACCTTTAAATGATTTACTGCAACAGTCTGATGCTAAATGCATCCTACAAGCGAAGGAGGCCTCAGTGTGTGTATTTCCTGATGTTTCCCGTGCCATGTGTGTTTGTGAGTGTAGGAGATCAACAGTACTTCCACAGAACTACCTCTGACCATCTCCTACGACGCCATCTCTCTGGGCAGACTTCGGTTCTGGATCCACATGCAAGATGCTGTTTACTCTCTGCAGCAGTTTGGTAGGCTAATTCCTCTCGCTAACTTTCACACTAAAAGACACACACTTTTTAATGTTTTTGTGTGTGTATCTTTGATTTGCAGGTTTTACAGAGAAGGATGCTGATGAAATCAAAGGGATCTTTGTGGATACTAACCTGTACTTTCTGGCTCTGACCTTCTTTGTTGCTGCTTTCCACGTGAGTCTATCTGTTGTGTTACAATGCTGCAGGTTTTGTTTCTGACTCTTCTTAAAAATATTACATGAAGGTGTTAGGATGATTGAAAGTTCCCTAACAAGTTTTTATGCTGATTTAATGATGTGATACAAACTTATACCATCTAGTATCTCTCCAGAGTAACATGCCTCTTGTCTGTACATTTTTCCAGCTTCTTTTTGACTTTTTGGCTTTTAAAAATGACATCAGCTTCTGGAAGCAGAAGAAAAGCATGGTGGGAATGTCCAGCAAGGCAGGTTGGTGACTTTGCGTTTTTATGGTCTGCTAAGTGCATTGACGAAAAAACAACACAGAGATGGCCACAAATGTCTTATTAAATGATAAGTAGAGTGAAAATCAGCACTGTACTGCACATCAATCTCTAATAAGCGTTTAGAAAAGTGTGTAAAAACAAGTGAAACTACGAGGAGTTGGGGATCATCTGTATGTGTGGACTGCTGGGCAGCCAGATGTTGGACTCTGCGTGACTCTGCCCACATTAACAGTGTCAGAGTAAAAGAAATGTTATTTAAAAAAAATAAATAAATAAATAATAGGTCATGTACTCTAATATTTCTTTGGACCGCCTTGACCTTTGGTAGTGGCAGAAATCCACTGTGGCGTTGTGTTGGTAATCTTCTGTCAAATGACTTGGGATGAACAGTTCCAGATTAATCAAAATCAGTTATTTGGTTATTCATTATGTCATCATGTCATCAATATGGAAATGAAAAATACTTCAATTCCAAGCAAAAATGAGTGAGATGTTTGTATAGTATATGTGTTCTATGAACAAGTGTTTTCTGTTTTTATTATATTTTTAACATTGTGCAGGCTTTAGTCTCCTTCACTGCTGTGCGAAACGCCACGCTCATATGAGTGTTCAGCTCCAGCAAAACCAGTTTTTTTTCCTTCTCTTTCGAAACAGCGTTTCTCTGACAGTTTAGTGCTGCTCTGGTCTGTCATCTCCTTACTGTTAAAAAGTCAAACAGAAGCAGCTGGTAAGCAGCTGTAACAAGAATAGCTTTGTGGTGTTTATGACTAAAGCTTGTAGAAACGTCTCCCCCTTCACTCCTGGGGTCGATTCTTGACTCTGTGGTGGCCAAACCATGTATGACAATGATGTCTCATCCTCCCTGAAACACTCTTGCTCCATATGAACCCAAAGACTTCTGCCATTGCCATCTTTGAAAATGGCTGTGCCATCATGGAAGAGGACTGATGATGGAATAACCTGCTCATTCATTGTATTAGGGTAGTCAGCTGACCTCATTCTTTGGGAACATAGTGTTGTGCGACCCGACTAACTTGAAGTAACCTCAGATCATAGCACTGTCCCCATAGGTGTGTACAGCAGGCATGATGGCTGCATCAAATCAAATCATCTGCCTCTCTCGTTATCCTGATGAACTCTTTATTCCAACGTTCTTTCGTTGCATTCTGACCCTTTTAATGCTCCCAAGCAAACTAAAGCCTTTTTCTCCAGTTAGCACCTCTAATTAGTGGTTTTTCTTATGGCTGCACAGCTGCACAGCTGTTCAATCCCAATCCATTATAAAGTATATAAAGTACACTTATTTCCCTGATGATACTGTCAGTTTTTTTCAACTTGATTTCACAAAATGCTTAAGTGGTGCCACGACTTTCTTCCGACCACTTTTCTTCCTGAAAGATGGCGGATCTATCCTTCCAATTTTTAATAATGCTCTGGACAGTTCTTAATGCATTTATAGTCGTTTCTGTTATCTCCTTAGATGTTTTTATGCTTGATGCATGCCAGTGATTTGACCCATATTACAGATCTTCTGTACAACAACAGAGTTCATCTGTCCATATGGTCGTCTAAGAAATTAAAAGCTATTCATTGCATTAGTTGGGGTTAAATGGCTTATTGCCAGCTGAAAGATGATCGCCCGTGCAGTAATTATCCAATAGGGAACTTATACCCATTTGCTTAGTTGATACCAGGTGGCAGCTTGTTTTTAGCCAGGCAGTATACTTCTGCCATGTCTTGCTGTGGTTTCATGCAGACTCGCATTGTAAGAAACTTAATTGAAAGATTTTTTTTTTTTTTTAAAGTGCGCATTGAAGGAACAAATGTGAAATAACTTTAGGTGATAAAAGAGATTCTGCAGCTATTTGACTTGAGTAATGCAGCTGACCAGTGGTTCACACTGGCAGAGTTGGCACTGTACTACATTTTGTTGTATGCTCTTTCTTTCAGTCCTATGGCGATGCTTCAGTACCATAGTGATTTTCCTGTACTTGTTTGATGAGCAGACAAGCCTCCTTGTCCTCATACCTGCTGGAATCGGCTCCATCATTGAAGTAAGTGTACATGTGCACAAACCCACGCATCCAAATGTCTGAAACAGAGCCAACACTGTGTTAATTATATTACTGTGTAAATGTACTGAGCCTGACTTTCTTGTAATATTGTAAAGTGGTTCGGAGAAACAGTTTATCTCGCTTTCCAGTCTTTCAAATATTTTCTTTTTTTTTTTTCTCTCTCTTTTTCTCATTCAGTTGTGGTGCTCAGCTGAGATCCTCAAAATGCCAAAATCCTGCAGGTTTTCTATGTGTCTCTTTTCCAACACACCTGACTCAAACTAATCATTGTGCAAAACTTCATTGGCTTTTGGATCCATTTAATGGAAGCCAGGTGTGTTGGAGCAGGGATACATTGAAAACCTGCAGGACAGCGACCCTGGCTTTGGGTACTCCTGGTACTAGATCCTGGTACCAGGTAGTTAGTGCATAAGTAAGAGAACTTATGCACTAACTAGCTGGACCCCAAAAAACTATTATCCACCATCATGGTATGGTACGCAAGCATCTATGCAATACTACAGTATTGCATGGAATCATCAAATAAAATTACGGAAATTAGACATGAAGAAAAAAAGTACCAAGCTTAATAAGCAAACAAAAGAATAAATTAAAAACACTAATAAAGTAATGTCCATCCATTTTCTTCACAGCTTGTTCTAATTCATAGAAGCCGGAGCCTGTCCCTTCAATCATTGGGAGAAAGGCAGGGCACACCCTGGATTGGTTGCCAGTCTGTCACAGAGCTAATGTAATATTAAAAGGGATTTTAAGTATCAAAGGCAAGCATATAGACAAGATGGCTCTCTTGGCAGAGCAAATCTCTGGCACATTTTAGTACACAGACCCCCGTCCTGCATGTCATAATGCTGAGAGGACATGGTTTTGAAAAAAAGACTGTCTGTAGCAGATAAACAGTATCTGAAAGCTATACGTTCAAGAATAATAAAAAAAAATATCCTCAAAATAAATCAATTAAAACCCTGACAGAAGATCTGAGTTTCTCTAAATTCACAGTTGATCTGTCTACTGGTTGCTAAACCTCTCCAGAAGTAGTCTCTATTAAAGGTGGCTGTCAAGCAGCTGTTCTTAAGGAAGGAAAATGGATTAAAAAAAAAGTGTACCAAATAACAGAAGCTTTGTAACTTGATAGGATTGTATGCACTATTTATGCCTTTTATAATGTATTTATGTTCTTATGTTTTCAGTAAATGGTTTCATTCATTTTCTTTTTTTCCTGGCGATTTAAAACATTGCAGACTATCGCACTGCACTGTATTTATAGAGATAAGTTCTTTACTTCTGTACAAGAGTAGTAGCTGCTATTATTGGTTTCAATATGAAAGTTGACATTCTTATTGATGCCTAAATGAGTAGCCGAAGTCTGGAAGGAAAAGTGATGGTAAATGTGGATTTGTGTTTGCAGGTGTGGAAAGTGAAGAAGGCCTTTAAGATTCAGGTTTTCTGGAAAGCAGGCAAGCCAACATTCCTGGTAGGTGTAAATATATATAATATAACCATCTGCCATCTGTTCCTCCTCGGCAAATACAAGAAAACCAGTCTGTGCAACTACAATAACACTTGATTATCAATATTAAATGAACTGTTTATGACCATCTATGTGCAGTTTTTTTTCTTTTACTCTGCTCCTTGTTGCTGTGATTTAAGCTGTGCTCTTATTTACAGTAGACAAAGCAAATAAGCTAAAACCACATTTTACAAAAGATCCAGACGTTCTTGTGCAGGACGTTTTTATTTAGCAGGATCACACATCTGTAATCAAAAACATCTGGCAATTCTACCACTTGTTTATAGTTTATAGCGGCCTGTAATATTAAGCTTTATGTATCTACATGTTGGTAATGTGTGTGTTTCTTTTCTGTGCCAAAGTTTGGAAAATTAGATGAATCAGAAAGGAGAACAGAAGAATACGATACTCTGGTAAGTAATCACATCCTCACACCTGCATGCACACTCCAATACAAGAATTACAGCGCTTGATTAGCATTCATTCATTATGTGCTTTGTTTTAGGCCATGAAGTATCTCTCATACCTCCTTTACCCACTTTGTATTGGAGGGGCAGTGTACGCGCTGATATTTCTGCGATATAAGAGGTAAGACATGTGACACTGATTTAATCTGCGTTAACTTACTGGGATTTACTTTACTGTTTACATTTCACCATTTTCTGTGTGAATTTTTTTCAGTTGGTACTCATGGTTGATCAACAGTTTGGTGAATGGTGAGCTGCTTTTTATTGTGAGCACACTTATAAATAAAATAACCCGATGGCTTGTACGTTAATCTTTACATTAATCAGGTTTTGTTGACATAAAAATTAGTTGCAATGGTCGATAAGTTTAAATTTTATTGTCACACTTACAGGTGTATATGCATTTGGCTTCCTCTTTATGCTTCCTCAACTGTTTGTCAATTATAAGGTGAGTTAACGCTTGACAACCAGGTTTGCTTCCAGATAGATAAAGCAGATTTGCTGACTTGAAAATACTTCCTAACTTCAAGCAAGTTTTGCTCATCCTGTAATATTTTAATTTATTCTTCATTCACCAGCTAAAATCGGTGGCTCACCTTCCCTGGAAGGCCTTTATGTACAAGGTAATGAAACAGTTTTGGTTCCTCATTTAGCTTAATTTGCTTGTTTGCATTGTAGAACAAACAAACTGTGATCAGATTCAGAAAGATGTTCTAAAATTTCAGCTTTCACGTTTGATTATGTGTGTTTTTCTTTGATTCTTACCAGGCATTTAATACATTCATCGATGATGTATTTGCCTTCATCATCACCATGCCAACCTCCCATAGACTGGCCTGTTTCAGAGATGATGTGGTGTTTCTCATTTACCTTTACCAGAGATGGTATACCAAAACACACCGTGCACAGTCCCAAATTACCAGCAAAACTCGCAAACCAGCTTTCCTATCTAATGGACTTTCTCTTCCTTTCTCCAGGCTCTACCCTGTGGACAAAACAAGAGTAAATGAATATGGAGTTTCGTATGATGAAAACCCCAAAGGGAAGACTCACAAGGACTAGAAAGAAAAAGACGGGCTACTGACACCTATGATCTGGTAACTGTGAATGTCATCTTGTTTCCACATTTATGCACTGAAATTAAAGGAGCTTCAATTTCAGTAAGCGGGATAAGTGGCAACTAGAACTGAATTGCATCGCCCTCCCCCTGCAGCAGCTGCCACAAACTCAATAACCGTAAAGGACCTCTGTAGAGACAGTGTTTGCTTTCTCCATTCTGAGGTGTTGTTGAAAACATGCAAGTACAACATGGACAGTTTTGTAAAAAAAAATATCCATGTTGGAAATAGATAGAAGTCACTAAAAGCAAACCAGTTCTTACGTTCACACAGTTTTCTTCTTGTGAAAGCATGGATCACCCTTCACGTGACGTACTGGAACTTACTAACATCAACTGAATGGAGATGGTTGGTCCAGCTGATAATAAAAGGACCAAAGGCTTGAACATTCATGTGATTTATGATAATTCCCCATCATTTTGTTTTGTTTTGTTTTGTTTTTTAGGGCTATTTCAGCTTCCATGGCCCTGTTCAGTTTGAAGAGGTATTTTGTGTTTAGAAGTGTGATGAGGCAGAGAGATAAGTAAGTTAAATATGTAGCCCATTTATAAAACTAAGGAAACAACTTTAAAAAAAAAAAAAAAAACATGTTTGAGATTGGTGTGAATGGCCCTGTGCAGTTTGGAGAGGTATACTCTGCTGATGAAATGGCATACTGGGAGTTCTCAGTGTACGCTGTAGCCACTGCAGATGTATATTAGAAGTAATATTTGTCAAAAAGGGATTTTCTTTTATTACTTTAAACAATTTTATATGTACAAATTCCAGTTCGCTGACATTAGGAGTGTGCTTCAGTCTGCTTTGAGAAACCAATACATACAGTATATCCAGGATTTGTAACAAAAAAAATTGAAGAGCCTACATTTGTCAAATTGAAATGAAAAAACAAACAAAAATGATCAAACAAAAAGAACATCTTTCTGCTGAACCAAGGTTCCAAGAAAGCTGGCTTTCTTACCATGCTATGGCAGAAATAGCACTGTATCCTTTCACTGTGGAATTTCATGATCTTAAACCAATTGGCAAATGTGAAACATCTCTTTTTGTTCTTATTCTCATGCAATGTCAAATTACAATATAGAAACCACATTGTACACGTGACAGCTTTTAGAGGACCTAATTTCCAGTTGTGACAGGTGGTCTTCATAGCAGATGCCTGGATATCCATTTCCTGAAATATCACATGAATACTGCATTAAATGAAGTGAAACTGAAACTACGTGTGAATAATTGTGTTTAAATAGTTTGATTCAATGAATGAATCAATGATTCAAAGGTGGTTGTTAACAGTTTGGGCTCTTGAAAAAGCATCAAGATAGAGATTTAAAATTTTATGTGAAATAATCATGATAACGGCATTGGCAAGTCCAGTCTGGCCCAAAAAACTCAGTACCCACCAGTTGTAGTTATAGTAAATTGTATATAGGCTTAAAATCAACTGAGACTGCAATCAGGAAAAATGTCCTTTTCATTGAGTGACATTAATGAATAATGTACTTTGAGGATTGGTACAAGTTTTGCCACAATTATAGAAGTTTTACCTTCTGTCTAAACAGAAATGAAGGCTTGATTTGTTACCATGGTGACTGTATGAATTGTGTGAATATTCCAAAATGATACGTTCCTGCAATGTGTGAAGTTAATTTGTCTTTTTCTTGCACAGTCAATCAGGTCTTTTCATTATTGTTGTTATCATTATTATTATTTCAAACATCTGATGACAACCATTTTGTTTTTTGCATCCTATTTACGTTTTGTGGTTAAACCTGGCTGAGTATTTTTTTTCATGAATCAGGATTAAGAAAGTATGTTCGTGCCAAATGTATGAGTGATTCTATAAACTGTTTGTCAGCATTTGATATGCACCACTAATGATCCTTGTGATTCTCTGGTTGGATACTGACATTTTGGAGGAAATGGTTTTGGTAAAACCTAAGTATTACCACATGTCACATTTTGATTCCGATGGGTTTTCATACCCATTTTCTTTATGATAGAAATACTCTATGTGGAATCAATTTGCTTATTGTTTGTAGGTCAACAGTTCTGTACAAAAGGGTCAACTTGAGTTTTATTTTGTTTTGTCTTATGTAAAAGGGTAAATTTGGCCAATTTGCCAGAAATTTGCCTTGAAATGATTGAACTTATTCTACTGTTTGACTTCGATTGAGATTCAATAAAGGTGACTGACTTAACTTTCTTGCAGGGGTACTTTTTGCTATATACATATTTGCCATTCATGTGCTTTTAAATTATTCTTGCAAGAACAAGAAAAACTAAATTAATCAGCACTCTATGTTGTACATGTTAGGCTCCCAAGCATATACAACCCCAACAATATAGAATCATCACACTTGAAGAATGTTCACAAAAAGAAAAAAATATTTCAGAGACGTGATCAAATTATTTAAACAGCTTGAAATTCTTGTTTTAAATGATCAAATACAAATGCATTTACTTATTTGATCAAGTAAAATAATTATATAATTTCCCAGCATATTTCAAATTAATTGTAATAAGTTTTTTGTGAAACTTAATGAGAACACTATGTTGTAACGAGCGTGTAGATCATTAAAATACCTTGCAATCTTATATATAAATAACAAACGAGTCGCAGTTCAGATTTTATTTTATTTTTTAAATTTTCCTTTAAGTGGACAAAAGTAAAGGACAGTAAAAATGCTCCATCCTTGTTTTTGTGTCGTCCCGCCCTTAACGCTTTATTGAGAATTATCAATACAAGAATACATCCACAACAACGTAGTGATGCGTATAGTGAGAACAGGAAACTGGGAGAATAAGAAAACATTAAGAAAAATTAAAAAACAAAAAACAAGTTCAGATAAATGATCTGATCTACGTTTTGTGCGTAAGTCGTCATCATCACGCGACCCTGACGCATTGTATATGGCCCGTTCCCCGCCTCTCTCCCTCCCTTTTCCGCGGTAGGAAGTTAACGTGCCTATAGGTGCTCGGTTCTTCATCCGAAGCTAAGGTCCACAATCCGGCGACTAGCACCGTCAAATTTAGGCATCCGACGCCATAGAAATAAAATCTAACATCTACAATGGCCTCTGTCTCTGAGCTTGCCTGCATTTACTCTGCTCTGATCCTCCACGACGATGAAGTCTCCGTCACCGTAAGTCATCCTCAGCCAAAGCCAGAGCTCCACATTGGTCAACGGGAAACACTGTATAGGGGGTTAAAAGCCGCAAATTTAAGACTGCCTCAACAGAGTCTATTTATTAAATATAACATAATTATAACTGGCAAATTATAAGCCTATGAGTGTAAATGTCTTATGTTATCCTGAATACCGGCTAAAATGGCGGCGTACGTGTTGCTAATGTCAGGCCATGTTCAGTAGTTTTATGTTGTAGATATGATGGCAGTCATGCTTCATAATCCCAGTTTGTGCGTCTTACTATTGCTGGTTACCACATTTAACATATAACGAGTGTTTCAGTATTCAGTCATGGACAGGTGTTAACTAACTAGTTAGGAAAACAACAGAGTAGCGTCATGCCGTAACTTTTACTGGTATCACCACTCGGCAAGGAGGGAATTGACTTGAAATATAGATGCAAATAGCAGCAATGTACTTGTGGTTTTATGACCGGCGTGGTTGGTCGTCCTGACAGCTTCACGTGGAAGCATCGCTCAGGTCCTGCAATAGCATTGTATATCCTATAAGCTGAAAGTACTAGCAGAGTAATTACTACTTCTTTAGAGGTGGCTTTCAAATGTTGTCAATTTATTCGTCAAGGATTTTTCCTGTAATTGGAAAAAAATGCATACTTAAAATCAAATCGAAAAGCAGAATTTTTTTTTTTTTTTGCTTCACAATTTTAAAATCGATTTGTTTTTCTTCAAATAAATAAAAATCCATTATAAAATTTGTCTATTGATCTTTTTACTTGTCTTCTTGGGCATAGCAGCAGAATGATGGTCTGGATACTGTATTGTTTTTTCCTAATTGAAATCAAGAATAATTACGAGCAAAAAAAAAAGTTTTACACTTTTTTTTTTTTTTTTTTTTTTTTAAATTTACAAAAATCAGCAATATCAAAGAATTGTGAGAATCGGCACCCAAAAAAATTGGAATAGAATTGAATCGGGACAAAAGCACATCATCACAGCACATCACCATAATAACCTCCTTCTGTCTGTAGGAGGACAAGCTGAATGCTCTGATCAAGGCTGCTGGAGTCACTGTGGAGCCCTTCTGGCCAAGTCTCTTTGCCAAGGTAAGAAAACAAACATGCACCCCACATGTGAAACCGATGGAAGACCGTTCATACCATTAATATCCACAATGCTTAATACTCACGAGGTGTTTCAGCATCTAAAACACAACTTTTCTGTTGCCATGTTCAGCCAGATTTATGGTGAAAGAGATGAGCTCCTCCTTGACATTGCTCAGATTTGCAGGCAAATCCAAAATTGCTGGTCATGGTTTTCTTGAATGTAGTCTTTTAAGGGCCTGAAGAAGGTTTAAATGTACTTATTTATCTTAACTTTTCAGATTGATACATGGCCTTGTTGTAGTCCTCGATTTATTCACCACTCAAATATATACTGTTGGTTTGATTTCTTTTGTATTAAGTCGGTCCAGGTCAAACCAAGGATATTCACATGTTAATTATGTCATAGGCTCTGTCAAGCATTGACATTGGCAGTCTGATCTGCAACGTTGGAGCCGGAGGTGGAGCTCCAGCTGGTGCTCCTGCTGCAGGAGGTGCTGCTGCTGCTGCTGCTGCTAGTGACGCTCCAGGTAACTGAACTAACATTGGTTTTCAACCAAATAACATGAATGTAAAAATAATTTCATGTTATTGCTTGTAAATAAAAACGGCTTCTCTTAATTTAGTTCTTGTGTTAACCTGTTGCTGAGAGATTGTTGCAGACGTTTAACTTTGAGAATATATGTTTTCTTTGAATTGCTTCGGCATTGACTATAAAAGTTACTGTGTGACATGAACATTTATATTTTATATCATGTTTACCTGAACAGCTAAAGAGGAGGAAAAGAAAGAGGAGAAGAAAGAAGAGTCCGAGGAGTCTGACGACGACATGGGCTTTGGTCTCTTCGATTAAAGAAGTTGTTTTTCTACAAAAACACAATAAAAATACAAAAAATGTCTTGCACTTTCTCTATTTATGGTTTGCAGAAATTTTACATGGTACATTATTTTATTCCTGTATTTCAGACCCAAAAGGATCCATATCACAGTAATGGTAGAATACTAAAATAAAACTCATTTAGGTGAGGTGCTAATAAGCGCTACAACTTTTTGGTGGGATAATAGGACAGCAATGGCATCTTGAACGGTTTGTTACTCAGACAGAATCACAAAATACTGATGTTTAAAGTGAGTTGTCTTGTAGTACATGAAAGGCGCTATACAAATAAACTTTCCTTAAATAAGGTAATGTTGATTGTAAAAGTAAAACACGATTATATTTTAATAAAACCTTTAAAGGGAAATTCCAGTACAAGGCAGTCAAATAATGGTAAGTAATACAATATAAAATGATTAGCTTTTTAATAAACGTATAGGTTATTGGAAGAACTACTGGTTTATTCTAACTGCTGCAGGATTGTAGGGAGAGGTGACTGGCGTCCTATGTGAATGAGAGCAAGACATCCCATCATATGAGGTCTTGGAGTGCAGAGGGCACTCCCAACATCTATTTGCAGATAAAATCTATTCTGGATTTTACAGTGATTTGCTTTATTCTTCAGTCCACAAATGAACAGTCAGTAGATCACCATAGCACATGAAGTAGTTACATTGACATTTATTTAAAAAATAATAAAATGCAGTTTGAATGTTCAGTCAAAACTCCAGGTCTGGGTTGAAGTTAAATGATCAGGTTGTGGAACTCAAGGCAAAGCAACACAGGCCAAGACAATAGGGTTTGTGTGATTTACTGGATAACCACGTTTCCACTGACAATTGTATTTCTCTTTACTTTACTTGTGACACGCATCCAAGGTAATGGCAATGAGCTTTACGGTCTGCATGTAAAGTTACCCTGCATGAAAATATGATGGGCTGGAAACGATTATACACAACTGTCCAAACTTTCCTATTATCGGATGTGGACAAGAGGTCAGTCCAGTTCCAAAGAAAAACTCGTTGATAGTTGTGACATTGCATGAGGTAAAATTAATTATGCCATTGACCATTTTGTTTGTTTCGGACATGTATAGAGCCAACGAAGGAATCAACTTAATGCACATCTGTAACGCATTTCGAGCTTCGTCTGCATTTACCGCTGTAAAATTGACATTTTGATCCACATCAGCGTGATGTTTAACGTGGCTGACTGCCAAACAAAGAAGGCAAAATAATGTCAAATTTTGAACCCAAAAACCAGTAAAAGTAAACAGAAACTGCCCCCACACGTGACGCACTAGTCGTCCGTCAATTTGGTCGGTCAAGAATGCATTTTAGCTTTCATTTCTCCTATAAAGGACATTGGTGGTTTCCGTAGTGTAGTGGTTATCACGTTCGCCTCACACGCGAAAGGTCCCCGGTTCGAAACCGGGCGGAAACATCTTTTAATTTTCAAATGTCATGACACACAAACGCATTTAAAGTACTCTTAAAATACCATTAACATTTTATTACATTTATATGTTCTATAATAGTTTTATTTAAAATTATTTTAATGACATTTGACATTGCAAGAAATAGTTTGTATGGTATAAAAAGATCAGGTGCTGAATTGTGAACAAGTGTAAAATAAGGAGGACACAATAAATACAGCTCGAAATACAGTGTAATTATAACAGTGTTTTATTTGCTCGGTTTAGCAACTGTACATGTGTCTCCTTCCTGAGATTCTACTCAGGGAACAGCAGGAGCATCAGAAAGGCAGGAGAGGAAGACAAAGCCTATGTGAGGGAATTGAGGGAGAAATCTAAGGTGCCAAAGAAGAAGGAAATACAGCAGCATACATAAATAACTCCAGTGAGGAGCAGCAAAAAGAGAAGGTTGGAAAACAGGATGACAGAGTGGTACGGTTTAGGAAAAATCAGGGAGAAATTTACGGTACATGTCATGATGTGGCTTCAATCTACACAGTAGGCAACAAAAGAAGTTTGTGTTTTGTTTTTTACAGGTTTTTTGTGTAAAAAAAAAAAAAAAAAAAAAAAAAAAAAAAATTGAGCAATATCTGGACATTTAGAAGAAAAATGCTTATCTGGCACAGGAAGATTTGGCCCCAGCAAACCTCCCACCTCTCTGTGCCCTCCACTCTTCCCTCATTCACCCCTCTCTCTCATTATTCACTAACAAAGCATGCCACATAAACGTGTTGAAAATAGAGCTTCTTTGTATATTTACTATGCGAGTTAACTTAAAAGTGGCGTGCGGCAGTTTTTATTTTTCTCCATACAAAACAAGAGCTTGTTCTTGTAAATTTAGCTGTCTGCCACCTGAGATAAAAGATCTATAGGAGAAAGCTAATGTTAAAACCTTTATGAGCAGCTGTACTGTAAAATAGTTTTTGCTTAAAGTTCAAGAGGAAGACTGACATGCTGCGAGAGTCAAGGCAGAAAATAACATAATAATTGAAGACATAAAAACAGTTTTAAACAACACTGTGAAATGATCTTTATTATCCTCCTCAAGCTGGCTCATCAGTTCCAGTTCCTGCATATGCAGTTTTACTCATGTCCTTCAAGTGAGCCTTTAAAACGTTGAGTTAATCTGCTACTTTAAACAATCGGTGATTTTCAAAAAAATAAAAACATGATGGGAAGGATTGTTTCTCTGGGTGTAAAGGCCAATGGAAACTTAAATAGAAAATACAACATTGACCTAAACATGACTGTTTCCAGAGAAAAATCAAACAATGTTTTTTTTAAAGGTACAAAAGGAGGAAGCAGATTATTTCAGTCATGTTTGCCGTCCATTGATTCCTTGTTTTCATTTATCCATCGCAGATATCAAACATAATGTCCATCCACAAATCCTCCAATCCCCATATCTCTCTTTATCCTGTAACTGAACCCTCCAGCCTGACTGGATCCTGCACTAATGGGGGCGGGTCTGATTGATCATCTTGAGCCGTGATTGGTCAATGACATCCAGCAGGTTCTTGGCATCGACTGCCAGGGCATGAGCTGCCATTAGCATCTGTTTCTTGTAGTCCTTTTGTAAACTTTAAAAAACAAAGACAACAGTCATAAAGTGCACAAAAATGTTTAAAAAAAAAAAAAAAAAAAAAAAAACATTAGCACTGTTTCTTTTTACCTTGTCATGACGTACTGTTGGGCAAGTTTCATCTTTGTTATTAACTCTGCCAGATCTGAATTTAACAGCTTCTGGGCCATTTCTATCTGTTAGAACAATATCAACAACACTGGAGGTTATTATTTGATTCATTTTGGGATTACAGCAGAAAAAAACACCAGCAGTAATATTGAAGATAGTATGTAAAGCCCCTAAACCAAGCATGTTGTGACTTTCGATAAAATTTTCCATAATTTTAACACCTGTCAACCCTGTGACCTTGCGTCCAGTCCCACTGGTCCCTACATCACCACTCACAGTTACTCGCACATTACAGCTTGCAAACACATACATTAGTTTCTGAGGATGTGCATAAACAATGCTTCAAACAAATGCAAAATACCAGTTTTAAATTAGTCGTAATAAATGTTTTTCACAACAGTTTGAAGACATTTTGATACAATTTTTTAATCACTTGTATAATCCAGAGAGAGTTGTATAATTAATAAAGAGTCATCAGCTTTTATTCTGACACCTGATGAGGAGCGCTCTGCCCAGAAGTTGCTTGGTCATTTAAACATTATTTTATTTCATATGCGTGTATTTACCTCTCTGTGTGCGCTAGCAGGAAGTACAGGAATCGTCTCATCCACTGTTGCCAGTAGTGTTCTCAGAGCCAGACCTACTTCCTTCAGAAATACACACACATGGACATTATTCTTAAACATTTTACACATTCAAGTCCTTTTTATAGATGTTTTTATTATGCGCCTCTCAATAATAACGCTCAGCTGGCAGTTACCTTGACCATGGGGACGTACTCGTCGGGGGCAGCCGGCTGGATCCTGTTGGACATCTCAATCACAGCTTTGACCAGTCCTGTCACATTCTCATATACTTTGTCATTAGAGCGATCCAGGTTGGCGGTGGGTGGTGGGCTGATCTCCTGAGGCTGCAACTGTACCAACAGGCCAGAGTATCACAAAGTCAAAATGCTTTTGTATGAAGCTCTTATTTTATTGCCACTTTTAAATATATGAATTTATTTAAACATGAATGTCTTCATGGGAGTGGATTTAATAAAAATGAACTTGGATGTGAGTCAAACTCTCAGCAGTTTGACTGACATCAGGTGTAAAAAAAAGACTCAACACTAGGTGGCAGTACATGCAAACACAAAAGCTAGACTAAATATACACATTTCGAAATTTATTGTCACTAAGAACTCTATTGTTTTTATTTCTATTTACATGCACTAGTTTCTACACATGTATGACTATTTTCTGAAGTAGGTGAGGAGTGTGTGGAATGTTAGTAGAGCCTGGTTATTACATGACACAAAGTTCAACCTGCATGAAGGGATTTTTGCACCAGTGGCAACTCAACTTCAAGGCTTCAGTATTCATTTCCTTTTTAAGTAATTTTATTGATCTACATCTTCAAATGATATCAAGTTTATTTCCCCCCCCCCCCCCCCAAAAAAAAAGGAAAAATCACTAAATGCAGGTTTAATTCATGTTCAAACATCTACTTGTGTTGCTTCTACAATATACTGAAAAATGTTGACGATTCAAATGCACCAAATCCCTATTGAATGATTAGAATAAACTAAATGTGCTTCATCTTGGTCAGTTTTCTACACCTTCACTGAACTATTAATAACTTATGTTAAAACATCAAATGTGTGACTACTGAGCGTTTTGTTCACCAGAAATACTATGTACATATTTGCAAGAGGCAGAAATATAATACCACTTGGATATAAAAGCATCATTAGCATGTAATTACTGGAAGTCGCCGCTTATAATGGGACCTGGAAGAACGACTCAATGTCGCGGTTCCCTGTTTTGTCTCTGGTGAAGAAAAATTCCTAAAACTGTGAATGATGACACGTGTTCGCACATGGAAGTTTTAATGGTTATTAACAGCTAACTAACTCACTGTAACAGACACACATACAGATAAGCTTACCCTCCATGGCTACAGGGAGTATAAGGGGTTTGTTTGGTCAAAATGGTTTAAAAGGGAAGTGGATGGTGTGGATCGAGGTGCAGAGGGTTTTAAGAGGGGAAAGTGTTGGCAGAATAGATTAATGGGTGTGATGTGAGTGATGGGACCATAAAAAAGTTGTGAAAAATTAATAAAAAATGCAGGGTGTTGAATTGATAATGACGGGATGTTAATAACAGAGGGGAGGGATGTGTAAAGGGGAGAGGAGAAGTAAAAAACATTAGGCTGAAGCCAATCACAGGTAAAGCAGAACAGCACAGAATACAAACCATCAGAACAATATCAGAGTTAAGTTAATAACTAAAGAATAAAGGGGAGGGTCAAAGGGTGCAAATAATCCAATAAACTACAAACAGACGCGTGTTTCTATGAGAGTTCTGTGTTTTTCCACAGAATGACAGCTTACAAAGGTACCCTGAGACAACCTATGAGCAGGCTGATGGATTGACTAGAATGGCCGTCAAGTATGAACACTGTGTGGCAAAACCTGGACTTAACTTCTTCTCACGGAAGTCAGATACACTAAAAAAAACTTTCTCACTTTAGACCTGTTTTGAAGTACGTTTCCACAGCTGTTTGTTTACCTTGACGCCCTCGTTGTAGCTGTCTAAAGGGGAGGGACTGGTCAGGTTGCTGAGGTGACCAGGTGCTCCAGGACGCGGTGGCTTCTTAGGGGGGGCAACATGTTCTGCAAAAAAATAAAGCAAGTAATATCTTTGTTAATTGCTGTATTTAGATTTTCAAATGGTCGCCTGTAAATACATTTTTATTTGCTATTTTTATTTTCACTGTCAAATATTGTTTATGTCATGCGATGGACTGGCGAGCTGTCCAGGGTGTACCCTGCCTTTCGCCTGAAGACTGCTGGGATAGGCTCCAGCGTCTCCGCAACCCTTCATCAGGCTAACAGTTTCAGAAAATGAACGAATGTATGAAATATTGTTTACAGTTATTCTCCTTGCAAACTAAGGTGAAGAGTCAGCACTGTATACTAAGAATTCATGTTTATTTCAGTGACATTTATGAGTTAAATTTACTTTCCTTAATAAGGTATTACGTTACTGGTAATTCCAAGACTCAACACTAGACAGAGTTCTAACATGTTAAACAATGCACGTGCAATAAAACAGCTTACTTATAGCATGAAACCCAAAAGCAGTTTACCTGCTAGAAAACAAGAATGCAAATGACTGCATTACCAAGCTTCCTCTTTAAATGCTAAAGCAGTACATAATAAGATGAGTGAGCAGCTATTTCACTTATAATTTGGTATATTTACAAGATGAATACTTATACTCATGTATATTAGAATGATGGCATGTCTCTCACCTGGTTTCCCAACAGGCTGGTAGATATGTTGACTTCCACCCTTTGAAGACAAACATAAAACTTAATGTTAGCCAACAAAAGTATTTATTCAAGGAGACAAAATGAGGAAAATCTAATTATTATTTTTCTAGAAGGATGCGAACAATCATAGTTGCTGAGAATTTCCCCTGTAATGTTACTCAGCTACAGCTGAAGCTGTGAACAGATAACAAGCTGAAGCCGTGCAGTCAATGTGCAGTTCTTCAGGGCTTAAAGTTCCCATGGGTGCTCTATGGTCAAGTGGTTGGTATGTAGGCAGTGCCCTTCAGGGCACACACACACACACACACACACACACACACACACACACACACACACACAGAAATACTTTCTCTGCTTCTCCCAGTGTCTGCGTTTCCTTTCTTTTTGTCTGTTAGTTGCAGTGAAAACATTTCCTCTCGTCCTCTCTTCTAGCATTCCTCCATTTCTACGTTACTTTCCATGAACTGCTGAGAACGTTTCCCCTCCACTTGACCTAAAACTCTCTTCATCTGTGTCTGGGATTGAATATCCAGTCTAGCTTTCTTACAGCTGAATTCAATCGCAAGAGAATCCAATTTTATTTCCTTGCAAATACAAAATAAAAAATATTTGCATGCATGCAGTTCAGCGACTGACCGGTATTTGTAGTGTCCCATCCTCTCGGTCGATGCTGCCCCTACTGTTTCTGGACTCTGCCTTCTATAAGGAGGAAACACAATTAACACCTAAACCGTGCACATAGAAATAAAAGAAAAGAAAACAAATACAGATTTCTAGGTTTTTATTGATAAAAAGGTAAAAATAAACAAGTTTTTCCTTCTGACAGCCAAATCTTAGATTTAACCAAATTCTGTCTCCCAGTCACAAATTGATGTCCATTCCCAGTTAAACACCAGCTACCAGCAGATTTAAAACTCCGCATGTAAATACCACCTGCCGACATCACCATGAGGTAAGTGAGAGGGAAAAAAGAGCAGGACACAAATGCAACCCTGGTCCCACACACACACACACACACACATACACACAATGCCACGACTGAAGCCTTTGTTGACGCCAACAAGGACATTTCAAAGCTTTAACTAACTCCAGATCCCATTTCTTCTCTTCCAGTACCGTTTTGGTGAAGCATGCCTTGAAGAGATGCATCCTGGGAGAATAGAGCCTGAAGAAGATGGAAGGTGGAACGTAAAGAGTGGAGGCCATCGAAAGAAGACAGAGTTTAATGGGAAGAATGATGGAAAAGCTTAAGACATAAGGAGTGATGCAGGACAGAGAAACTGGTAGACTTGTGCAGAGAAATGAACTGAGAGAGAAAAAGTGAGTCACAGAGGAATGGAGGAGGAGGAGGTAAAGACAGAAATGGAGAGTTTTTCCAAAGGAGGAAAAGCTCCACTGAACCACAGAGACAAAATCCTGGAGAGAAAAGATCCGTCTCACTCTCCTCTCCTTTTCTCTCCTTCAGCTCTTTTCCCTCCCAGTCTTTCCATTTCTCTCCATCTCCCTCTGATGGGTGACGCTTCACTCATTCCTCCCTCTTCACTGCTTCTGCCAATCCCACTTCCTCTCTCCCTCCCTCCGTCCTCTTTTACTTTCCTTGTTTCTCTGCTTTTCTCCTTCCCGCTCCTGCTGACCCTGCATTCATTAATCCTGAAATATCTTGTTTTATTTACTCAAATAAAAATTCTTTTTTCCTTCCAATTAATATGCCAGAATAAATTCTGTATATGTACACTTCTTTTCATTTTTATCCATCTATCATGTCATAAAACTAAAAGAACTTCTTCTGGTCTGAAAGTATATTTTACAGTAACAAAAGCAGCTTAACGTGCACTCTCTACTTTGCCAACACGACACTGCAACAAATCTTTGTTCTGGAGTTTTTGGTTACATTTCAGATGAAAACCTGAACCTGTCAAACCTCTAAAAACGAGGAGAAAGCACATTTATTTCAGTTTGGAGCAGTTAGAGTCGAACATGTCTTCTCATGTTCACACACACAAGCTGACAGTGATTCTGTGTGTGTTCTGTTTCTTCCACCTTTTGGATCAACTGTGTTGTCCTGGCCAGTAGTAGTTAATGATGATACTCTGAAAACTTTCTCTCAGCCTGTGTAGTCACAAATATTTGGCTAAGCTGCAGAGGAACGTACTGTGTCTTTGCAGACTACAGAGAACACTAAAGTTTACATCAGACAGGCCCTGCAGACATAGAAACCATTCTCAATGACTCTTAAGTCATATCTTTAATCATATGTGTTCTCTTTACCTTTATCATACATCTAGTTAATTCTCTCAATGAAGCTTTTGGATAATCTTCTTCTATTTACTTAAAATGGTTTTTAATTTCATGCCTATTAGTATTAAGATAATTGATAGATGAGGAGAGGGGGACATCATTTTCTAACACATATCCTGTAAGCTATTTTTACGCTGTCTTTAAACTCTCCTACGCTTGGCTGAAAAAAGAAAAACCCATCAGAGCAGGAAAAGAAACAATGTGACCCAAAGAGAGAAGAAAATCAGACTTGTTATGCAAAAGCTACCTTTTTGGCTGCTTTTGCAAGGCTTCAGTGTCTGATGAGATAAATCAAACATGCACAACTGAGCCAGTTCAAAGATCTGAGAAGATTTTCTGCTGCTCCTCTGGCCACAACAGCACGCATGTGGAATAAGAGCATATTTTACGCTTTGCTTTATTTCAACTTTTACTCAGTTATTCCACATTTTCAGTTATTTACAAAACAATAGCATACAGCTTTACAGCATCTTAACCACTGTAGTGGCTGAGAGGCTACTTAGCTTTCTTGAATCTGGCTGGTCAGTGACAATGACTGACAGCAATACCACGATTAGAGGTTTTCCTGGGAGTGCAGTGTGTTGTAATGACCCATAATTAAATAAAATTAAAAATGTGCATCTGCTACCATCGGACACACTTAAAGTAAATTTAACTAAAAGAGCATCATGCACCACACCAATCCTTCAAGTATTCATATTCCTCCAGTCCAGGCAAATAGGACTGATTGTACACCTACACCTCCACCTCATCCCTCGCTTTGGTGGGAAAATCATTTCTGAATTACCATGAGGCTTTCCTCCTGCTCCAGCCATCGCTGGTCATCCTCCATCTGTTGCTGCTGCATCATCAGCCTCTCCTCCATCAGGGCCTGGCCAACACATCCACTTTCCTGTAGATACACCATTGTGTTTTGGTGAACTGTTCCTTTCTTAAACCACCATTTGGTGCCAACAATGTTATATAAAACAATAATAATAGAAAAAAAAACAACAATTAAAGAATATTTTTCAGTTTTTTTAAAAAGCCCACTGACAGAAACTTTTTTATTTAGTCTGTTTAATCTGAATTTGTTTATAAATCTCCACCTGATGGAAGCAGAGAGAACTCACTATGTTTAGGCTGACTGGAAACAGAGCATCACATTATAAAGCTGAGGAAGATCATTAGAAGTACATGCCAGCAGTTCTACTGCACAACTGCACAGCTCCCTGCAGCTCTCCAGGGACAATGACAGTGTCCCCCAAAATAAGATAATGACCCGAAATCAGCAAAGGAAAAAGCAAGAAGTCATTCAGTAAATGAATGAATGAATGAACCTTTTTTCATTTTACAATGGAGAAAGAGAGAGAAGACATTCGAGACAAGTTTTGTTGATGGAGCGTTGAATGCTCAGCCGAAAATATCACCGCTAAACTCAATCTGACCCGTCTAGACGACTGTCTACTGGCACCAACAGAAGATTTAATTAGTTCTGGTGAGTGTTCCTGGTGTCTATGTGTACCTCTATGTTTGGGCTCCACAGCGCAGGATGTTCAGGTCTGTGCTGATTCCAGGAATCAGAGGGAGGGTAGCTGCCTCCAACACCACCATGAGCTGCTGGCTGTACAGAGACAGATTGGGAAAGAGAGCCATGGGAATAGAGAAGTGTAAATAGTATTTTTTACTCTGTAAGTTTTTATCAAACAGCAGAGCAGAACTTTTTACTGCATAAAGAGAGAGACATGATCATTATTATTTGTAGAAAAGGGATATTTAGCATCAAGAATATATCAATCTCTATTGTCCTTATTCCTCCCATATATAAACTCAATCAATGGCCGAATGCAGAAAATTGATTGTAAATCATTCATTCATTCATTCATTCATTCATTCATTCGTTATCCTAACCGCTTAGTCCGATTAAGATTTGCAGGGAAGCTGGAGTGTATCCCAGTAGTCTTTGGGCGAAAGGAAGGATACACCCTGGACAGCTCACCAGTCCATTGCAGGGTGATTGTAAATCAGTACTTTTTAATCATTAAATAAAAAAACAAAAAACAAAAGCAGCTTTAATATCATTGCATTCAAAACTAACAGCACCTCATGATTGCATGTTGAAATAAACAAAAGTCAGTCTGGTGTGTAACACAAAACAAAATGTACAAATTAAAGTTATGATTAAGCAAGACTTTAATAGAATCTAAATTTGATCCCACACTAGTCCTGACATAAATGAGAGTGAAAGCATCTTATTGCCACCTGGGCATGACAGAGGATTTGAGCTGCAAGTCCACGAGTGAGAGACTTTATTAGCACTACAGGAAATGCCTCCTGCCTGCTCTATTTATGAGGAGTGCATTTAAAGCCTCCAACATTTTCTCTTCTTCTCCATTTTTCACTTCAACACAGGCAGGACAGTGTCTACCAGTTCAACTTGGCCAGTTAAATCAGATTAACAGTGGGTTTACTGGGTCAGCCTTTATTAATTTATGATGGTGCCCAAAGTGGGAACTCTCTGATTGATATCCTTTTGTTAATTCAAATGATCAGATTTACTATTTTCCCAGCATGTGACTTTGAGCTGTTTGAAATGTAAGATTAAAATAAAAGTTATGACAGGTTTAGTTGGATGCTGATTGCCATTCTCCTCAGGCTTTACCAGTCAGACTTTTACAAGAAAAGACTGATTTTGCAGTCAGCACACAACTTGAGGTGACATGATTTAAAAAGAAGACAGCTACATTGCTGCAGAAATGTTCTATATAAATTTCCCAAAGTTTGTTCTCATATTCTCCAGTTTCCTCCATCTTTCTCTGTTCTTCTCTACAGTCCAGCTGTTAAAATTAGGATTTAATAGGATTTTTTTTTTTTTTAGCAGTTTCCTCCTTGTTTCAAGCTTATTACATCCTGTTTCTGTGTGTGTGTGTCAGCGAGGAAGGGTTTACCGGGAAGTGGTTGTGCTGAGGGCTGGAGAAGAAGCCTTCACTGGAGCGAGGACTGGGGTAACCTGGTCTGCTGGGCTACAAACAGAGAGACATCGGTATGGTGGTGTCCATCAGACTGTATAATAATATGAAAAAAAGTGGAAAAGGCAGATCAATCATCGCCTCCTTACTTTTGGCGGCGCTTCATCAGAAGCCCCCAAGTCCCAGGAAACAGTAACTTGTCTCCTCATCTCCATTCGATGTCTCTCTTCTTGTTGAAGCTTCTCCTCCTCCAGTATGGTGCTGCAGAAGTTGTGGTGTATTACACATCAGACACACTTGTTTTGAGAGAAGACATACTTTCTCATCTTAAAATTACCAAGAAAATTCTGTTTGTGCGTTTATATATTACCGAACATCATGAATCAATCATCATAATTAAAAAATAACCTAGTTAGTCTTAGCTTGTGGGTGTGTGTGTGTGTGTGTGTGTTTTATTGGTCAAATTCCTGCTTGTCTGTGTAGTTAATGTTTGTCTTACCATGTTAGCTTTGTTTTATGTAGGAGACATGTCTTCCTGTATTATATCTGGTTTTAGCAGTTTGCCTGCCTTTGTCTTCATTTAATTTTGTGACGAAGCTCCTGCTCTTCAGCTTTGTGTCATTCATGATGCTTGTTGCTTTTGTTTCATTCTCATTTTGTATTTGGTTAGAATTTGCCCTGGTTCCTATACTATTTTGGTTGTCAGTTTAACACTTTTAGTCTCGATACCTGGCCTCAGTGGTTTCACCTGAGTCTTATTTGGTCAGTCTGTCTTGTTTCTCACCTTGGACCTGGTCAGGCCTTCTGCTAGGCTGTTGCCAGTTTGTCCTGTCTGTGGATTCTTTTTCTTTAAAAGTGAAACTATTTCTGTGTAATTTATTTCTTGCCTCCTCCATTTAGGTCTCCCATCTTTGTCTACATAACGGATAAATATTATAGACACTAGAAACTTTTTCACTCCCTGTGGTGTGGCTGAATTTCTTGTACTAGCCTGGCATATTATCAGTGTATCTATGTCTCATTGAAAAAACTAACTAAATGAACAAAAGAAAACCCTAAATTCTCCTAAAATTCATGCTGAATTTTAGGAGCTTTCCTGCAATAGCTTTTGCTTTTTCTGGTCTTAACTTTTACCTTCTGAGACAAATAATGGCCATGACAATAATGCATTAAAGTCTGGGCCACACAATTAAAGTAAAATCTAAAAGAAAATCTGATAATAAAACGCTTATAGTACAAAAGAGAAATCATCTTCTGTACTGACAATCAGGGATAGGCAACTCCGGGCCTTGAGAGACGAAATTGTTTAAGTGTTGGGAGTTTTCCTGCTGCAACACACCTGACACATATCAGACTTAATTAGCAGACTTGTACAGAACTTGACATCAAATTCTGCACAAGTCTAAATCACCTGCTGATTTGAGTCAGGTGTGTTGCAGCAGGGAAACTCCCAACACTTGCAGGACTGCAGTGCTGGTTTACTGGAGTTGACCTTGTGATGACTGTGCCTACAGCCACACATAGGTGATATCAAAATGCACCACACATGCACTTAGATTTATATTTTTTTTCCAACTAGGATTCAATTTACAGATATTTTTGTTAGACATTAGTTTAAATTAGGTTAATTTAGCATCACAACTATTCTGAAATAGCGCGCATTTTAGTTTGTTGTGGTGGTATGATTTGTTCATTTGTGCTCTTTTCCCTTTAAGTTTCAGTAGCTCCAGTCCCTTGGCTCTGAACCAGCAGGTGGCCACGGGGTGGAACAGATAATTGAACCAGATCATTTGCTGCAACAAAAGGGGAGAATTTAGGGTTTTCTTTTGTTCATTTAGTTAGTTTTTTCATCCCCTTCGTCTGTTTTAGTTTGGGCTCTGTTACAAGGTCTTTGATTATCGTTGTGTAAAGTTGACCTCTTTTATGGGCCTGATTTATTCATTTATGTTTACATAACTTTTTCTTTTGGGTCACAATAAAAACCCCTATTTTTGAACTTTAAACCTGTGCCTGACTGTTCTTCACTGCTCGGCCAATCACAGGCCTGTAGATTAAACCACAAATCTTTCATGTCTGCAGAAATTGATCATTTTCCTTTCTTGAATTATATCAGTCCATCAATAATTACTGTAAACATTACGTAGATGTGAAAACTGTTAAAAATAATTTAGAGGACAATTAAACTTAAAAAGTGTGTATTTTAATACATGACAATTGCGAGAGTATCTTAAAAACAAAATACCAAACATCACACCTGAAACTTTGGACTAAGCTTATTATCATTGGATGAACACAGCATCAGCACTGAGGACATCAGTATGTTTAATACTAAACACTTAAAATCTCTCGTTACCTGAGTTGTGTTTTGAGTTCAGTGAATCGCGGCCTCTTGCTCGGGTCATACGACCAACATTTGGTCATCAAACTGTAGAGGGTGGGCGGACACTGAGGGGGCATAGCCAAGCGCTCGCCATTTTCTATCCTGCCAATGACATCATTGTTCTTCACGCCCTGGAAGGGCTTGATCCCATACATCAAGATCTCCCACATGCACACACCTGCAGAAGAAGACACAGTCAAGCAAAGCTGTTAATGGTTTAAAAAAAAAAAAGCTTGACAACTAAAGTGACGTACAACAGACTAACACGCTTAAAAATAGATGGTAGCAGGTGAAAGTATGCTGGCTGCTCTGGAAACCGTGGAGTTTATTTCTGGTTCTTATCATTAAAAATCATCTTTTCACTTTAAGTACATAATTATGAATACATAACTTTACAGTTATATCCTAAACTGTTCCTAGTAAAACACACCGTGAATTCTTTTTATCCTAAAAACATTAATAAACTCTATTTGTATAAATCATAGTAAATCACAATAAACTGCTTAAATTTGATTTACTGATATAACAGGCATGTTGGACAATAACAACTTACAGTCACTGCCAGTAAATGTTGATTCATGTGGAATGATAACTGTGAAATATTTTCCAATAATAATCTCAACTCACCAAACATCCACACATCACTGGCAGAGGTGAATCTTCGGAAATTGATGGATTCTGGAGCCATCCACTTAATAGGAAGTTTGCCTTTAGAAGCTGAGATACACAGACACGGGTACGTTACAAGAACATTAAATAATTTTTGATCAGTTCAGAAGGATTTTTGTATAATGAAATGCAAAGATCAGTCAAAATATTTCTGGCATTTTTCAACAGGATGGAGCTCCTTTTTTTGTATCATGGTGAATAAGTTGAACAGGTGATTGATATAAACTCATGTCACCAGCAGGTGGTGGTAAAATACAACAAAAAAAAAAAACAATTACACAGTTTCTGTAATACCCTTGACAGATGCCAAGTGAAGAGTGCATTCTGTATAATTTTTATAGATAAATTTGTTTCTGTGCACAGGATATAGGTGAATACATTGATCAGTATGTAAGATTAGGAGAGTGAAGCTTGTCATTTAAGTGTGTCTGATTAAAAATGTTACATTGCACCAAATTTGTGTGTGAATATTTCATCACCTTTATAGTAAGAGCTATCCTCCATGTATCGAGACAAGCCAAAGTCTCCCAGCATCACGCAGTCGACAGAAGAGACCAACACGTTACGCGCTGCAATGTCCCTGTAATACATAAGCAGATGTACTTAGACCTCGTTCATGTAGCATCTATTTGGCATATGTCAATTTCTTTAATCTGTCAGTGTGTGTGAGAGGTGACCTGTGAAACTTCTCCAGTACCAGTCAAAAGTTTGGACACGCTTCCCCATTGGATTTAATGGGAAAGTGTGTCCAAACTTTACTGATCTAGATTTGAAAAAGCTTAAATTGAAAACATGAAATTAAACATACAGTGTTGTAATTAGTTCTTATTCTGACTTTGCTCTGTGTTTGACTACAGGAACTGCCAAGACATGATCGACTCCAATGACACCACGTCTGTCTGGCCGAGCCCTGAGAATGACTCACTCTGTTATCAAAGAAGCAGGGATATTGTTAAGTAATCAAATGTTTCTTTTTAACAGAATAAAAAGTTGTTTTAATAACATGTAAAATATTTTATAGAAACGAAATCACAGCCCAATCAGAGTTATGAAACGTCACATCAGTGGCTGATGGCATAAAGGGACATGGCAGCCTAAAAACTAAGTTCAGTTAAGTTGTGAAGACTAAATTTAGGGGAAGAGGCTGGAAAAGGCATCACACAATGAAGTCTCCACAGTCAACACAAATCAGACATGTGTGAGTGTGTATTTACCTGTGTACAAAGCGTTTAACCTCCAGATAAGCCAGAGCTGTACTGAGCTGATAAGCAAACTGAATGAGTGTTGCCAAGTCAAGACTGTACTTCCTCGTCTGAAGGAACGACCGCAACTACAGACAGAAAATGGACATGAACACACAGATGCACGGTTTTACAAAGGGATGTCATAATGCTAATATCTCAAACATAATATGTATGTCCAGGAAAATAGCTAATACTCCAAACTATGTATGAAAACAACAAATTAGCTGCATCATACTGTGTTGTTTCACTGAAAGTTAGATGTTGTATTGAGTTATTTTTCAGATAATTATAATCTAAATATAACTTCCTTTACAGTGTAGGTGGATATACTAAATTTAATTGTCATTTCAGTCTCTTCCACCAACTAATTAGTCCAGTCCTTTTTGCATACAAACCCACTGTTAAGTGTCTTTTTGTGAAGTTAAGTGTCTTTTTTCCGAGTTTATGCATTATGCTGTTGTGCTTTAAATGTTTAATGTTTTAAGTCGGTTAAGCAGCAAACTTGTCATCCTTGCAAGTGCTGACCTATGGCAGTAGTGATAATGGAAATCCACACTTTTCCTTTTTTTGTCTTATCTTTACCTCATAAACTTTGTGACTGCTTTCATGTCAAAAGGCATAGATAGTTGCCTGCTGACATCATCCTCTCTGCTAATTGCTGCTACTACACCACAGTTGAAAGGGCTGAGTGAGGTGAGAATGACAAGCTGCTTGCTGAATAGACAGGAAGATGACGATCCACACAGTTTATTCTTTGTCATGTTGTTTTGTTGACGGGCTCAAGACAACTTCCCTGAGGTCTCAATCACACAAACACATAAAAACGCAGATTTGTGCTCCCTCCTGATGTTTTATAGGCTATGTGATGAATCAGAGAGAAAAACCTTTGGGCATATTACCAAGTCACATTGCTGTGCCAACATACTATAGCACTTTGCTACCTTTGGTCACAATCTGAAGCTCTTAGCACAACAAAAACAATGTTTTGCTAGTTTTATGCTGGTGACAGCAACCAGTTCTGTGTGTTCAGCTGTTCCTGAGAGTGAAGCTATCTGGAGGAGGCAAAGACTGCAATGACATTACTAAAACTGTTGCAAATGGGCATCTGACTGGATTCCTTTTTTAAATCAGAAATTAGCATCTGCTCATACTTTTTTTTTCTATTACACTACCAGTCAAAAGTTTGGACACACTTTCCCCATTGGATTTAATGGGAAAGTGTGTCCAAACTTTTGACTGGTGGTGTACATCCAATTACTACAATAATAAGACATGTTTACATTTTAAAGAGTACAAAAAAAAAAAAGAAAAAAGAAAAAAAACACTGTAAATGATGCCTGGAGTCTGGAACTGAACATCTCTGTTCAGGGTTTTCTATAATCTGCATCACAACTACAAGAAGCAAACACACACACACACACACACAGCCTAATTCATACCTCCCCAAGAGTACACAGCTCCATGATGATCCACACTGGGTTCTCTGTGATCACTCCAATCAGCTTAACAATATGAGGGTGGTCAAACTGACGCATTGTTACTGGAAGAAAAACAAACACAAGAAGTTTCTCAGTATATTTTAAATGATAACCGTTTAGCGGGAGTTAAGTGATCCACAGAGAGCGACGTCTTACATGCTTCTTGAAGGAACTTTTCTCTGACGCTGTCAGAAGTACAGTTCTTACAGGTTTTAATGGCAACAGGAAGGGGTGGTTTGTCCTACAAACAGACACAGAACCTAAGTTAGATATCAGAGCACAAAGTGAGTTGAAATAACGGACAGTAACATTTTTGCAGCTTTTTTGTTCAATCTATCACTGCATCTACAGAAAGGACCAGAGCTACTAAGATAGCAATTTGCATTTGTGTGTAGAATCTAGAAATTTGCATGTGGGACTGAACCACAGCTTGCAGGTGATTTACCAGGAGTGATCGTGTAAATGGGCAGCAGGTGCAAATGTGTTTGAGACTCTGAGGGGTGCACAAGTTCAATCCTTGAGATCTACCACCCATGTCTTTGCATGTGCAGTTAGTTTTTACACACTTTAGTACAAGAAAACCTTTAGGAGATGCAGGCCAAAGCGTGCATTTGTATGTGATTGTGTGTATTGGACCGTGTACTTACTGGACTGTTGTAGACTCCTTGATGAACATCACCAAACTGCCCCTCTCCAATGCAGCGACCTAACTCTATCCTGTCCCTCTGGATCTCATAATCCCGTGCTGGGAGGGAGGGCAATAAAAGAAAAGGGCAAAGAAGTGGAAAGAGTCAAATGAGCACAATTACCTGCTGTTTTTAATAGACCAGAAATGATGGAAAATGACTTTCACATTTGACATGCTTCTCTTACAGCACAAGGATGAGGCTTAACAGGCCAAAAATATGAAGAAATTTAAGTCAGTTTTGTCCAAAATGTTTCCATTAACTATATTATTTACATTAATCTGGGAGTTCAATTGTTGTACCTTTAGAAAAACCTCATCCACTGCCAAAAGAATACAATCATTTTAACTGGAAACTTTAGTCAATTCTCTTACTCTTACAACTTTAATTACCACAAACTTGACATGGATACAAACACATTAACATTGAGTAAAACCAATAAAGAGGCAAACAAAAGGCTGAAAAACATGCAGAACAAAGTCTGACTGTAATTTTTTATTTTTTTTGGCTGCACTGCCAATTAAAAGGAGGCTGCAAGTAAATAAATGAGTAAACCAAAATTAAATGATTAATTAATAGGGAAAAAAAAGCATTATATCCACTAGATGTAAACAGTCTGAGCCCATTTGTAAACCAACATCTGGATCTGGTTAAAGGTTCTTGTAGTGCTCTGTTCTGCCAGATGAACAGACCCTGTATAACCATAAGGATTAAAAACAGCGCTCAGTTTTGCAACTGGCAATTACACGCTTTGACATTTTAACTTAATTTGACATTTCCATTCAACTGACATTTCAGCTTTATCGAAAAGGTCATAAAGCATTTCTGTGACATCAGCAGACGTCAGCTGACAACCAAGTGCAGAGAAATCGAGCTAAAAACTGAGTTCAAGAGGGTTATACAGGAAGCTGACTATCACAGCTGAGACTCAAAGATGTTTCATAAAGTATTCACCAAATCAAATTACTGCAATGATGAGCTCAGTGACAGAAAAACATGCATTCACAGACAATAACAGCAATACAACCAAATTAACAGTGACCAGAACACATTCCACCACAAACGATTTATAGTAATTAATCACACGAAATAAAGAATTCCTTTCAACATGAAAGAACCCACATGAAATGAATTAACCAAAACAATAAATCAAAACTTATGGAAAAAAAAAGCTGCAACAGTGGACAACAGGATGGTGCAACAAGAACCAAGCCAACAAACAACAAAAAATGCTGAGAGACTGTTTAGCTTGTGAAGTTTGATTCAGACTTTTTTCAGACTGTGAAGAATCCGCAGCATCTTGCTTGATGTAGGGTTGGTTCTCCTTGTCAGTTTTAACACCAGAATTCCCCTGGATGGCCTGTGGCCTCCACAGACACCAACAACCACAAGCAAACAGCAAGCTCAATGTATGGCACCTTGAGTCTTTGCAGATGTTCTTTGCTCAGTAACAAAAAAATTTTAAAATGACTCTTCAAACACATATGAATAAGTTTATTTAGCAACTAACCCAAAATTTTGGGCTTTAATGGGGAATGCCAACAAAGGAAAATACGTGCCTTAAAGCTCACTGCGGGTAAAATAAAAGATTTTGTACAAAAAGCTGGAAAAGGGAAAAAAATTAACAAATTGCAAAAAGTCAAGGCATTTTACTAAGACAAAATAAAAGGCAGAGTTTTACCTTCAACTACTCCATAGCTCACTGTGTTGGCAATGGGAAAAAGGGGAAGAAAGAAAGACAGATGAAGAAAGGAGGAGAGACAGACAGCTTAAAGCTTGACAAAAGTTCAGAAAACACACACTTACTCTTTATGTGGCATTTATTTCATGAATAAATCTAAATCCCCATGCAGATTCATGAAGACGACTTTTTATTTTAGATGTATAAAAGGCGAGATTTCCATATGTATTTAAATATGTCAACGCCGGTATAAATTCAGATTAGAGGATTAGAGGAATAGAGGGCAGAAAAACAGCGATAGAGACAAAAAAGAAAGTACACAAGTGAAGCAATATGGAGAAAGACAGAAAAAGACTACTAAGAAAAGCAGAACACAGTCAAATTTAACATTGGGCCTTGCAATTAAATACATGGGTACTTTGTGCTGACCAAAACATCCACAACAGTATAAGTTTTGGAGCGCAGGGCGAAAGCCACAGTTACTATTAGAACTATTTCATGTTTTGAAAGACATATGAATGAATCGGACAGATGTCAAGTGTCCACATTAACCACGTGTATACCATATGATTTGTAGCCTTCAACCAGTGTCCCTACTTTTTATAGAAAAGAAGGCAACTGGACAGAATATGATAGCTGCTGCATTTCCACATGTGGTTTTATCCAAATTCTCTGGTTGCTTGTGTCAGTGTGTGTCTTGTGTGACTCACGCAGCGCTCTGATTATTAGGCAACAGAGAGAAATGAGTTTTTGCGTGAGGATGTGTGTATTTGACTATGGCGTAAAAGTGAAACAAGCTACTTTTCTGTCAATCTTGTGCTAGCTCAACAGAAGCTGATTTCTTAAGAACAAATTCTTTAAGCGGATCAGCATCAAGCAAAGATGATTAAAACAAGCGACTTACTGGAGGGCATGGTGTATGTGTCCTCTTCATCAACTATCTCTGCATAGTCATCAGTCTCTGCAATGATAGATACACAACATGTATTACAGGTATGCATGTACATGTACCACAATATTATTCATGATCACAATCAATTGTCAAAAGGAAAATAAAAACCTGAGAAAGAAGTAAAAAGCTACTAAAGTTTCAACAACCCTTGCTCAAAGTAACACCCACGAAGCTCCTCGCTGTCCCTCCTGCCCTCTCCTACACACACACAAACACTTGGCAGAGAGCGTCAGCTGAGCATGTGTTGTGAATATCTGTGTGAGAGCAGCTGGATTGCAGGGAGTTACTGTGGTGGAGGAGGAGTGGAAGAAAAGCAAAAGAGAGGAGACGAAGACAGAACTGAGAGAGAAATAGATTACAAAAGCCAGAAGAGAAGAGAAACAAGTTAAAAAGATAGAAGAGGTGGATGAATAGAGAAATTCTGAATCTAGCTGTCGTGTAAGCAGATGGCAGTTGTTAGGGTCAAATCTGTTAAGAATTGGACAGATAGAGAGGGCGATCGGGGGGGGGGGCAGAAAGCAGAGCCAGCAGGGAGAAAAGAGGGAAAAGATGGGCTGAGTCTATCCTAACCAGATGGTGGTGTTTAAAATAAAATCAGTGTGCAGACTCAGCTGTTGGAAACAAGAGTCAAACATCTGCTGTCCTGAACGCTTCCCTCGTAGCTCTGCTTGGGATTTATCAGGCTCTGTGGGAAAAGGTCCCTAAATTTACGAGACTCCTTCTCTCAAGTCGGTGACTGATTTTCTCAAGAATGTTCCAAAAGCCTGGCGAACTATTTAAATAAAGCAGGCTAGATGATACGCTGAATGGGGCTTGGAGATGTCTTATTGATTTAAGGCATCTGGAGAAACAGTCTCTGTCTTGAAAGTAAGTTGGGAATATTGATGGAGAAACATATCCTACCTTCACATAAATATTCAAAACAAGAAAAAAACAATCCTTGAATTGTCAATACTGACACAATTTTTCAGCAATTAAACTGTAAAGTTTAATTTATCTGAAGTTATCCACATTATCACTGATGATGGAAAAGGGTTCATCCATGGAATCCATCTAATTTTTCTTCAATTTCTTGTTAATTTACAACTTTTTTACTTGCTTATGTGAATATATTTGGAATACTTTTAAGGAAATTTGATAAGTTTTTACAGAGTCGGCCACTGTTTCAGCCATCCTTCATATTCAGCCTTGTGTGCTTTTGGGTATGTTTGAAAGAAGAAATGACCATTTTCTAAGTTTTCTATTTCTGTTTTCAGTAGAAACAATGTGTTTATGTGTGCGTGTGTGTATGTGTGTGTATGTATCATCTAGCTAGCCCATTATAGCCAGGAATGCACCCACTCTTGAATCCAGCAAACCTCTCCCTGCTTTACTCTGTGCACACAAGTGTGAATGCATGAGAGAACATAAGTGACTGATTTTGTTTGAGTGTGGTTGTGTGTGAAGCCTGTGTGTGGAGAAAGAGGGAAACCTTTGCAGAAGTTTGCTTCAAGTCAAATGCTACTTGAATGACAAGTCCTGCTTTTTGAATCTCTCTTGAGATAAAACTCCAGGTCTATTCATGTTTTGTGCGTATCCACTTAGAATATAATCCAAATTAGACAAGAACAGAAACATACTGGCATGTATTAAACACAATCCTACAAAGGAATCTGCCATGCTAGATACTGTCTAGATACAACCACACATATTAAAGTACTGCTTCATGCTTAAATTATGAGTTAATCACTGTGCTATAAATTTTTCTCTGTCATTTAAACCAAACTGTATTTATAAACAGTGAATAAATTAAAAAAAGGTTCTTGTAAAAAAAAAAAAAAGAAAGAACAATGAGAATGATAAACAACAGTATAACTTTACCATCTCCACTAAGATCTTCTGCAGAGTCCAGGAGAGCATGCAGGTAGCAGGACAGTAGTGGAGAAAGATGACAGAGACGGCAGCAAGACAGAAGAGAAACCGAGGGCAGAGTTGAGGTGAGGACGAGAGAGAAAAAAAGAGAGGTTAGAGGACGGCAAGCCTTCAACGGTTGCATGATCTGTGAGGCAAAACACTCCGCAAGCTTTTAGTTTCAATTCAAGGTATTGTGTTTAAAAAAGCTGGGTTAATAATTCTTTGTTGTGCAGAGAGAATTAGTGTGAGAAACTGGACAGCAGTGTAGAATCACTCAACGACAGTCAACACAGGAAATATTCAGAAACTGACACAATTTTTACTTTAGTTAATAAAAAATATATTCGCTTTGCCGTTATATATTCAATATGAGCTTTAAGTGCAGTTTCCAATCTATGGCTATTTATTTTTATAATTGGAAGAACGGTTTAAGAATTGTGACTCCTTCATTTGAAGCCCCTCATTTTTTAAAGACTAAAACATAATCATATTAACATAGCCGTGACAAAAAATGTAGGCAAGGTGTCTGAAGTTTGAAAGCTGAGCACATCAGAAAAAATGGATTTCCTCCCGTTCTTCCGCCATAAATGTTTCATAGCCGAAACAATAACAACTGTGTCATATCCAAATATTTGTTGGTCCAACTGTATCATCTGATTACAGGTTATAAAGCTGATATACTTTAGCAGACAGACTGAAGGTGTAGGGGTTTAACATGAATGGTGTCGTGGAATCAATGAGCATGGTTGGATCCCCGCACATTTAACTTCCTCACTAAGACTTTAATTATCTTAAAACTGGCAGCTCAAGTAAAGATAAAATCTGTTTTTATATTAACAGAATGATATCCTGTTCAAAGGCGTTTAATACAAAATACACAAAAAGCACAGAAACTGTTCCTAACACACAGACGTTCACAGTCAAAACAAAACAAAAAAAAAAAGAGAGAGAGAGAGAAACTAAATCCTAAGTGTGAATCTTCGATGCCTGTGTGACATGTTTGGATATTCCAGCAGAATAAACACTTCAACAAACAGCTGCTTTCCAGACTCACAAGTTGCTTTGAGCATTCCTAACAACAGCACCTGCCAAAGCCAAAGATGTAGACTCTAATGCACAAGTTGACCCATACAGGAGCCGGTTGTGATCCCAACACACAAAGATGAAGAGACATCACATTCAGTAACAACCATTTGCATGAAGTATTCATCAGAGCTTTTCAAAGCTGCAGGACGTTTAAAGGTGCTACAATTACGTTGCTTCACTATACTAACAACCACAAGATAATTAAAACAGTTATTATTTTAATATCTCTGAAAAGACAACTGTAGCAATGTAAAGTATATAGATTGTTTCACAGATGATTAGCTCTCCTGTAGGAGGTTAAAACTGGGTATTAATAGTAAATAAGATACAATTAATTCCTCAAACACACTCTTTTTTTTTTTAGTCTGTTTTAGTTGTGCTCCAGTATTGTTTTTAGCGGGTATTTTCATGGCTACACATAACCTGTTGTTATGGTCAAATTATGTAACGCTAAAATCATAGCAAGCATGCAGTAAGGAGACAGTTTACTACGAGACACTTTAGTACAAAAGGCCATACTTCAAAAATTAGGCTGATTGTGGTGCAGCGGATGAGAGGGTTTAACCCACAAAACTTTTTCAATTTAACATAAAAGAGGCAGAAAATTCCAAAACTTGCAGCCAAAACAAGCTCTCATTTTGGATGTACAATAAGTCAATCAAGGAAACTAAAATACCACATGAATATCTATCTACAGTATTTTTATATGCTTTCCATAATCAATGTGGACTATTTCTTTTCCAAATTCTCTATACAGCTTTATCTTCTGTAAGTTCTGTAACCGCAATGGTCAAATCAGGAATTTGCCTCCGCCACATCACAATTTTGAGGACATGCTCTTCTACTAACTGTCCAATGAGAGCCCAGGATACCATTGGGAGGTGAATCTGAACAGAAGACAAATGGGAGGAGGAAACGCCGTGCCTTGGTTGGCTTAGGAGGTGTCGATGTCACTAGATCTTCAGCCAATTGAGCGGGCCAGAGGCACCACAGTGCGAAAGGAAAAAACAAGAGTGAATGGATATGAGTGAGCACAGAGATGTGAGAAAGACGAGAGGGGAGGACATAAAACAAAAGACAGCTGGAACAGAGAGGATGGGACGACAGAGAAGGAAAAGCAGTTTCATCAAGTGGAAAGAAAAACAGATGTTGACTTTGCTTGTCTTGTTCTTGAACCCGTCGTTTGCAGAGTCAGTTTGCATGATTTTGTATCTTACCTGAGACGGAGATCGCTCGTACTCCACTCCTCACTGCTTCTAGTTTTTTCTCATTGTTAGAAAGTCTAGAGAGGAGGAGAAGAAGGACAATGCAGTTAAACCAATTATTAATGTGTGTGAAGATCTTTAAAGTACATCTAAAAGCAGAAACATTCACATGCATCCATAAGTTTCTCTAAAATAGAAAAAAAGTAGCATCTGTAGTCTAATCCTTACAGTTTTCATCATGCTTCTTCCTTTGCAGTTGTTTCTTTTTCTGTGTCAGCTGAGCTCTACTACTATCTTTACATCACACACCACAACAGGCAGAGGGAAAAGAGGCAGAAAGCTAAACGAGTGAGAGGTGGAGACTAGCGGAGTGTTTAAAAACCCTAAGTGGAAAATATTTGGCCCCTTAACTTATCTCCTTATTTGACCAGAGACACACCAGAGTGAGGGAGAGATTAGAGTTGAAAAAGTAAGCAAAAACTTTTTCTGTCTAAATTAATTACAAAAGAGAGAAAAAACTACAAGTGAAATGTGGGCACACGAATGCCCAGGTAGCAAAACTTACAGATGGACAATAATTATAATAATAAGAATTCATAAATAAAGCAAAATAAAAAAATAAAAACTGGTGAAAACATCTAACAAATAATAACAATACAAGACAAGAGATCAGCTTCATGACTGGGTGTAAAATGAGAACAATAAGAGGATTCATTCATAAGAAAAGACTTCACACAAATAATTACAGGACATGTGTATTTCGAACATTCATAGCACATTTGGTCTTCTTAGAACATGGCACTGGAAAAATTTATTCTGTTTATTAAAACTGAGAAGAAATATTGGAAACTATTAGAAATAGTGGAGGAACCGCTAGTATGACAACCGTCCAATCATGTACATCCTCTAAGGACTTCTTGTAAAGTAGGGGAAACACCACAACCATTTTTATTTTCAGAAGATGTGATGTCACGGACTCCTCAGGAAATGAAGAGGTTGACCACTTTCATTTTTAAACAGAGCTGAGCTCTGAAGAACACATGAGCAGCGAGTGACAAAACTGTTTGTTCTGTAAAAAATGCAAAAATTCAACTTTATATATATTTATATATATACACACACACACACACACACACACACACACACACACACACACATATATATATATATATATATATATATATATATATATATATATATATATATATATATATATACATATATATACACATGTACACACACTCACACATATATGCAGCTCTAAAGTGAGATAGTTATAGTTTATAAACTTTGGTGGCATGTACTTACTTTGGGATTGAAGGCAGAGCTCTCTCTCCCTCTAGAGGAAAAAAACATGCATTAGGTGAAAAAATAAAAAACTCACCATCAATTATCTAGTATTACACACTTCAACAGAAAAAACAGGGTTATAAAACATAAAAAAAATGGCAACGTTTATCTCCACAACAGGAAAGTAAAACTAGATGCACATATTAAAGGCAGTGGCAGATACAAATACAACACCAATGATAACACTAAGCTGCTGTTGACATCACAACTTCAGAAGTCTTGTTATGCATAAGTGACTCAATTATCTCTGTCTGCTGTTATTTTGTTATTATTATATTATTTTTTACAGTTATCCAAAGAACTGAAAAGAAAAATTTCAGTGTAAGAATTTTCAATTTCCATACTTAGATACACATAAGTGCTTCATTATATACTATGTTTCCATGTTACAATGCTTTAATATGACTAAAATTTAATGAAAATAAGCATATTTAATTTTGCAACAGAGAGATTAAAGTTTTTTGCTCATGGTTTAAGCAAAAGGTAAAATTTAAAACCTCAAAACTGATCTTTCTGGAAGAAAAAAAAGAAAGAAGGAAGAAAATAAGATACTCATAAAAACCTAAAATGTAAAAAAAAAAACAAAAAACAAAAAAAAACTCAAGGGCAAAGAAAGAAAGAAAATATAAAATCCTTGATTTGTTAACAGCTAGCAGATAAGACACCTGAATAAAAAAACTTTCAAAAGGATTAACTTTGGACTGAAATGTGAGTACCTTTAACGTTCAATCTTATCAGTTCAATCATAATATTTGACGGCACATATTGAAAACAATAACATATTTAAAACATTCTTCCCTCAAAAGAGGACGCAATCTGGTCTTTATAGGAAAATATATCCTTTCATGAAATATTGTTTTATGTGGGTGTATGTGTGTGCATGTATGTTCATGTCTGTCTGTTTAAATATGTTTACGTATATGTGACAATGATAGATTCATGGTGTTGGAGGTTTGATGGGAAAGGATGGATCACGTTTTTAAAGTAAAGCGCTGAGTTACATTTTATGCAAGATAAAGATGAATATCCTGAAGGGGGCACACAATTTGACACTGTACCTTTCTGAACTCTGATGATGAAGGAGTGGGTTTGCATGGAGACAAGCCGGCAGTAGCCGTCAATCAAGTCAGCTAAGTTCTCAGCCATGGTGAGAGATGCCGTAGTAACTGTGAGAGGCTGCACAGACACAAACACATGCAAACAGCAACAGGCCTGTTACAGAGAGCTCTTGTCTCAACAACACACACAAAAATTGATGGATATGCACACACAATTAATACACAAGAACCCTATGGAAGTTTTAAGCTGTGCTTGATGAGAGGGGAAACTCATTTTTTTTCCCAAATAGCACTAAAATAAAATAAAATACAATTTGAATTGCTTTATTAATCCCAGAGCAAAATTGCTAAATTGACTGAAAACGATACAGAAAATAAAGTAGGTATAAAATGCAAATGATATAGATGACTAAAATACCAAAAGCCATGGTCTTTCAGACAGATAATGTTGCAGTTTTACCTCAGGAGCACCAGCTACATTCAGCTGTAGCATGCCTTTACGATCTTTCTCCTCCATAGCTGAGTATTGGATGGACTGGACTTGGTTAAAGTTTGCTAGATATGTGGGCTGAAGATATAGAAGGACACATAAGGTAAGATTTGAAAGTAAACCATCATAATTAGACATGCCATTTTGCTATTGCTCACTGAAAGATAGATACATATCAGCGTTCATGTATAGTTGACATTTTGTTTTTGGTTGTTTGTAAAACAAAGCACGAAAAAAACTTACTGTAGATCCCTTGTCAGAGAGGTAACTGATGCCTTCTTCTGGCCCGATGGCCAGCTCTACCTGGATTACCCAACTGGACTGTTAAAGAGAAGATGAGATGCATGATGAGGAAAAGCAAAAAGATAAATCCAGAGAAGAGGCAAACATAGAAGAATGTATCACATATTGGATGCTTGTAGGACCTGCTTCCACCAAAAGGGGTCAACCTCACACAGTTAACAAGCGCCTTCTCAACACATCAAAGCACACTAAATATAAGCTGCAGAGTAAAGGAAAGAATAGAGAAAACCTACCCCAAGGGCACATTTGAAAAACTCCTTGTCATAGCGGTGGATTGGTGCAAGTATCTCTAAGAACTTGAGGATGCACTGCTCATCGTTGAGATTGGCTACCTGCTTGAATGTCTGCTGAATCAGCTTACGGAGAGTTTTCGCCTGGACAGAAAAGGGGGGATTGAGAGGGGAAATTAGACAATAAAAAAACCTTTAAAAAAATGTCATCTTGCCAATGATGCAGAAAATTTGTGCTGAATAGAAGGAAGAGAAGGTGGGAGGTATGCGCATTTTTGTGCATGTGAGTGGATGCACAATGACAAACACATAAATTCATTGACTGACTAACAGTCCACTCAGTTTCCAGTTAAACAGACCTCAGTGCATCATTGTCCGTTCAGATCAATAGTTTAACAAAGGCGCACCAACACTGTTACTTATTCTATTAAACATCAGAGTCAGCGCTTCGTGACAAGTTGAAGTCACATTTCATTATACTGCACATGTCAAACACAGCTTTCCAGAGCAAACTACACAGTTGACCTAAAAATGTATTTATTTTTGTAAAGGTTTGTTATGTCACTAGAAAGCCGACAGATGGGAGAGAAAATCCTTCTAGGAACATTATTCTTTTATTTACAATCCTATCTGTTCTTCATCACTCCCTTGAAATAAAGATGAACAACACACACAAATGCATGCAATGTAATGTCGTTTACACAAAGTGCTAAACAGGCACATGTCCCAAGTGGACAACCCCCAACTTACATAGCTTAAGGAAAAGATTAAAGATTTACTTGAGTATGGACTAGGCTAAAGAAAAAAAAATGCAAATATCTATAGTGCACAGTACAAATTGTGTGTAGTTTAATAACCGCATTTACGACAATGAAGTACCAACTGCATTGATTTATTGACTGCAGGTGACAGATTAACCCGAGATGGCCTGATGAGCATCATTAAACTATTTTAACGAGAGAATAGTTCACATAACGACTCAAGTCATACATTTTTCTGCTGTCAGATGTGTTTAACTGCTCTTTATCCATCTCATTTTTTTATTTTTCACTTGTAAATAGTGTTGAAGCAGTAATATCTCAATTTAATTTCAGCCTCACAGAGCCCTGCTGCCAGCTGTCTACATCCTAAGCCCAAAGGAATCAACAAATCTGCAGACACACACACACACACGTACACACTTCTCTACAATGCCCCTGTGTGCATACGTGTCAACAGGGACAGATGCAATAATTCTCTTATGATTATTTAAAATAAATAAATAAATAAAAAATGTGTGTGTGCTCATAATCCAGATGGGATCACTGTTTTAATTCCTGGAATTCCACCATAAAAACACACTCTCACATTTGAACACAGACAAGCAGCAAGATGCAGACATGTATTGTAAAATGGCTTTAATCCTCCCTTAAAACAAGCTGACCATCACTATAGCAACAAGATGATTCAAAACAAATAAATAAGCAAATAAAAATCACAATTATTTGACACCAATGAGAAGTTCATGCCTGTGTGTTCAGACACTGGTTTGCTGATTTTTAGTTTTACTTCACTGAAATGATATTTTCAGTTTGGTTTCATAAAGCTGTTGCTAAACTTTCTATTCAAAGTTTAGGAGGAAATCACATTTGAAAGACACCACACACAGTCGATGAGGCATCGCTTATATCCAGTGTTACAGAGTGGAGTACAGAGAAAACATGCAACATATCGAAACACTGCCTGGATGACAATTGGTTATTTAGCCACAGTAAAATAAATGATTCATCATGGCATGTGTGTCCATAATAACAATAATGTACCCGAAGCAGCAAATGTGGGTGATTACAACTCTGAGGCCTCGCCAAGGTTGAAGAAGTATTCGTGGAAAACTGAAAAATAAAATATCCCTGATGTTGGGTGTATGAAAAAAATGAAGAGGTACATAACAAGTCATAATTTCATGAGACAACTGGAAGTACAAAAATTTGTACAAAAATACAAAAAAATGTTATATGCTGCCTATGTCAACATGACTTAATTGCTGTGTCCTCATTGCTTCCTGCCACTCCGAATGAAAAAAATACCAAAAAATATGTTGAAGAGCACAACAAAATTCTATAAACCAAACTTAAAATAACCTGGATCACAGTCTGATAAAGCATTCAAGGTAAGGACTGGAATACACTCAATCTATACCAACCTTTGGACTAAAAAGACACAAAATAGCCAACGATCTTGAGCCAGACATTATAACCTCAAACATATCAGATGTTTTGAAAGTGAGAGGGGAAGTTTGTACAATAACTTAGTATCAAGTAGTAGTATCAAGTTCGGACATCGTGGCTCACCAATATATAAAAAAAGAAGCATAATTGGGTGCCTTTAATTTAGTATGACAGTACTTCAATATACCATTCATCTGACAAGGGAGACAAGATGTCAAATCAAGCTGGGGTTCGTTCAGGCTTTGATCTGAAAAGGTCAGTTTCACTAAACCTGCTGCCCAGGCCTGTCAATATCAGTGAACAGACTCCGCTCTTTTTAACAACTAACATCAGTCACCGTTTACTACCAACGCCATCTGCTCTGGGTTGTGTGTGTGTGTGTGTGTGTGTGTGTGTGTGTGTGTGTGTGTGTGTGTGTGTGTAAATAAAGTCCATTGGGGGAAAATAATCTCATTAAATGACTACCATTCTCTTTCACCAGACTGAACAACAGAAACGTAGATGACAGCTGTGCTCTTTCTGATACACACACACACAGACCCGTGTGTGTGTATGTGTGTGTGCGCGCGCGTGTGTGTTTGTGTGTTTCTGTGTCTGTGTGTACATGTGTGCTAAAGAGGGGGGAGCCAAAATTCTTTACTTTTAATATGATGTGATGAATTAAATCAAAAATTATTATTAGGTCATTCAAGTAGTTCATTATCCACAACTACCAACTATTATACAGCTATTAAACTTTTTAACCATTTCAATGAACCAAAAAAAACAGCTTCTTAGATCTGTGGATTAACTTTTTTCTGACTTTTAATTGACTTTTTAATTGAATTTAATTGACTTTTTCTGCATTTTGTAAAACTGTTTTTCAATAAAATGTATGTGAAGTTCATTCTTTCATGTAGCATCTTTAATCATATACATCGTCATCCTTATAAAATAGCATTAATGGGAAAGAATAATTCAAATTAGTTTAAAAAAAGGAAAAGGTAGAAAAGGAGCTGAAATAGGCAGCAGCTGATGAGAGGGGAGTCAGAAGGGCCTGATAGACAGAGTTTGGGGGGGCACAGAAGGAGCACATTGACACCTCCCCCTCCCGCTTCATTGTTGAAAATAGAAAGTGGGTTTAACCATGACTGCAGGGCCTCACACACACAGACAAGCATTCACCATCTTCCCTCCCTCTGCAAAGCATCTGTCTGCCCGCCTGCTGACATCAAGACCTTTTCGGGTCACTGAGCCTTTGGTACTCACACACACACCGCAAAATCCTTCCCATAAACACGTGCCATAAATTTATCATTGACATCAAATACTAATTGTCATTCAAAAAGACACAGCCAGAGAAACCCACACACATCCAAAATTTACAATATAGAGCACATTAACATCAGCCTTTTTTATTTGAATCCTAGTTTATTCCAAAGTCTGTTTCATTTGGGGAAACGTGAATGCACGAAACGGATTCTGATTCAGATTAAAGAAGCAGACTACAAACACGGGTCTCAGCCCGTTTCAAGCCGACCAAATACAAGAAGTCACAAAATAAGTCACTTCCTGCATTTGCCATCGTATTGCATTGTGGGTAAATACACAGTGATGGCGTTGAGGGTCCTTTGCCTCGTCTGTAGTTCTGCAGCATCCTTCCATGAGACAAAACAGAAAAATCAAAACAGTGAAAGCTTTGTGCTCCATGTTTAGCTCCCTGGTAGAGAAAACGGAAATTCAGAATGAGTTTCTTCTTTATGCAGGTCTTGTCCTCTTTTGCTAAATATGAGTGCAACACCATCTTTGACCAAAGTGCAGCGTGAACACAATCTTGGTCCGCATGGATACACCCCCCCTACAACTGAGCCGAGTCCCCAATCGTGGACTATCCTGATGTGAATGCACCCATAGAATCCAGTCTGCCAAACGGAAGTCACTCATGGCTCTTAGCACAGGAGATTAATTCTGCATCCACAGGGAGCAATCAGGTTTCAGATCGCCCCAATGTTGAGGGTTGATATGCACTGCAGACCTCTGTTTATTTCTCTCTTCCAGTCTCTTGTGCATGCCTCAGTGCATATTAGAAGACAGAAACAATGCTATAAAAGTATAGAAATGTAGCAAATTTTGACTAATTTAGTGCCCAGGTGGAAACTTCTAAATTAATCAATAAATCCTGTCTGTGATAATTCTTAATTCTGACTGGGATTTAGTTCAACAGATTAGTAGTACCATCTACTATCTACAACAGATTTTAACCCAAGTGCATAAAAGTCAAAGAAAAAATTATTTGGGCATTAAAAAAACTTTAAGTTATTCTTAAATATTTTCATAGGCTGGGGTTAAAAGATGATGCAATCCGGATACTACCAACCTAGTCCTCATGGTCTCCTTCATCCCATTCCTGTGGTGGGAGAGACATTCAAGAATGTCATCGTAGGATGGACATAGAATGGACTGGTTCACTACCCTGCACAAAATCTGGTAATCAGTTTCTATTTACTCTGATGTGAGCTGAAGCTATTCCACTGTATAAATACTTCTGGTGATCTTATCGTAACTCCAACCAAATTATTTTCTAGCAGCTTTTGGCGTCACTCCAAACCAACCAAACGATGATCCTTTGTGCTACTTCCTTCATTTGAACCAAACCCAGACCAACTCTAGCTTTGCTCCTGGCACTTCAGCATTTTAAAACTCAGATCTAGTCCTTCACCTACTTCAGGTTACTAACCTATTTCTCCATATTGAGATGAGGCTGTAACAGTCTTAGATTCTTAGTTTTACCAACTATGTAAACCAGGTGAATTGTAGAAAGAGAATATGGCACATAAAATAGGATCGTCACCACTAAAAATCTCGTTCACCACACTCAATATGGACATTGGACATGGTATTCTTTTTTTCTGCTTCTTTTCCCTTCATCATCACTGATTGCTTAACTAGTGCTTCCATTTAACTTTAGTAAGTCTTGAACTGCCTTACGTCTTATTTACTTGGTCGGTTATAACATGACAACACATTTTGCAGACTTTTGCCCACAGTTAATTCAAAAGCAGGACATTGCATTGTTTGTTTTATAAATATTAGGTACAATACTGTTGGTTCTACCTCTCTCCACAAGAATTCCTCCTCTTACCTTGACTGAGTCCAACAATTCTTTTGGGAAAAACCGCCTCAAACCAACATCTTTCCTGAGAGAAAATAGAAGCAAAGATAAAGATCAGAATCTTTGTCATGTTGTAATTACATCAAGGAATGTTAATTGGCGAGCAATTCACTTTTTATCTGATCTCCGCAGAGTACTTTTTTCTGTTTTGAGATATGACATACAACAGCTTCAGACAGATACAGTTAGGCAAACAGACAACAGAGTAGAAACAGAAAACTATGACTAAGTGCTGACTACAGAGCTTTACTCATTTTCCTCTCCTCAGATTAAAGAAAAACAGAAAAAGCTAAAAGGGAGAGATGGAGAGAAGAAGGGAGAAGAAGAAAAAGGGGAAATCACAGAGACAAAGAAAGATGTGCAGAGCTATAACAGGAAGCTAACTAACGATTCATACTCCTCTGAGGAAAAGATGAGTACAGGGGGAAAAGAGTGAGGAGAGAGCAAATTACGTCATGTTTTCTGCCTCTGTTTTCCAACAAAGGTCACAACTCAAATCAATATCCCAGTCATTTTAACAGTTTGATTAATTTGTGTGACGTGAATAAATGGATGTGAATCACTGAACTTAGTGCTGCATAGAAGCATGACTATAAAAGGGTTTTCTTTATTAAAATCAAGCCGTTTCTGTAGCCGGTAAATAACCACAAAAACTACAAACAGATTAAGAAGATATGTAATCAAGCTGATTAAATACATTGTACTGGCTTCCAAACCACAATGACTAAAAATCAACAGGTTACCAATAAGCATGGACCAATGGCATCCATCATTCCCAAAGATCATATGGGAATTTCTGGCTTTATTGTTCAACAAGACTCTGCACTCTTTTTTTTCCACAAATGTCAGTTTGCTGAATCAAAGACCTAACAACACTTTCCCTTTTTCCCTCTTTCTCTGTTTTAAAATATGCATGACATGACATCTTTTTTCAATCAACAGAAAAATGGCAAGGGAGCTGGAGAAAAAAACAACGTGGAGCAGAAAAGAAGAGGATGCGAGTAAAGGACTGAGAAAACACAATGAGTGAGACAGTGGGCATTCTTCTGGGTTAAATGAAGAGCTCATTAAGCTGATGGTCAGAAAGGCTTCAATGGAAAGTGGTCGTCCATTAGCGTCAGACCATGTTAGGGCCAAGCCTCATTTAGACCTCAGTTTGTTAATTGTTCACTGGCAATCACTGGCCAAAGGGACAGAAGTGGGCCAACATATGGACAAAACAAATGTACAAACAACAGTTTTTCATCTCACAGATTGTGTTCCCAGACTCAGACTCCTAATAACCTTAAAATTCACAATTGGTTTCCAACTATCCAGGCTTCTAGGAAAGGCAAACATAGGAAGTATGTATCAAAAGCTGATAGTGGGTTGTAGTTCTGATATTAGTAACCCCGATTTCAGGCAGAAAATCATGCTTTCAGGTACGGAGGAGTACAGATGTGATTAAAAGGGATTGGTGTGCTGGAAAGCTTGGGAACTAGAGTGGAAGGGATGAGTCACACTGATATGTACTGATGCTGGTATTTGTTCATGAAGAAAATACTTACTCCAGTAGTTCATAGTTGGACTTCTTGTCCAGAGCGTTTCCTCTCATCTCTTTGAAGAACCTCCTGGAAATGAAACAAGTGGGACAAAGCAAGGTCAGATCCAATGTCTGCAGACACTCTGACATCACCGTAGGCATTACATGTTAGTTTCTTTCTGTAAAATCATTCTAAACTACTTTCAGTTTGATTAAAATAGAAAAGACAAGTCACATTAAAATTATATCTGAAAAACAAATGACTATTGCTTCAAAAAAATTAAAGCAAACATTGACTAATGCACAAATGGATCATTAGTGTAGCTGCAAGGCAAAGAAACTTACTACATGGAAAAACATAAGTAAAACAGCTCAAAAACAATGTAAGATGGTTATTATGTTTTACCTGATTTCTAGACAGCCCAACTTGAGAGCTACATCTTGTTCAACCTGATCCCCAATTTGTGTCATGTAGTCATGCTTTACCTGTGAGACACAAATACCACAGATTAAAGTTCATCAAAAGTTTTGGTTTTTTGTTACTCTCTAAATGGCACACAATCTATCTCACATGGAAAAAAAAAAAAATAAAAAATAAAAGAGTCCTACTGACCTAAATTATCGAAAGACAAGAAGGCATGGTCTTCGAGCAATGCCATATGTCTCAGTGCTGGCGGCTGGTAGGAAAAGAGTGTCTGAATGCTTATGTGTGTCTGTTTGTGTGTATACCTGGTGGTAGAAGTAGCTGAGCGTAGGTTTGTCTTCTGTAAACTGCTGCACAAAGCCCTTTGGTAGATATCGGATTCTTAACTCATATCTACAGAAAGAAAGAACCCAATAGAGAAAGTCAGAATTCCTTCAAGAAAACTTTACAAACATCTTAACTCACTTTAAATAGCACAAAAACTCTCAACTAATATGAGAATTTAAGGATATGTAGTACTTGCACACTAAATTTGGGGTAATGGAAAGTTTTAACTAGCAGCTTTCCACTAAATACTTTACATGTGCCATCTGGCTTTTATTAATTTTGTATATTAATTAAGACATGGTCCAGTTTCATGAATAATACAAATGTGATACTTCAGTGTGGAGGAGAGGAAATGATCAAAGTATCAAGAAGGGAGACACAGATTATAAACACAAGGATATTCAGGTGAGCAGAAAAACAACAATGTGGATTTGAAACAGACCAGGGACAGAAAATCTGTTTATTAGAGACAGACGCGGACCCAAAGAGGGTTGTTGACTTAGTCAGACAAAGCTGACATCTGGTTCTTTTTTGTTCTTTTATGTCTCCAGTGCAGAAGGTCTCCTCCTCACAATAGCATTAACACCAACACTGCCACAATAACGGTAATATATACAACCAAACTACCCAGTGAGCCAGCAAGGCCACGCTTCCCACAGCACAGACGGGGTCACAAGATATTTTATTACGCTGTTTGAAATAAATCATAGCAGCTACTTTGGAACACAAAATTGCAGAATGCTGATGCTGGCTTTTTGGAGAAACGCCTACATTTACAAGGATAAATAAGTCATGTCAAATCAAAGCAGGAAACTTCCAACCGTATTTTTTCTAAAAGATGTGTTTAGGAAAGAGAGATACACAGCTGCCACAGGATCCAAGACCACACATAAGATTTACAACAAGGAGATAAATATACCACAATTCACTCAACCGAACAAAGAATTAACATAAAAAAAAAGGAAACCAAACTAGTTTTATCATCCAACTCCTCACTTAGCAAAACAGTAACAGTCTTTTGTTATTTCATATTGCTGGGATTCATCTGACTAAGCGTCGACATCAAGAAATGCAGACAAAGGTCAGGAAGTAAATGCAGCCGCACAGAACCCCATTTCCCTCGGCTGAGTTGGCATAACATGCCTAAATTCTGTGCTTTATACGGTTCTAGCAACTGCTACAATCGGAAGAAAGACTTTTTACATGTCCCAACAGTAGTGTGGATGACACAACCCAAATTAAAATATCTTTTTGTTTTTTTTAGGCTTTTTAATGTGTTCTTTTGGCTTGCAGTATACTACAAAGTCTGCAACAGATAATTTGTGATGTCAATCGCATCAATGCTGATTAATTCTTCCTGATTATATGAAAACTCTGATTCATTTAAACTATATGGGTCATAATCTCAATTTACGCATATTTTTTTGTTTCCATATTGCATTTGCACCAGCCCATGAAATCCCTAAGTCTACTCTGTCATCCACTGTCTTTTGACGATATCAATATGGAATTAATCAGAAATTGTATTATATTAAGACATTTTGAAAATAACCTATAATGCAGACAACTGAAAACAGCACAAACTCCAAAACAGACAATATATATTCCTCAACATAAAATTTCAACACTGAAGATTCATCTAGAGTGTATAATATCATCAAAATATCCAGAGAAACTGAAAGAATCTGTGCACAGAGAAAAAAGCTGACGGTCAAGACTAGGTGTTCATGATATTCATGTCCCCAGGCAACTCGAGAGCAGTACATTAGTTCCTTTGGCAGCTTCACATCTATGTGCGCACCAACAATGCTCAAAAGTACATAATGATCTTAGAGTAACAACTACTCCCATCCAGACAGCATTGTCTCTTTCAGGGAAGGCCTTGCATATTTCAGCAAGTCAATGCTAAACAACAGACTGCAACATACTGGTCTCCCTGCTGTCCAGACCTTCCAGCAGCTGAAAACACTGAGAGCTTCATTAAACATAAATCTGACAATGAAGACCAAGGATCGTTGAAAAGCTATATTCCTGCATCACATAAAAACAGAACAACAGTCATTTTCAAAAACTCCAGCAACTGGTTTCCTTACTTCCCAGATAGTTGTCAAGAAGATGGGATGCTATATAGCTGCAGCTGCAGCTATAATTTTCTATAAAATGGTCAAAAGTCTCAGTTTCATCATCTGATGTGCTGGTATTTTTCTATTGAGAGCAAAACAGTGGATCTTGACAGTTTGTAAATCATTACATTCTGTTTTTTATTAACACATTACACCGTACCACAACGTTTTGGCATTAGGGTGTTAGTTACTGTCATCTTCTTGCTGCTTTGCAACCGGATGTGGTGGCACTTAACATATAATTTATACTTGAAACTGACAAAATCATTTCTATATCAGTGTTAATGTCAACCATTCAAACAGCCTTTCAAACACACACACACACATGGACACTTGTCTTACGTTACCTCCACTCTTCATTTGGCCGTGCTTGTTCATATTTCTCTCTGATATGGGACACACCCATATCTGGGTGGAGCCAGTGCACTTGGTCTCTGGACTGGCTGCTACTGAGACGTAGGCCAAAGCATAGAGTCCAACGAACTTTATGGATGTCCAGAATCTTCTGGATTATTCCCTGCAATCAAAAGTGGAATAAAAATAAAGGCATAAACTGAAAATCAGACTGACTTTTGGTTGGTCTGTAAAGGTAAACTAAGCCAATATATTAAATCTTTTTCACATTTGCCAACAGCAGGACTGTCTAGTCACCAGTCCAACACATGCACATCAGTTTAGGTTTATTAAAGTAACACAGAAGCACGGGGGGGAGGGGGGGGGGGGGGGGTTAGTTAGTCTGCCCCACTTCACTGTGTCAACAGCTGGCATTTTTCATCAGGTCTGAGAGGGCATCACTCTTTGGATGCATTTATATGTGTGAGCAGGTGACTTCAAGCAATTTAACATGACGTTCCCACCCAAACAAGTTGACAGGCATTATACACCCCCAATAATGCTCACAGAACCGTGTGTGTTGCAATGTAAAACACTAGGAGGGGTCTGACCTAGATACTGATGATGAGAAGGCTCAAAGGGGAATAGAGCAGAGGAGATTTTCACTGACATATCCTGTATGACCATTAACAATATGAGCTGTGCAAGGGAGTTTCTGAGTCTCAGCTGGATCTACTGCTGCGTTAAACTAGACTGGTACACACAAACATAAAAACATGGGCCCCTTAGGTCGCATGCAAGCAAAAAAATTCTCTTTGTGCTGAGTGTCCTTTTTACAGCTGACAGCTAAGACCTTGCACTGAGGACAAACGGTGAAAAAAAAAAATTAAATAAATAAAAATAAGCTTCAATGTAAAGGGTTACATATAAGGCTCAGGGATAGTTATAAACACTGTTTATCAAAACAGTAAAGTTTGTTCTGTTCAATTCTAGCAAAGTAAAACTGCCAATTTTCAATATGAAGCTTTTTGGCCTCCGTGTGCCACCACTTCAGTGCATCTCGACATGAAAACATCTCATCAAAATGTAAAAAAAAAAAAAAAAAATACAAATTTAAAAAAGAAAATTCATTTTAGTCCCGTAGTTTCCTAGAAATTCACAAATCTCCTAAAAGTGCTGAGATTTAGTGATCCCCTCACTAAACAATTTAAGAGTTAAGGTTTTCACTTTAATTATTCACCCATAATGCCCTAGTCAGACAACAATTCTGATGTCACAAAAAAAACTTACAATTTTCAGCCCACATAAAGGCAAAATAAGAGTGTGTCTCTTTACCCTGACATCAGTTGCATCTCCATATCTGATATTTGAAGACCAGAAGCTGTGTTCAGTGTTTGTCTCAAAGTGGTGGAAGACTTTCAGAACCCTGTCCACGGAGCCAGCCACGGTTCGGTCCGATCCTCCTCCACTCAGCTGTGATTTGGCACCTCCTAGAAAGGCACTATTTAGGTTGGGTTCCAGGTAGGCTGTCGCCATGGTGTTCCCTGCTGACACTGCCGCTGCTAGGTGTCTGTCATATTCTGAGGAGATGGGAAGGAGGAAAAAAACTAGAAGTTAGTTAATTAGGAATAAGTTTAATTAAAGCAGCTGACATGAACTCCTAAACTTTAATTATTCTATAATGTTCAAATTTAATTTCTAATGATTTTTCTGATGATGATTTACTACAAGACGTAATCAAGAACTAGGAGGGTAATAACTACCCAAAACAATTTAAGTATTAATTGGTCAAACGCTGATCTTGTGGCCAAAAAATATCAACTAAACCCTACTTGCAACGATTGTCATTTTGTCAAAAAGTTTTACCACCTAAAGTGGAAAATTTAAGGTTGTAAATAATGTCCACTGTCACTTAAAGTCAGTTTGCAAAAAAGTCAATATTTTCTGGATCAACTGGAGACAAAAAAAGCCAGTTAGCTACAGTAAAGCTACTGAAAACCATCAAACTGGAAGAGCAGGAACAAGCTCAGTTTTGGCATTTGTGTTTTAATGAAGCCTTGAGTCATTTCTAAGAAAGTTGTAACCAGCAAATCTTCCAGTAAGACCTTGTCTGTACAATGTAGTGACTTCCCTTTTCTCTTTGGTATTTGTAACAGAATGTCGCACCTCTGATATTGCACATTTGAATCCCCACACTCCCATTTTCCTCCCAGCCTTTCCTGTCCCTCTTTACACAAACTTTGTACAGCAAGTATCTATTCTTCATGTGTTGTTCTTTGGCAAGATAAAATACAATGAGCAATAAGATACCAGAGAGAGAGAAATAAAGAGAGAAAAGTAGAGTCAGGGTCACGGCTCATTATGTAAGCACCCGTGTCTATAACACAGAGAAGACAATGCACCATAGGCCGTCATTTCTTCCTGATTGAGAACTTCTGACATTCTCTCACTTCCTGCAACTTTATCTGGAAAAGGCTCAAAAAGAATTACCTTCATCGTGTCCGTGTGTAGTATGAGCATGACAAATGTATGTGTGTGAAGTTGTCAACATAGAAATGGAGAGAACGATAATATGATCTGCTTCAGGTTTCATCTTTTGCTTGCCTTTCTTCCTGTGCTCCTCCTCTCTCCTCCATTAAAAGAAAATGGATAGGGTTTACCAGGTAATTACACCTGAGAGGGGTGGGGAGAGTGTATGCAGACACACATGCACGGACATAACTCGATGGAAGGATTGTAAAAGCCATTGAAGGACATATTATAACGAAAAAACAAAAAGTACCCAGTGGTCATTCTGCCAATGTCAAATAGTGCCGATGCTTGCCAATCTATCAGTATAGCTTTAATAATCTTCTTTCTCCCTCTCTCTCTGTCTTTTACACACGCACACATAAATACAAACGCATAACCTCTGTGTGGCATTGGTAGCTTGGCAATATACCAATTCAGTTCCCATGGAGTCAGATGTCACATTGTGAAGAGTGGTTTCATGCTACTTATGTGTGTTTCTGCGTGTGTACTTAAAGGACATTTCCTTCATACCTCTGTCCCAACACACGGGGAAAGGGCTACAGCCACTGGTTGCCATGGAAACGCATGTCTGTCCCAGCCTATGTCTGTCTGCACCGAGGACTGAGAGACAACTAGCTGCTTCACAGCCTCGCATCACAAACGGTGAACTTCTCGTGTAGAGAAGTCAAATAAATAAACACACCGAAATCCAGACACAACAGCGGTGAAACGCTCACATAATCCAAACACCACTTTACACCCTGACAGAAGACGTCCACAGTCTCCCAAAAAAAGGAGTTTCTAAAAGGAGTTAAATCCTCAAAAAGCCCATATTTTTAGTGTCTGCTCTTTGGAAAGTGAAAATCCTCCAGAACAACACATCAGGACAGAAGATGTGAAAGGTAAACATCCTCCGCAGAGTTTCTGCTTTGCAAAAGCTTGTTCTTTTAATCATTTCCTGTTATCCAAAGTTCCACAAGACCAAAGAAAAATCTCCCCAGCAACATAAAGTTACTTTCATCCACAAGCTTCTCTCTTCGTCTTTTTCTGTCCTCTTCTGAGCTACTCCTCAGCAGCCCCTCTCTGATGAAAACATACGAGCTCCTTCATGCCTTTACTCCACAGTAACAGCGCTGACGAGGAAGTATCCAGCAACTGTTGCTCAGGAGAGAATTTGGGTAATCTGTTTCAGTTGAGTCTCTGTGCCGGTAAGAAAAATGCTCCTCCAGCTAAAGCTTAAAATGAAATCCAACTTGTACAGTGAAAATCCAAAGAACCTTTCGTTAGTTAGTGGTCACAGAGAAAAAGAGGCAATTACTGCACTGAGTAAGAAACAAACAGAACTGTCTTCTCATGGAAATAGAAAGTGAGAGAAGTGATTAAGCCATTTAAACAAAGGACGCAGAGACAGAGGGACAGAAAGAAATGCAGCGATTGTTTCTGGGTGAATGAGAGGAAAAGGAGGACAGAGCAACACAAGTGAAAAAGTTGAGTGGGGAATGAGGGAGCTCAGGAGAGGGCTGTTGGAGGAGCAGGAGGAGCTAGATACTATTAATATGCTAATCTTGTGCTCCCCATTCAACAAAAAAACTCCTCCCACATTTGCTTCTGAAGTCGAGCTCAGAACAGCTCTTATCTTATCTGGAACTAGAGTTGTTACAACTAAAGAGAGTCCTTAAGAACGATTCTAAAAACACAAAAGTACTGTTTAAATTCACTGAAGACAGAGATCAAAACAAATTATCAGCCACATTAGCCAACTGGGATTGGACATTTAGTATTTGTACAATTTCATAAATTAAAAAAAAAAAAATGAATTGAGAGGAAAACATTTTTCTTTTTTTTTTTTTACCAACATAAATGTCCTGGTTGCATCAAGCTTGCAAACTAGCAGCTGGGAGCAACCAATCCATTTCCAAACCACAAAGTATCAATCGATCACACACTTTATACTGCACAATTACATCCACTCAGCAAATGATTTTCTTTTATCTAATCTCAGGGTCAGTACAATTTGACACCATGTGTTACTGACAAACCGGATACTACGTACCATTCATGAAAATATGAACGCCCATTGAACACATGGTTGAGCACATGTTGAAACTGAACGAGCCTCAATCAATTACTGACTAAACACCGACACTGAGAAAAACGGGAGAAATGTTCAAGCAACTTGCAATGCAGGCGACATAACTGAGCAGTCATTTTAACGTGTGTCTGTATGTGTGTGTGTGCACGCGTGGGTTTCCTATAATTTGTGGTCCATCTCAGACCTTGGCCATTGTCATTGAAATGTGGTGGGAGCACGGGGTTCCTGAAGTGTGCATGTGTTTGTGCATGTGCCTGCATTAGTGTGTGCGTACATTAGTGTGTGTGTGTGTGTGTGTGTGTGTGTGTGTGTGTGTGTGTGTGTGTGTGTGTGTGTGTGTGTGTGTGTGTGTGTGTGTGCGTGCGTGTGCGTGTGTGTGAACTGTGGAAAGCTTTTTGTCAGAGGGCCGGATGTTGCCACAAATGGGAAGAGCTCTTTTGGGAATGAGCCAAATGTCTTTCTCTCATTTTTTTCTTTTTTGTGAACAGCATTATTTTCGCACAAGGTAACATTTAACTAGTAAAGGTTAAAAAGGTAAAACTCTAAATAGTAATAAGTTGATTTGATATTTTATTGTTTTGAGAAAAAAGCTAGTATATTTGTTTTGGACTCAACTGAAAAAACTAAAAAGAAATACAAATGTGCAACTTGTACATTATCATTGACTGCTTGGAATAGATTACATAAAAAGTATTAAAAAGTACATTATGCTGCAGTCACAACTAAATGCAAAAGCAAAATTTTGTTTCATCTTAATGTCAAAGACTGATTCAATGCGTGCTGATTGGGGATGTTACAGTACTTGTAAATGTATTCACACTTTTTGGTATACAACATTCGGTATGGAACAGACAAGCACTAAGTTCCCGCACAAAAGAGTAAGTGACTTGCATTAACTACAGCCTCCGGGTAGCGGACGTTATGGCTAGCTTTAAGATTCTCTTCCATCGCTAAAATCTCCTGATTGTTTTGCATGATAACAAATTCTATAAAGTGAATAAAACACATGTTGAAAGGTTTTTACTTTGAGTACAGACTTTATCTAAAAATGTGTGCTGATTGAAACAATGGTTTATTACCCAAACACACCATAGCCTTTAAATTAATCACGTTACTTTATCTTTTACAGCACACATGCAACTAAAGATTTACTTTTAAAAGAACACAAACTGTGGATCAAATTGATATTTGTAAAACTTTGAGTAATTTTTTTTTTTATTCTCTTGGAACATCACTTGCTTCCTTATAATATGTATGTGCAAACTGTCTGTAAAATAGAGGAGGCCAAGCTATTTTTATGCTATATCTTTTTAACAAGCTTTTATTGGAGAGTTTACTGCAAGCCATAAACTTTTTTGTTTTTATTTCATTTGTGTCTACACCATAGTAAGCAGCATTATATTTTGCATTTGTTCCCTCACCACATGGAAGTATGCAATCATGACCTTCGAACCAAGGTATGTTCTGAACTGTGATTTTGGCGTACTGTAACACCCCTAAAACTGACATTTTAGAGTTCATTAACATATTTGTAGCACTCTATTTTTATGATAACATGTATTACATAGTAATTTGACAATTTAACAACACCAATTGAGAAAAACAGATTTGTTTAAAACTATAAAATATTACAAAAGATGTTTTAAAGCGTCCACATTTTCTTTCTTGTGAAATAAAACATTAAAACAGTGATGACGAGTTTCCTCCCAAACCGACTCCTCTTCCTTTGTTATTTTCTTACTTCCTCACAGGTGGCAACAACAATTGATAAAGCTAAGTGTTACTCCAGAGGGATATTCTAAAAAGATCAAAGTCTTTCAGTATGCCCAAACGGAAGGGGGGGGCAACAGCACTGAATTTAAAATGTAAACATGCTGGTGAGTCATGAACACGTTAGTCACATGTCATAAAAGGATGGCAAACCTTGTTTTCAGGGCCTCGTGCCATGACACATTCATTAATTTATGCAACAGAATATTATTTCGTACCCTCAAGGTGAATGGTACTGTTGTAAGTGAAAAGGAAATATATTTTTTTTATCTTGTGAAGTGTGAAGGACAAAATTAATTTCACTGAGTCCATTACCGTGGTTAGTGTCTCTCTCCTGTCCTCTAATGTGACCAAAACAAAGACATAAAAAGTCCCACTCTGTGTTCTTTCATTTATTATCTTAAACATAAATGTCTAACATAAATGTGTGCCTATTCTTTTCATTAGAAGCCATACTGAGTTCAAGCATCCTTAGCATGAAGTCTCCATTTTTGTATTGTCTGAATAAATATTAACAAAATGAAGAGTTTTGATAGATTTAAGAAAAAAATGACCCTCTTGTACAATTACAGTATCTTCAATATCTGAAAGAGCAATAAAACCAACCAGTAATCTGAAATGAGGAGCTACAGTCAAGTCCATTTTTCTTTCAAATATTGTGTTATTTCAGACAGAGTATGGTAATTACACAACCATTACTTTGCAAAATTACAATCACTTTGAGGAAATACTTTTTAAAATTCTTCTATTTTTTTTTCTTAGTCCGATTAAGGGTTGCATGGAAGCTGAAGAGTCATACAGCTCGTCAAGTTCACACCAACTCCCAGGAAGAACTCAAGGTGATCAATTAACCTAAAATGCTTTTTAGTGGTGGGAGGAAGCCACAGTACCCAGAGAGAACCCCGGCATACACAGGGGGAGAATATGTAAACTCACTACACCAAAGCCCCTGCACAAACCTACCCCAGCCAAGGCTCAAACCAGCAACTTTCTTGCAGTGAGGCCACATTGTTAACCACCACACTGATTAACTTTTGTACTTTCTTTTAGACTAAATGTAGTTCATTTAAGTTTCACCTCATGGCAATGAAGTGGACAATAAAAAATTTCTCTAACAATGAATTTCCTTTTATAGTATAAGTGTGTGAAAAAAGCAGCGGATTGGTCTCTCAGGTTGTAGAGGATGTTCAACGGTCAGCTGCTCACCTGTATAGTAGGTAATTCTGGAAATATCTGAAAGACAAATGAAGAAATAACAGTAAGCTGGTTAGTTTAACTAAACAAATGAATACACAAGTCTTAAGCTTATTAAGTTATGTCTCAAAACAAGTTTCCACCATTCAGTTACTGAGCATGAATAGCAGGAGGTATGTCATGGCCTGCTTCACAATTTATACCAGTTTAAATAGATTAAGAATCAATCAATGTCCTGTTTTCACACACACCTTTTCACAGGGATATTGATTGATTTTTTTTTCTTCAAATCAATATTCCATTGTTGCATGATTTACTCAAACTCGTGATATGTCAATGCTTCAATGCTTAGAAAGGGGAGGGGGTCTAAAGCAGGAAAAGCTTTTGTTCAGCATTCAGGTCTGGCAGCTGTTAGATGAGGATGTTACACAGACTGTTTTAACCTTTTAGCCTCCATCACTTAAGGATGAAGCCCAAAAGCAAAACAGAGCTTCTCTGGCTCCACTCAATCACACTTTTCTTCTAACCAGTTTATAGGTCGTCTTGATTTGCTACTACATTTCCAATAGCATCGTTGTGAGTCCAATATACAAATTAATCTGTTCCTGATGAAAGAAGTTTTGGACATTTCACATCTGATCCCATTAGATCTCCAGTTTCTCACAACAGGGTTTTCAATTAAATATCTTCTGGCTGTAGCAGGGTATACTCACTAATTTTTCTCATCTGTTATGAAGGAAGACAGAATGAAATATGTGGCTAGAAGGACCTCTAGACACACATAATTAGGATACAAGCCAAAGTGTCCTGGGGCAAGACACTGAACCCCAAGCTGCCCCCTGATGTGCCTATCAGGGTATGGTTATTTAGTATGAGTGTGCGTGTGAATGTGTGAATGTGACAGATAGTGTAAAGCACTTTGAGTGGTCAGCATGAATGAAAAAGCGCTATATAAGTACAAGTCTGTTTACCATATTTATATTTAAAACACACACACACACACACACACACACACACACACACACACACAAACATATAAACCCACACACATAAACATATATGAGAGATATTTGTCAAAACAGAATATTGTACATATACACGTTCATGTGGTCATACACTTCACTACAAAACCTATACAGCTCCTGAGCTTCAACAGGAAGTCCAGAAGAAGCCTCATGGGAACTCATATATGGCAATGACAGAGCTGTGTGTAGGTCAAAAAGGATAAGTGCGTAAGTGCTTTAGACACCCTCTTGTACACACAAATACTGGGTTGGCAAGCACATAAACACACTGTATTAAATGACAGAGATAGCTGTCAAAGATGACGTAATGGTAAGTCGAAAACCCCACAGAATAAAAATTTTTTAAAAAAGCCATCAAGGTGACTCATGGTGGTTGTATTACCAACACAGTGTAATCTGAAGCCATAACAATACAGACTTTGTGTGAATGGTAGAAAATGTGAATTGTAGCTTTTATGGCAACCTTGAAGCAAGCTGGTAAGTTAAACAAGATAAAAGTATAAAAACAACAGTATGGGAGGGGAATTGAATAGAAAAAATAAAAAATCTGGATTTTTTGCCTCACAATTTTAAAATAGATATTTTTGTTAAAAAATGGATTTTTCTTTCCATAAATTAAAAAATTCCATGTTAAAAAATGGTCTTTTTTTGTTTTTATTGATCTTTTTACTTGTCTTTTAGGGCATTATAGCAGCAGAATGAGGGTCTGGCAAATGTGTTGCTGAAATTAAGAAGAATCACAAGTAAAAAAATTTTGTACATGTCGCAATTTAAATCGAATCATCCCCAATAATTTCTCAGTTCTTTCTAGCTTATAGAAGAATGAAGGAACTTGGGAAATTAGTCCCTTTTGTTACTTAAGTGTAATGATTATGAATTGAAAATCTGTTTGAATCGAGAATCGATTCTGAATCGAATCGTCACCCCAAAAATTGGAATCAAATTTAATCATGAGTTTTATTAGATTCACATCCCTAAAAAGAAACCTTTTAGATTTTATCATCTAGAAATAGAATCTTTGAACAAGATTTACTCTGCAATAAAGTCAGGATACAAGTGCAGCTAAGCTGAGACTTTAGTGTAATGTAGCTACAATGAATCTTATATGAATCTTATCCAATTTCCTCAATTTTGAAAAATCATCCTACCAAATATAACACAAATGACTACTTCACATGGCCTAACTTCATCCTCTGTGACCAAAATGGATCACAGTAAACTGATTAGGAGCAGCTCGTGATGACAGAGAATGTTTTAAAGTGCTATAATGACATCTAAATAGGCCTGAAACCTTGAGACACCATCTGTCTCCCGGACACTGTCAGAGCTCCATTCTGCCTCTATTTGTCTTTCTCAGTCTCTCTGCTAAGTACTATGTAGCCTGAAATCTGTAGTCAAATTGAAATTGCTGCAGTCTAGACTAAAAACCAGAGGAGACAGTGGCCTTTCATGTCTGAGAAACATGATTAAACAGCAGCAGAAGAGCAGAAACAAAAGTTTCAGACATCTTAAAAGAAAAGAAAATCTATATCACCTTCACAGTTTGTTTCACAATATAAAATACAAATTACTTTTTTCACAGTTTTTTTTTAAATAAAACCAAAAAGTAATATTTTGCTTTGATTTTTCACCTTGATGGAGTATGTTTTGTTCTTCCACAGGGCTAATTACAAACCACTCTGTTTATTCATTGTACATAACGTGAGCTGTTGGTGTCTCGTCATTCACATACACACACACACACACACACACACACACACACACACACACACACACACACACACACGCACACACAGAAAAGCCTGCTTTTTTTATACAGGTATATACAGCACTTGTTCCTTAAGTGGCACTTCAAAAAAAGAAACAGAAAAGGAACAATGATTCATTTTACAGATCTTTATCATCTTCCTATATAGATATGTATTATTTATATCATATATTTTACTATACATTTACTGTAAAACTGTTTACCAGTCTCTTAGAGGAAAGTACTACCACTTTTATGCCCTATTTTCTTCACACTAATAAAGTCAGCATGTGACCAAAATAACAAAAAGAGTATGCTTATCACAACCATGCTGCTATTTCCTGCATGTTGAACCTGCATGTTGGCAGATGTGTTTTCTTCCCAAAGTCAGTTTGTAATCATTACCTGTTGGTTTAGTAAAAATTACACAAAATTTACAAAACCAAGTTTGATTAAGCTTGATGGATAGTTGCAGCACATACAATGAGGGAACATATTCATCGTTTTATGCACATCAGGATTACCAAGCTGAAAGTGCAAACTAGAGTATTGAGCTTGGAGAATGCTCTGTTTCATCTGCATAGCACTTAAGGAACTGCATCAGTCAACCCCAAAAAGTTTGTGAAAGTGTTCAGATTAATAATCAGATAAAAAGACTCACATTCTTAGGCTACATTATCTTATGGAGAACAGAGTGGTCAGTCTGACTGGTTCTAATCTGATCAGAAAAACATCTGCAGCCCAGTGGTTTTAATTAACACCACAAATAAAGTATTTTTTCCAAACCTCTGCTAAATTGCATAAGTATGAGTGAGGTCAGGTACAGTGCATGTATTTCAGACGTCAAAGAAGAGTTTTGAGACAACATTGCATCTCTGTGTCAACAGAAAGAAGCTGGTCATGGAAGTGGAAAAAATATTATTACACAGGTGGCACAGAACTCAAATTGAGAAATAAATGGCTAAATGAGTGTGGATGCTTAGGCCACCATGTGCATATTTAATATTCATATTTTTACTTTGTTACTTGTTGACAATTTACCTTTTATGGAGTGATACTCCCTAATCTACTTCTGTTTTTCTATCCATTTTTTTTGTGCGTGTTTCCTTATTAATTATAAGTACACATGAAAATCCAAACAGATAGAACTACTCTAACATACATCTACAGACATTTCTCAGACACCACTAGGGCCCTGCTGTTTAGGGCCCACAATAGAAATGTATGGAAATACCACCTTTTCCAATTGTGCTAAACTGCATATTACCCAGGGGTTTTTCACTCACTATATTTACACAGAACAATCATCAAAGGGGCATTCTGGGATTTTTTCTCAACCACCAGCTCTTTCATAGCTTTTCAAAACTCTTCCCAACAATGCCAAGGAACTTTCTTGTGTGTTTCACGCGATATTAAAAGTGTATAGATCAACACCACAGTGACGGATAAAACTCGTTGCAAAGGAACACAAGCAGACTTTCTTTTCACATAAAAATAACAACTTTTCCTGCAGGGGGAAGCAGCCTGCTGGTCTGCTTGGTTGCTCAGTGCTTAATGCTTAGCCTTCAAGCTTAGCTCGCACACACCTGTACTATCACATGTGTGTAAGACACTCAACAATGAGGTGTTACTGGAGCGTGCAGTCTTACAGTGCAACAGTATAATGCTTAAGGCACCAAACACACCTGCCATCCACACACAAACACTATTTTTCCTTCTTGGAGGTTTTCAGCACAGTTTTGACATTGAGTCATAATTTGCTTTCTACAAGTGAGAGTCGCTCTCTTCAGTGCAAAATCCACTAAAATAATTATATATTTACATTTAAGCCTGAATCTCGACTTTTATATGTTAACATTGTGTTCCAATGGAAGTACAGGTGAGTATTCTTGGGTCTTCACTCACGGTCGGGCAAGCATCAAACGATTAGTCAACATCTGCCATACACTAAATAAAATGTTACTCCCATGCAGGCTCACACCAATCGCACAGAGAAGATGCATACCCCTCCAGATAAGGTCGACAAGCACACAGCATAATAAGGTCAAGGAAATGCTTGACTGCTCTTATGCATTTATCTGCCAAAGCGCACACACTGTGGCACAAGCAGTCAAGTGTGCATCGCTCAGGTGCAATGGTGAAGCTAACTGACTTACTGGAGCTACACACATGTTAATGTATTACACTCAGACCAGATGCACCATGTATAATTCAACGCAACAGATTTAGGACAAATGAACTGGTGAGATAAAGTTAGCCTTCAAATTGATTTTTAAATGATCCCTGCCAAATCTTACAAAATGACCAGTTAAAATCACAGTCCCAGCTGTGGATTAAAGCATCTATCTGCCATTGCTTTCCCAGTAAAGCATGCCGTGTGAGATGGGGGTGAGAGGAAAATCAAATAAACCATTAAATATTGAATGCTTCTTTTATCTTACATGAGGCCAAACACCAGGGTGCTGCTGTGCAAGGCTTAAAATGAATTCTTAATTCTGATTGGCTAATAAACACATATTCTTTAGCGTTTTTGCTTCATGCTGCTCAACAATAAACTTTAGTTGACTTGTACTTAACCTTGCAAATCCCACCTACAAAGCAAAAGATAACTACAGAAAAACAACGGCATTCACAAAGTAAGTTCTTAATCTGTCGTGAAGAGGATTTATCATATTTATTTTATGGAGCCCCCCCCCAATTCAGAAGTTGTTCGGATACCCTGTGTTTAATAAATCATTATGCCTAGTAAAACTAACAGACTAACACACAGTCATATATTCAGAAACTAGTAATGTCAATGTAAGGATCAAATCGCATTTTGGAATTCTAGCAGAAACTTTCAGGCCTGCGTGAGGTGAAGTATCTACAAAAGTGCATAGGAGAGGGAATATGAAAGAAATGTGTAACAATAGAGAACTGTTAAATCAATTATGAGTCAAGATCAAAATATTTACATTCACTTGAATATTAATGTCTAACCTATAAAACAAAAACAACAAAGGTGTTTGTTGGTTACAAGCAACCCTCACACACAACATACACACAGATATATTAAAAACTCTTATACCTTGAGCCACATGGGTAACACACTACATGAAGATGAATACTACTAATTTGACACATACGATGAATCTCTCGCTCACATATACTCAGCGTAACCCCCACTCCCAACACAGAAACTCACAAATAAATACACAGTTGCCACGTTTACATGGGAGTTTTAATTCCTGTTTAATTACAGGTTAACAAACAATTTGAGCGATCAAGTCATAACATCAAATATTTTAATTAGGTTAACTCTCTATGTAACTCATTTAGTGCTGCCTAATGGAGCCGATGGAAACAATTACTGATAAATAGTTGAAACTTCTTAGAGAAAAAAAAAAAGTATGTTTGTTTACGGTAAGCTCCTCAATGTGGCAAATGAATAAAAATATCAAACCAAAAAGAACAAACTGTTTCGGCTGTAGTTCAAGCACATTTTCACAAAACTACCTCTCTCTTCTGCCTTCTTACTCTTAATATCATTACATACCCACCAAACTCTTACATCAAGACTTTCTTCACCACCTATATAAATATATATATATATATATATATATATATATATATATATATATATATATATATATATATATATATATATATATATATATATATATATATGTGTGTGTGTGTGTGTGTGTGTGTGTGTGTGTGTGTGTGTGTGTGTGTGTGTGTGTGTGTGTGTGTGTGTAAAACAGAAGAACTAAACTAAAACAGTCCATTTAAATGTAAATGCACTGCACACATATGAAAAACCCAAACACACAACAATTCTTTCAGCTTTATAGGCTGCAGAAAATAAATAGACCTCATTTCTACATGCAAATTTATCAGTTTCCTGCATGAAATCGGACACATTTTATATACAACAGGATGATGTATAGTAAAAGCCTTACCATGATATAGTCCTTCCATTTACAGTGAAGAGAAGTCTTATCCTATTCTGAAAGACTGATAAAGTAGTGGGAAAAAACTGATTCTGTGGTCCTCAGGCTGATGTTGTGCTAGGCAGCTAACTTAGTAATAATGGTTTATGTTAAGCTCACAGCTGAGCGTCCAACACTGTACTAAAACTGTCGCCGCTACTACTACTACAATGACACAGAGGTACACAGAGACACGAGTAGTGGGAGTAAGAGGAAGAGGGAGAGGAGGGAGGGAAACAGGAGCAGTAGACAAGCTTCGAGCTTCGAAGGGGGGAGGAGACGAAAGACAGAAAAGGAGGAAGGGGGAGGAGTGGCTTTGTCCCCCAGGATAATGATGGAGGGGGAAAGAGGGAGCCAGATGTACTAAAGACCAAGGAGAAGCGAGTGAGGAGGGAGATGTATCAGAAAAGATGGAAATACATCTTACAAAAGTGCTGATGAGAGAGGAACATACAAAAAATTTAAAAAAAAATAAAAATCTGGGCTTGTAACCAGCGAGTAACTTGGATGTAAAACCAGCTGAGAATGACAGGAAGGACAAAGCGAGGAGTTTGACTTATTTGAACATTTGGTGTGGGTGTGAGTGTTGTGCTGCCGTTGGATATTCTCTCAGTGACACAAATGCCCCCTGAGGAGCCACTCAATTAGTCATAATGCAATATTCTCGACTCAACACAGTCCAGCAAAAGTCATCCATCTTTGGTGCAAGAAAAGGGAGTGAGACAAGAGGAATACCAGTAAGTTGTTCCACGGACCTAACACATTTAATCCAATTATACTGTAATCAAATTGCATGCAGCAAGGAGAGTATTACACATTTTTTATTAGTATTACACACTGTCCCATTTTCTAACAGAGTAGCTTTTCATCATATGGGCAAAAAAATATTGTAACTCAACAAATTAAGCAGAAGTAATTATTAAAAAATGGCTTATGAACATTAGTGTTAAACGGTTAAAATAATGTAGACGTAATAGCTGGATAGGTTTGCTTTTGGCATATTGATACTAGCCCTCTGAAGATCACTCAAGTTACTGGATACTCGCATCTTTAGCATCCTGACATCATTTATCAACTTGGATCAAAATATAAAATGTAAAGTTAAGACATAAAGTAAATTTTAAAAAATAAAACTTAAATAAACGCTGTTCTTGTTAAAAGTTTGTGTGATGCAGTCTTAGGTGATTTGGTTCAAAATATGTGAAGGCTCACAAAATAATGCACTCAAAGACTTCTCAATCAAGCAACAGTTTTTCTATGTCATGCAAAGTACGATTGTCTTTTATTTCTGCGATATGTAACAATGAACATTCAGCGGTTTACTATACAAAAGAAGTAGGGCATAATCAACTTCTTTATCTCAAATACAGAAAGCAAGCAAATAGAGAGCCAGACAAGATGAGAGTTTCTGAGGAGTAAAGCAGATTAATGGGCCACTGGATTAGTAGGCCAAGATGTCAGACATACACACACACACTCTCAAACACCCTACTCTGACTCTCATTTAGAAGGTAAACCAAAGCTCTGCCCTGATGGCTCTTACTTCTTGAGTTTGTGTACTAGTATCCCCCTCTAGTGGAATGCCTTCTCAAGTGATGTGTGATTCAAAAGTTTCTTTGTGCACCCAACTTTTAAATTTTTTTCTTTAAAGTCTAAATTAATCTACATGTTTTGCAGGGAAAATAATTATCTATCACAACTGTGGACCATGAAACCTCCAAATCCTTTATGGTTTAACTAGTGCGAGATAATTTTAGTCCATGTGCCTGGGCTGAATTTATTTTTAATCAAGGGGTCCTTTCCTCAGTCTAGCTGTTTCAACCACATGAACAACGGGCCAGAATGAGTTCTGTGGGAGAAATCTCAGCCCAAAACAGGGTCCCCAGTGGGGGTTTGGAGGTGGTACTTTTGAGAGTAACCAAAACATTTCAAGCTTGCAGCACTGAACATCTGTTATTGGTCAAGTACTTCCAGTATTTTATTTCCGCATTTCTGTTGTAGTCATCTCAGGTTTTTGATCCATGGTAACTTATTAAATCTGTTATCTTTGAGATGTAACACGACAACAGCTGCTACTGTTTGATAACATTTAAACTGGGACATTACTTGGAAAGCGCCAACATGAATGAGGGGAGAGCGCCCAGACTGTGACAGAGTACTGAAACAATCTGACAGTTTCTCAGCAATTATGTTCTAAATGAAAATAAAAAAAAAACTCTTAAAACCTTTTGAAAATGTGTAACATTAGCATAAGCATGAGAGACAATTGAGAAGACTGGCATGGTCGGATGAAGTCTAAGATAAGAGGTGACATTCATACTGACAAGCAAGAAGATGTTTTCACAGTCATTACCGAAGCTCAGTTTTTTGCATGCGGATCAAACAGTGCAGCAGGGAATGGATGTCTCTTTGTACATAATGTAAAATGTTGTCCAGCTATTATTCTCAAAAGGTACAAAGAATACATAAATAAATTGCCAAACATTGACTGACTTTGTGTTAACATAAATTAAACTGGCTTTGTTTGAAAGCTGCAAGGACGCTTGGTGTCTACAATAGACAACCAAGCTTGCAGCATTTATTATAGCAGATGTATTTCTGAGCAACTAAATATTATCATGGCAACTTTTTCATGGCAGTTTTGCTTTGAAGGACAACTACAATCATCCAAAGTACTACAAATATGAGTAAGATAAGCAGATTTTTAATTTAGTATATATAACTTACTGGTTTTACTGTCTGTTGAGGCTAAGCATGGCAGTGCCTAGACTCCAGCAAGCACAGGCAGGGTGGAGTGACACTGCAACAGATTTAATTTGCCTAATCTACCCTGAAGCTTAGACCTCAGTGGAAATTCAACAGACCAAAGGCTGAAATAATCTTTTAGCTCCTGGGGGTGGGGGATGTTAAGTACCAGGTGTGCTGGAACATATTTGATATAAAACACCATTAATATCAGCTGATACGTGACTCTTATCATTTATACAAGCTTTGTCAGTTTTTGTTTATTCAAACCTCACAAAGAAGAGTACAGCAGACGGACTATTTACAATAATTCATCAATGAAACTCTGTTACAGGACTGGGCCTGCTGGTGAGTAATCACACAGACAGATACATCAACATACAAGCAGACACTGTTGCATTATACCCCCATGTGACCTCATCCATGATAGTTTATGGTAGGGCACCACATTTGTGAGAGTGACATCATACATATGACTTGTATCCAGGTGTTTTATCGCTAATGTTTGGGTTTCTCAGACTATTATGACTGCAGGGATGTCTGCGAGGTGTGCACAATATTTGTATGACAAGCTGTGGATCGTTTTAGAAATGACATGAGTTCAGATCGGTCAAACAGGCAATTATTACTGTTTGTTTTTTTTTTACAGATTAAATTTTTCACTCTAAATGTACTTGACTTGAGCAACTTTCTGGGTGACAACCAGAATTTCTATAGGGAAAGCAAGTGTCTATAACACTATGTTCAAGAAAATAAAGAGTGTGTATATAATTAGAGTAAAACTCTTTTAAAGCTATATGAAGAGTGTCATGAAGAGTGATTTGTGTCATGTTTGCACTTTTAGAATCCAAACTGTGAGTCCTATTTGGTTGTCTTACATTATAAATATCAATCAAGCTCCTACTCTTAAGTGACAGCAATTAGGCAGCAGCATTCTGTCACAATTTATCATATGATGGACATGATTAATTTAGCTGCCAAGTATATGTACCTATTTTCTTATTAAAACAAACATAATGCACTGTGTTAAGCTTCACAACTGTAAACTCCATTTAAATCAACAACAGTGAATAAACCCCAAAACCAAAACCTGCTAATAAGATGTTTTTCTAACTCCTTGTGCATTAAAATAGGTTAAATATATAACTCTAGCCCTTTGCACAATTTAGTATGCAGGGATCTATGAATATGCAAATTCACTCCAACTCACCCCCCTTGCACCTTTCTCCATTCTCATTTGCTGGGAAGTAGAGCCACACTCACTAATTTTTCTACTTCATGAATGGAGGCACCGGGGCATCCATCCGTTTATTATGCTTTAACCTGTTCAGGTGCCAGAGGAGCTGAGATCCATCCAACTTACCACCAGCCAAGAAGCAGGGTACACCCTGGACTCTTGGTCTAACACAGGGTCAACTCAAACACAAACAAACATACTCTCTGAAATACCCTCTAACATCAATTTAAAATATACAATTAATAAAGATGATTCAATCCTCCTTTTGAGTTTTTCTGATCTGATCTCAACATCTGAAATTTGGATGTTGGCTGATACTAACATTTTCCAGTATGAAATCAGTTTCCAGAAAAATTATTATGATTACAGTCACATACACAGGGAGTTAGTTCATATTTATCTGACTGCTTGTATACACTGATGAAGTAGCAATGTGCAGTGAAAAAGAAATTTGAGGATGCAGCACATAGCGATGCATCGTTGAATTAAGTCTAATGGTATTGTTGACAAGATAATTGTATTCAAATCAAATCAAAAGTCCAGTGAAGATGCACAACTCTAGTTAAAGTACACTAAGTAGTGATTGAAGTTTCTTTTAGTTTTGTGTTTTTACATTACAGGAAGCCATGTAAGAAGACTATAGTTGTACGAGTTCATAGAGCTTGGATATAATGCATTCATTTCACAATGTATATGTATTTTCTCATATGTATTCATATTTTTCATCGTATGGGTCGTGATGTTATTTTTGTGGTGTTCTGACTTTGATTTTATTTAAAAAAGTGTTTTGCCCCCTCTGTCGTATAAAAAACAGAGAAGTACTGTCATTGAGTTTGAAATTTTAGTAACATAAGAACCCTTACGGTTTGTGTGTAGTTAATTAAGTTATACTTTTTCTGGTGATTAAATATTTGTCAAGTTTAATATTTTGGTGTTTGGTGTTCACCAACAGACAACAAAGTTTGCACATGGTATTAATTAGAGGTATGCAATCTTTGGTACCTCACGGTTGATTCAACTTGATTCACGATGCTACAATTCTACTATTAAATGATTATCAGGATTTTCATATATTTTTCCACCTTTTCCACATTTTTACCTTTATACTACTTTATACTCTTTTCAGTATTCATTAATTCAAGTTGCCAAACAAATTTATTTCCACTACAGTTTATTTATGTGAAACCATAAATAAATCCAACACATACCAACCATATTTTCCATATTGTCTTTAAATGTTTGCCTGGAATCTTCAGGAAAAATGTGTTAGCAATAGATTGGAACAACATCCTCCTCTAACCCAGGCGGAGAGCTGATTTGCTGTCACATGTTTGTAGTATTATTATTAGATTTTATCTAGGTTTCAAACAACTTACATAGGGAGTAGGTCTAGTCCAGGCCTTTTCTGTTCTCACTTTCATAAAAACCAAAAATGTGTCAAACGCTAGTCCTTAAACCCAATGAGTAAATCTCATGCTCTTCAAACAGTAGCTGCAAGGCTAGCTGCTAGCTTCCTGCTATACTGTTATTCACCGTTTGTGGACACTTTATGGGGCTCAACAAGGCTGTCCACTTCAAGTGTTCAGTCAGCAGTGCAACTTTTACCTTCCTGCCACTTTACAGATGCATTTCTGTCATTTGTTTATTTGAAAAAATTCTTGTTTTTGAACATTTACAAATAGTAATTGAATTGGCAAAAGTTACATTCAGATTAATGAATTAAATAGTGAATCAACCACCCCAGTATCAATCTGTTTCTTCATTATTTTTACTGAATCAAAACCACTTTATTATTACTGACCTAGCTTTTTAGTCAGCTAAATTATAAGTGTTTGGGAAAAAACTGCTCAGTTCAGTTTCAGTCTCACCCCACTGTCACAGCTGTCTTCATCTACACTCACACCTTTATTTCTGTTCGGTTCCCTTCCTCAGTTCGCAGGCAGCTCAATGTATTTTTTTTTTTATTTTGTTTTGTTTTTTTCATTACCTTTTAGAGTTTTCTTGTTGGTTAGCAAGAAGCTTAAAGGTGATTACTACAAATTAGTGGAGTTGTGTGCCCAGGGATACACTGCTTGCTCTGTAGATGCATTGCATGAACATTATTCCGAATCAAGATTGCATTCACGCTGCATTTCTCAAGCACATCAGACCTTTAAAAAAAAACGCGTTACACTCTCCACCAGAGACAAAAAAAAATAAATGGAGCTGCATCAGATCGTAGTGGGCTTGTTGATCAGATTTCGATCAGAAAAGGTTTTGATAGTGTTTACCTACAATGCAGGTAACGATTGTCCACTTCCTGGATTTGGTCTGCTTGAAATGGACTGAAACCTGTGTTTTAGGATTTTAATCAAAAAGGCTGATGTGAATGTGCCCTGAGTGTAGGTATATACAGCATGTGTCTAATATCAGGTTGAAAAACAGAAACTGAAAACAAACCGCTTCTAAAAGGTCTTGGTGAAGTTCTTACATGCAGCTAATTAGCACTAACAAGCCTGAGCACATAACTAATATATATATTAAATTATGAGGAATTATATTATAAGCAGTATATAAATTAGTTATGTTATCAGGGTTGTTAGTGCTGATTAGATACATAACTACATATATGATATTCTGGTAAAAATTTTAAAGATTATTCAAGTAATGAATATACTTCATAGAACCAAAAAACAGTGGTGGTTACATTGTAAATATCATATTGACTGTAAAAAGAGAAAAGAAAGTAAAAAAAACAAACCAAGGTAATGGAAAAATCATTGCACCCTTATCTTTTCACTGACTTAGCAAGGACACTAATTCTTAACATAATTTCATTTCTTGCATTAAGTTCAAATGCAGTCTGAGACGTAATCCAAAATATTGTAACTGGTAGGCTGTTAAACAAAAGGAAATGCACTGTTGGAGTTAAGGGAAGTCTACCAGTATGCTGTTTTCCCGCTATAAAACATCTGCAATTTAAGCATCCTGAAGTTTAAACTCGACAAATATAAAGTGGTTCATGCTGAGCAGGTAATGTCATTTTCTACATGAGCACAGCCACATAAAATGTATTTTTCATGCTCTTTTTCATCTTACATCTTTTCTCTCCATCCATATGAAAAAAGACCAACAATTAGTTCTTTCCCCCTCCCAATCTGACTCATTTGAAAGCAATTACGCTGACTATCCGCTCAAACACGACATCCGCACATACATAGAAGAGGAGACGGCTTCTTAACAATGCTTTTGTATCAACTGTTCTTTTGTTACTGCAGTAGATCTTTAACCCTCTGGGGAACAAGGGTATTTTAGAGAAATAAACCTCGTCTGACTTTTTTTTAGTTTAAATGCTAATAAACACCACCTTTCAACGCCCCATAATGTCCTTTAACTTGTTTTTTTTTTCATTTTTTATTTTGAATTGAAATATCATAAACTGCTATGTAAATGAGGCTCCTCTGCTTGAAATAAAGAGTATTATAATTTCGAAGCATGACTAAAGGTACTGCAGCTTTCCCAAATCACTGTCAGCTGCACACACTGTATCTGTTATCAAGTTAGTTATACATCTGTTACGATGCCGTTGTGTCGTTTATTTTGAAATAAGCTACTTGAGTAATGCAAATGTTTGTTTGAGCAATTACGCATGGTATGTGTGCGTAAAAGCTGTTGTTTTTATAATTATCGGCCTTGTAAATAGAGAAGGCAGCTATCCGACTGCTAATGACACAGATACATAGTGATTGACACTGTTTGGAGGCGTTTCCTGAGGCATTATCGACTCTGATTGGACAAACACGTGTCATGCGCCAAAGACAAAGGCTCTGATTGGAACACCTATTTTGACACAACACTGTATCACCTATGAATGTGCTACAGTGATGCCGGAACTACCGTCTGAAACCCCAGAGTCTCCCGATTAAGAGGGGGGAAAAAAAGTAAGTTTCTATCTTTTATGGTTTGAAAGCTATGCTCGATTAAACACAACATGGTTCCTGGCATCACCGACGATACCGGCTTCCCCAGAGTGTTAAAGTAAAAATAAAAACACATAGGAACCCTGATTACTGTACTTTGTTTAATTCTACTAGCTAAGGAAGGTGCAACATTTCTTATAGTCACAACAGTCTTACACAAACCTAGACACACACATATTCACACCACTGCTCCAGCCGCATTCATCACAAGCTGACATGCGGCATGACCTACTTGACCGAATGTAGCTTGCTCCAAATGTGTGCATATGTGTATCTATTCTTGTGTGTGCTTGCCTCAATGAAGGGGGCAAGTTGTTACCAATGATGTCATTTCCTGCCATTGTTGCAAGTTTCAGTTGTTGCAGCACATGCAAATCTATGTGTCCATGGTTCCACATCATTGTACGAGGGTCCAGCAGTATACAAGCATGCACACACAGACACTCCAATGGAAGTGCATATTAGCTGAGCTCCCCTGGTTAAGTATAACCAACAAAAAGACACAAGGTCAGAGGAAAATTATTAAATGCAATACTCAAGATATGATTTACATAGTATCTCTGCAGTTGGAAATATTATTAGAATTAATAGGGAAATCTGTATATAAGGCTGTCCGAACAGCTCTAACTATGTTCAAACTTAGGATAACAACTTAGCACCAAGCCTGTCATTATCAATTATTAGCTGCTTGAGAGCATACCAACTTTTCAGCAAGCAATGGCTGCAAATCTGTCAGAATAAGCTTGGTGATTTGTATCTCTGTGTGTGGTGGTGGTGGTGATGGTGGTGTAGGGGGAACATTTTTACCTTGACAGGCTGTATCATGGACAAAGCAGCTTTTTAAATGTCTAAATTGAGTTATTAAGCAATTGCTATTAACAAAAGTAAACTAAAGTCTTCAGTGAAATGGCAAGATGTATCTGAAGCTCTTTGTGTAGTACATTAACTTTTCTATTGTTATTTGACAGATGCTTTTATCCAAAGCAACTTACATGTGATAAGTGATCAAGTAACCTAACAAGCATGTCTTGTGGGTGGGAGGAAGCCCAGTACCCAGAGAGAACCCACACAACACAGAAAGGCCCCAGCAGAGGCTCCAACTAGCAAGCGTCTTACTGCAAGACAGCAGTGCTAACCACTATACCACCACTTCTCAGACACATAACCATTTGTCCATTTTACGGCATTGAGATTAGCTAGTTTATATTTTATGGAGCTAGCCCACACTTCAGAAAGACATCATTACTGAAGAGCGCAGAATGTAAACACTCATAAGCCGATAAGTAATTATCCATTTAGAGGCAAAATTCCACTGTGGGATGAGACAAACATGCCTATACATAAATGCAGATAAAAGTGTTTGTGATTCAAGCAGTATTATCTTCTAGCATAAGTCAACCGCAATTAGCTTACAGATAAAGGTGACCTCATGAAATTACACACAATTTGTTAATCCAACATTTAAGGATTGAAAAGATTTTCACCAGACAAAACAAAGATGATGTTTATGCAAGTTATCTTTGGTAAACACAGCCATCATTACAGTACAGAAACACAAAAATAAGCATGCACAAAGACACATACACCACCTCATACATAAACACCAGAAGTCTTAGCAGTGTTGCTGCCTCTGAGAGGAAGAAGGCGTTTTCCTTTAAGCTCCTGAGGGACACAGCATGTTTTAGGATGTACATAAGTGCTCTGAAAATGTGTGCACATGGTGGGGTGTGGGGTCTGCTTCCTGAATGCAATCCACAAGCAAAGGGAATGGATATTCATTTAGCTTCCTAACTAAAAATTCACAACACATACACACACACACACATACATGCACAATCCTCTTTTTATCCACCATTCAAACTGTATGCACGACGCAAGGGAATGAAGTCTATGTTAGAGGGAAACAGGATTTATAGATTCAGCATGCATAGGTCAGCACTTGCACAAATATCTGCATGCATACAGTGCCAGTCAAAATGAATAAGTAGATATGTCCAAACTTTGGACTGGTGCAGTAGTCACTAACTTTCATAAACACACTGTGGCAGTCATATTTCCAAAGCAAATAGCTTTGGTTAATCGTTTTAACTGTTCATTCATATTTTTTTTCCTCTTTCTGAGGTAAGTGTGTAAATATATATTTGCACAGGGCCACTGAAAACAGCAGACCTCCGTAGAGCTGCATATATTTCACAGTAGGTAGAAACAAAGTCGACAACTTATTAGAAAAAAATAAGCAACTCATCTGCCTGAAAAATAACACAAAACAAAAAATAATCAAAATGCAAACAAAGAAGGAGAGAACTGTGCTTTTCTCCCAATCACTTTGTTAGGTATTATCAATTCCTCATGACACACAGACTTTTATTGAATTTCTTACATGCCTCCACGCATAGTATCTGTCTGGAATGACTGCTGTCACTTGTTAAGTCACAGTGAGTCACCACATTCTGCAATCTACAGACACAAGACTGCTGGCTTTGTTACCACTTTGCCTTTCTCTACAGTTTTTCTGTTTCTGTCCATCTGCCTCCAACAGAACACACTTGAGTTGACCACTGATTAGAAACTGAGTATAAAAGAATATTTTTAAATAAATAAATAAATGTCCTGAAACAGAACACAGTGTAGGACAGGGAAAGAAAAAGAAAACAGCAGAGTTCTCTGCAATGTAGTGGACTTCTGAAAGATCTCTGAGTGTAGTCAAGTGTTTCTATAAATACAGCCTTCTGCATTGCTCTGCAATTTACACACTCACACACACACTCACACACATACTTATGAATGTACAGAAACAGAAACTGTATTAGCGTGCTGTGGACCTGCCAGAAATAATTTATTTAAATAACGTATAGGTGCATGAAATCTATTCATCAGTCTCTACAAACGGCATGGGCCATTTCACAAACATCTAGCAAAATTAGATTTACAATTGCAGAACAAAACACAAAACTTAAAGCAAACAACCATCAAGGGAGGAAATTCTCAGAAATGCGTTTAGTATGTCAAACATAAAATAAAGTAATGTGGTTTTCAACTTGTTTGACAGTGAATGTAAGATTACATATTTCTAGTATAGATTATAAACTTCACTGCATTTCTTTCAGCAAATTCTCCCAAATTGGAAAACAGCTTTAGTCTGTCACTATACAACAGAAAGATGCAGGAATGGTATCAGTAATGCCAAACATACTTCACACAGCGTTTCCTCTACCATTACATTAGGGGTGTGCCCTGTCCCCTCAATGGACCAACAATCATCTGCTGCCATCAACAATCAGCCGCCGCTAAAAATCGGCACTTGTTGACCACTCTTCTTGTGCTGAAGCACGTAGTTATGAGCTAACCAAGTCTTGTTAAAAGATCCAGTGATATGTAACAGTTGTAGAAAACTATTTACATGTGAATTAAGGCTAAGAAGATTTAGTGTCACAGCTGATGGCACATGGAGATAATGTGTTTTTTTTAACAAACTACAAAGCATTGCAACTCGAGCTTGTTGTGGTATAGGAAGTGTTGCCTGCAGTACATAATCCCTGCACAGACAGCTATTATTCAGATGACAGAAACTTGTTAACCATCACAACCGCGATCATTTTGTTTGACAGTAAATGAGAACAACTGTTAATTTAGAAACCTCAGTCAAATACTTAACTGCAACAAGAATCAACAGTATGTGCGCTGTGGCAGTTCTGATCAGATTTAATAAACTTTTGCTTCAGAAATGGAAATATAAGCATATGGGACTGCAACTGTACTTGCATACTGTAGGTCTGAAGTCTCAATGGCCTCAGGATAGTGTATTTTTATCTTGCACTAAAAAAAAATTAAGCTGAAGGCAACCAAAGCCCAGCATCACAGTTTTTTTTATGTGAGTAAATAAACAGAGTAGATCCATGTGTTTCTGACGTGATTTACATGTATTTGACAATAATACTGAACTCTTTCCCATCTGCAACACAAACTTTTCACATTTTCTTGCTCTTTCATAACAAGACCAACAGATATCTAGCTGAGCTATATAAATGAGATACAACAATGATCGCAAGTAGCTTATTTTAAAGGAGAAAGATGTATTTCATGGATTTGATTAGCTGTGTACTTATTAACTCTATGAAACACACCCCTCACTCCATAAAAAGTTTTCAATTCTGTAAAGTCTTGCTATGTCGAACTACAAGTCCAAAAACTAATCATTTTCAACTAGAAATCATATAATCCAAAGAAAAGTGTCAGATCTATGCTTGATAAACTGGAACCAGTCTCTGCAGAACCTCTCAAGTTTTCCACATCTAGTTATGTTTATGTGAAACTTTTTTCCCCTCCTCAGCTGCCCACACAAAATTCTAAAAAATGACAAAGGAAAACTAGTGTCTGGAATCTTTTGTTAATTTACTGAACACAATAGACTGGAATATGACAATGGAACCAATAATTTACATGCAAAAACACAGGTAAACAGGTTTTGTGCATCTTTATTCTTGGTAGTTTCTACATCTTTACTGAAATCTGCATGTGTCAAATTAGACTAATTGGAAATAGTAAGAAAGGACATAATTATATAAGCACCCAAAGTCAACAATGTCATACTGTGAAAACTAAGCAATTAGTTTCAGAGGGCTGTAACTTGGCCTGAGAAAAGGACTGTGTCAAGGCATAGATTTGGAAAGGTGCAACATGCCTGAGAACAGAGTAGCCTTCATCACTGTCAAATAGAAGAAGTTTAGAAAGACCAAAAAACTCCTGTTAACCCAGTAAAACCAAGCAAAAGAAAGTTAAAAAAAAAAAAAACCAATAGTTTCTGTAAATAAGATCCAAATTTAATATGTGGTGGAAAAAAATCATACAGAATGACAACTACGAGTGCAAGACTATACGGATCATGGTGGGATGGTCAAAAAAAAAGCACTCTTCACTAAAAGAGGATATGACAGCTGGTTTAGAGTTTTCCAAAAGACACCTAAAAATTGTCCAACTCCAAGAGGTGACGATCAAACCTGCTTGATCTGGTAAAGATTGAACTATTATCATAATGCATGACTCTGAGAGTGATATTTAGCATCAGATATGAGTCAGGATATGGATGAACATGTATGCGCAAAACATGAGGCCATTCAGAGTGAAAAACTTTTTAACATCACACTGGAAACCCAGTTGGAGTGAACGTTTACATGTCAACAAGACAACCCCAGCAATCAGACTATTATGGAAACAAAGGAGTTGCTTTAGGATGACTGTGGAAGTCCTACTGAGACATGGCCAGAGAACAGATCAGAGTGCAACACGGAATCTGTGGAGAATTTGCTGCATGCTTCCAACTGGACAAAGACTGAGCAATTCTGCCAATAACAAGGGGAGAGATACCCAAAAAAGTAGTGTGCCAAGCTTGGACCCACAAAGATTTCTGGATGACATTTCTACCAAAGGGGTTCAACCAAGTACTGAGTGGAAAGTCTTAATACGGATTCAAAAGAAAATAAATAAATTTTTAAAAAAATTCTCAGAATATATACCAGCAACTTTTCTTTGTATACACACACACACACACGCGCGCACACACACACACACACACATATACATATATATATATATATATATATATATATATATATATATATATATATATATATATATATATATATATATGTGTGTGTGTGTGTGTGTGTGTGTGCGCGCGCGTGTGTGTGTGTGTGTATACAAAGAAAAGTTGCTGGTATATATTCTGAGAATTTTTTTAAAAATTTATTTATTTTCTTTTGAATCCGCACAATTGATCATTCCTATATATATATATATATATATATATATATATATATATATATATATATATGTATATATATATGTATATATATATATATGTATATATATATATATATATATATATATATACATATATATATATATATATACATATATATATATATATACATATATACATATATATATATATATATATATATATATATATATATATATATATATATATATATATATATATATATAGGAATGATCAATTGTATGACATTTTTTAAACTCGGTATTGCATGACAGCATTATTTAATTTCTTTATAGCTCACCACCCGAATCAGTTAAACAAAATGTATCGTAAATAAGAGTTCGTAAACACATCAAAACATTACCTATGAATCATGTTAGCATTAAACAAATATCTGAGCTGATTAGAAAGTATGAGTGGGCCAGAAAATACACAACTGCTTCTTTAAGACAGAAGTTCACTAAGTTCAGCTTGTCCAGGAGTTATAGCAAGGTAACCAAGCAGTCTTAAACCCAGGAGCAGTGGAACAGCAGATTACACAGGATGGGTTTTTAAAGCTAAATGTGAGTTAATCCGGTGGACTAATTTACCGTAAATTACAACCAACGTGAAGACAACATGAACTACATGTGACTGGCGGCGACGACTTTGGTGGCGGTGGGTCACCTTTTCAAGCGCACTAAGTTACTACCATGAAAACAATACGTCCCTCTTAAGCTAAACTGTCTTTTAACCGCAGCTACACAACTAATGTAGTGTTATTATACAAAATAAAAAATATTGCTTAAATGTTTGAGAGGAAACTGAGGCGGCATACAGAGCAAAACGTTAAACCACCCGCATCCCATAATTTCTCAAAGCAGCTGAAATACTCCACAAAAGAGACGCACATCACTCACGTTGACTTGTTCCAGGTGGTCTTATCTGTAGCTTTTACCGGCGGGGGAAACGGTTAAAAGTCAGTAGTTAATCCGTTATTTGAGTTGTAGAGCTGGGAGTAGTTAGAGAGAGGCTTTTCTCGCCACTGCCTGTCTCCGCTTCTCTCTCTCTCTCCCCCTCTCTCTCACGTCGCCTGTTCCTGCTTCCCCTCTCCACATCCAGCCAGCATTCCAATATGGCTGCTGTAGAGAGAAGCTCGCGCACACACGCGCGCGCGGGAGGAGCGAGGAAAAGCCTAGCCCGAGGTACACAGAACAGCAGCTCATGAATGAGATGTGTACTTAAAGTCTTTGAAATTAGACTCCGGTTGTGGAGGCAGCAGCTTTTGACTTTTCATTCAGTCACTTAACGTGAAAAAACGTAATCAAAACTTAAGTAAAAAGTAACATTACGGAACTGTTTTTCTTTTAGTTTCTTATCTTGTAAATGTTATTAAACCAAACATGTCAGAGTGTAAATGATGCTTTTCCTATCCTTTTGTGCAGGTACTATATGACTTACCTGTACTATACTGGCCATCCATATGCTATAAGGCGTAATAATTGTTTATGATTATCTTTTTCACCTGGATATTTACAGACACCATATGTGTTTGTGTGTAATGTAATGGGTATGTAAATACATTGTGGATATTGTAATAGCTGTAGTGTCATTGTTCTTATTTGCCTTTTATGATCTGCTGTTCTGTGCATGAGGGGTTATGTTCATGTGAGACTCATGTTGTGATGGGTAAACTCTGGGGAGCAGAAGCAGAAATTGTTAAGTTTGAAGAGTGAGACCGCGCGGCGCGAGTTAGCTCAGCGTGAGTTGTGGCTGAAACAGCAGCTCTTGTTCCTAAAGCTGTCAATAAATCAACCCAAAGAGATCCAAGTCGGCTGATTACTTACCTGTGAGCACGGGGCATTACAATATACATCAAATAGACTCAGCACATGTTTGCTGCTGCAGTTGACTATATTTATTTACAATTTCCACCCTAACTGCCATGGCTGAATTATCCAGTGGGCGTTATGGGCACAGGCCCAGGGGCCCATGCCTACTTGGGGCCCATGTGGGGCCCACATCGGGCAAACACCAGTAGTTTGGACATGAAACAAAATGTACATAAAAGCCAGATAGTTACACCACAGTGTCCAGTGTCTTGCTACTGGAACCAGTGAAAGATGTTAGAAATGTCGTTTCACAGTGTATCATTCAGACTTTTCACAATGTTGCGGTGGGGAAAGGGGCCCCTGGAACACTCTGGGCCCAGGGGCCTGTGCACTTTTAATCCGGCCCTGCTAACTGTAGTATCTGTTTGACATGCTTTTTCTTATGCAAAGCGGGACTTAAAGTCACACCGATCCAGTGCAATATTTTCAAAGAAACTTGCAAACCAGAGCTCTTTTAAGATATTAAAACTGCGTACCCATTTAATCCAAACAAATTTGTTCTAAAGATGTAAGTAAAACAAACGAAAAGAGTCCAAAGCCAATAAGCACAAAAGAACTGTTTCATTAAAACTCCTGGATAAAGTGATGAAAACTTTTTTGGTAATTGAAAATGAAAATCTAAAGTTGCCATCAATAAACCTGGAGCTTTAGAAGCCCCTCTCTGCCTGAGCCATGAGACAGTTGTTTTTTTTGTTTGTTTGTTTGGTTTTTTTTTGTTTGTTTGTGTGGTTGGTTTTGTTTGTTTTTTGTTTGTATTTGTAAATACACTCTCGTAAATGTGACCACTTCCTCTGCATAGTTAAGATCTTTATGTCACCACCTGCTAAATTAAACATCAAACTTCTCACTGTTTGACCCAGAAACTCAAATTAATACAAATGCAAGGTACCCATTAGTTAAACTGCGTGTCTTTTCCAACACAAGGATCAAAGGCGACATCTAGTGGATGTGACTTGTAGCTGCATAATGCTTCCTTTTAGGTAAGCGTGGGATTTTTATGGGTATTTTCATGCTTTTGTGTCTATACCTGGTGGTTGACCTGTGATGATGTGGTTTCGTCACATCGAGGCAACATTGTAAATAAGTAGACTATATAAACCAAGACTAATTTGGGGATTTGATTCAGAAATGGTAAGTATATAATAAATGAAACGACAGATCAAGTAGACTATTTCTCTATTACTGAAGAATTCCTCGAATAATTACAGAAAACATGGGAATGAAGAGAGTTGTTTTATGTAGAAGTAGTTCAATATTATACTATGTTAACCATTATTCACTGAGCAACTTGGAAAGCATCTTTGGAGGGATGCTCAGAATTTCATTAGAGCATAATTTTTCACACAATCTCACATAAAAAAAAAAAAACGTTCTATTCTTCTAATTATCTTTGTCTGACTAATACAGATAGTTGTATTTTAATTTTTTTTTTTTATAAACCCTGAAATATTCAGTAACATATTGCATTTTAGTGACATTGTAAGTTTACGATAGTAGTAAGATAGTAAGATAGTAGTGACAAAGTATATATTTCACGTTGGGTAGCAAGACTTTGCAGACATGTTGTGATTTATTATACTTTCTCCGTGTTTACCAGCATATGAAAGCAGTGTTATTATATATTTAGTCTATGAATAGAAAACTGCCGTGACCCGGATTCGAACCGGGGTTGCTGCGGCCACAACGCAGAGTACTAACCACTATACGATCACGGCTAGCTAACTTCGCACGCGCATGTAGTTTCTACTCTTTACATTGCGTCCCAGCGCTTTCAGATTGTACAATAATTTATCAGTATTCTCTTCGTATTGTTGTGCAGATCGTTGTGTATTTTTTATCCAGTAGATTCAGTTTTAGAGTTGTGTGTCATTTTAAATAACGTTTCTGAGAGTGATTAGTTTCGCAGCGGGACAACTTTATAACCTGCGATCACCCACATTAACGTAAAGAAAACCTACTAGTCAGAGATTGGATAACATGCATATACCTGCGCATATATCCTTCCTGTGAATGTTCCCCAGAAAGCAATACAAACAGAAAAAAATAAAGAAAAGAGTTTAAAAGCGTTTATAAAAGACAACAGTTTAAAATAGCGTTAATGTCACGAGGCTGAAGCTAGCTTCCGATTCGCAATATGTGTAAAGGGCAATTCCACTGAATTTTTCGGAAACAACACCACATTAGACCAGGTCCTGACAAAAAACTATAACACTTAGACTCTTCAAACCTGGGCTAAAATATTCCACATACTATGCAGATTCAATAAAACATAGTGTCTGATTTGTGAAACCTTTATTCTATTTGTGAAAATGCAAATAAGGCTCATTTAATGACATCTGGACCACATTAGACCAGGTCCTGACAAAAAACTACAACACTTACACTCTTCAAATCTGGACTGGAATATTCTAAATAATATGCAGATTTATTAAGACATAGTTTCTGATTTGTGAAACATTTCTTTTTTCATTCATTTTGTGACGAGCAAAATTATGGAATTCTTTCATTTTGTACAAACTTTAACCCATTTGATATTTTGTTTTGCAGATTATCATCTTGTATCCAATTACAGTTTTGTAATACGAGACAAAGTCATACTTTTCCATTCTCATTTTTAAACAACAAAATTAAATGTAAATGTTTGCATTATGTGCATCTTGAAGCATGCTTGTAATATTTCCCCATTAGCCAGCATGTCATTTTTTATACAATAAGTAGTCTTTTTAATTCCACTGTGTAACACACAGTATTCTGATTTGTGTTTGGTTCATTAAACTTTAACCTTGCAAAACAATGGCAATTGTTCTGCACATCTCCATTAAGCTTCAACCAGGACTCCGTTGTTTGCGTTGTGAAGGCCACAGTGACTGACGGATATGACCCGTTACAGGTGGAGTTCAAGTCACGTCAGAATGTGGGATTTTGGCAGGAATGAAAAGGTGTAAATCTAAATTTAAATTTAATAAACCAGTAGCATATAGGCTCACCAACTGCAGCTCTAAAGGTAAATAAAAGAGATGTTTTAATATGTTAGGTTCCAGATATACTGGTGCAAACAAGTAAGAATGACATTTGACTCATATAATTTTGTCATAACTTTAAAACACATTTAACTACAAGAAAGACTGGTGTCTTCAATGTACTGCAAGAGAGTGATAACATCAGTTGCCTCACACAGCTACTGTGTGTTACACAGTGGAATTAAAAAGACTACTTATTGTATAAAAAATGACATGCTGGCTAATGGGGAAATATTACAAGCATGCTTCAAGATTCACATAATGCAAACATTTACATTTAATTTTGTTGTTTAAAAAGAGAAAGGAAAAGTATGACTTTGTCTTGTCTTTCAAAACTGTAATTGGATACAAGATGATAATCTGCAAAACAAAATATCAAATGGGTTAAAGTTTGTACAATATAAAAAAATTCCATAATTTCGCTTGTCACAAAATGAATGAAAAAAGAAAGGTTTCACAAATCAGAAACTATGTCTTAATAAATCTGCATATTATTTAGAATATTCCAGTCCAGATTTGAAGAGTGTAAGTGTTGTAGTTTTTTGTCAGGACCTGGTCTAATGTGGTCCAGATGTCATTAAATGAGCCTTATTTGCATTTTCACAAATAGAATAAAGGTTTCACAAATCAGACACTATGTTTTATTGAATCTGCATAGTATGTGGAATATTTTAACCCAGGTTTGAAGAGTCTAAGTGCTGTAGTTTTTTGTCAGGACCTGGTCTAATGTGGTCCAGATGCCAAAAATGTCATTAAATGAGCCTTATTTGCATTTTCACAAATAGAATAAAGGTTTCACAAATCAGACACTATGTTTTATTGAATCTGCATATTATTTAGAATATTCCAGTCCAGGTTTGAAGAGTCTAAGTGTTGTAGTTTTTTGTCAGGACCTGGTCTAATGTGATCCAGATGCCAAAAATGACATAAAATGAGCATTATTTGCATTTTCACAAATAGAATAAAGGTTTCACAAATCAGACACTATGTTTTATTGAATCTGCATAGTATGTGGAATATTTTAGCCCAGATGTGAAGAGTGTAAGTGTTGTAGTTTTTTTGTCAGGACCTGGTCTAATGTGGTCCAGATGCCAAAAATGTCATTAAATGAGCCTTATTTGCATTTTCACAAATAGAATAAAGGTTTCACAAATCAGACACTATGTTTTATTGAATCTGCATATTATTTAGAATATTCCAGTCCAGGTTTGAAGAGTCTAAGTGTTGTAGTTTTTTGTCAGGACCTGGTCTAATGTGGTGTTGTTTCCGAAAAATTCAGTGGAATTGCCCTTTATAGATATTACGAATCGGAAGCTAGCTTCAGTCTCGTGTTAAAGTCTCTCGCAGATTAATGAGTGAGATGATGTGATCTGATCAGAAAAGACGCCACGATATTGAAACTGTAGCCCCATGCAGTGAACAAAACACAACACAGTCCTAGGAAAGCACTTTGCAGACAATAAAAACTGATGTATGACACTGATAAATATGCGCCAAAGCATTGAAATCAATGCTACTGAGATAATAGTGTGTCAAACTTCTTGTAAACCAATGTTAACTGGATTTTTGCATGACCATGTTCATCCACGGTAGTAAACTATTGATAATTAAAAAGAAAACAGACAGAAGTCTGAATATTATCAAATGTTTCTAAGGGTCGGGCCAGAGCAGTGACAAGCTTTTACCTGTGTAAACATCAGACGCTCAAGGTGCAAGTGAATGCAATTTGTAATTTACTTCTATTTGGTGTTATATGATGGTATATATCAACAATCTCATATTCTTGGTCAAAATGCAACATTTATGCCCAATCATCTTGCTAACTGCCTGTATGGGTGACATTTATTCATTCAAAGTGGTTATATTTTATGATGAGGATTTAAAAATCATAGCTGCTAGTGAATATTTTGCCTATCTTTGGGCCACATCTGCAATGTGTTCCCTGTAATCAAGGCAAAGACTGCAAAAATCTCACGGAAGAGTAAACACATTATTTATGGCCATTTTGAGGTTTGGAGAGCTTTGTAGTTTGGCAAAACTTTAAAGCCCATCTGGACAAACACATGTGGGGCTCACATGGAATCTAAGGACAAAATTAGCCAGTCCCCAGCTGGATTTCCCTGTTTTCTCTAAATATCTCAACTTGAGGCCATTTTAGACAATTAATTATTAAAGATAGAGAGAATTCTTCATTCTGAAAAGGCAACATGGTTGACTTGATTAGAATAGATAACTTTCTCTTTGTATTACCTCACGTCCTTAAACTTTGCAGTAATTGAAGTTCCTGTGTATTTGGACTGTAAATCTTGACAGCTCAAAGAGCTGCAATGCTGTAAATATACAGTAGATGGCACTATTTTAACGCCAAATCACAGCTCCCACAACTGCGACAGACAGTGTTTTTATTTTGAAAATGGCATCAGCGGAAGTCCATGTGAACGTGTCCCTTTCGAGTTTGACAAACCAGCGGCAAACCTGTGCGTACTGGTTGTGAATCAAAGCATGCTGTTAAGTATGTGCCAGCGATGAAATTAGAGAGGTATGTTTTTTTTTAGACAGATAGTGCTTCGTGACAGCGGACTGGAACCGTATTAGCAAGCTCACCAACTACTTTGACTGCGTGCAGTGGAAATGATCGGTAAGTCTGCGATTTGAACGTTGCGTCGGTTAATGTTAACCTTTGTTTTTAATCCCCTGCCGGAGACCGTAAACTTACAAGGATTTCCAACAGCTCACACAAGTTTTCGCTACCTAACAATTTTTCTCATATATATATATATATACATATATATATATATATATATATATATATATATATATATATATATATATATATATATATATATATATATAATAATGTAAATCACAATTACTGCAGCGAGGCGCATGATTGTAGAGAATTGGATGTCTTTATTTGTTTTTCTTGAAATCACAATGAACCACATGAAGCCACATGTTTGTCATTATTTGTTCACCCGTCAATTAACCAGTTGATTAAAAACAACAAACACTGGAGACCCCAGGTTGTTTACAAAAGTGAAGTAGTTGCACACTTTGTTAAAAATTGTGACGTACATATCTTACCTTACCAGCACCTATAAGCTTTGTCTGGTGTCCATTAAAGGGACATTTCACCCATTTTAACAGTTTGCCTTCATCCTGTGTGCCAGAATAGCTCAATAAACTCTAAAAAGACCTTTTCCGCCAGGTTGAGACATTACGAAGAGATTAAACTTGTGAGGTTTGAAATAAAAGTGTATAGAATGAGGCACAACAAAACAGTTTACAGCAAAAGTAGGAACATTTGTACCATTTGAACATTACCAAGTAATATAATGGTTTAAAGATAATCTCTAATCTATTTTTTGTCCATGGAACAGTGCCAACACCCAAATAGGAAGGTAATCTCTGATAAAAGAGCGCTGCAAGTGTGCTGGTGAACAGAAATCACACACACACACACATTCCTGAAAATACTTTAATTACTTTGAAAATGAGCTTGTTAAACACTTTCATATTGAAAGCAGTATGTTTGTTACATTTTTTTTTTAAAAAACTTTTATGAAATACGCTTACAGTATGTTGTTGTTGTTGAAGTTGAGTTACATCAAAGCAGCCCCGTCTTTTACAGATATGAGGCCAAACTTGTTTGTTAAAGATCTTGGAGAGTGTTATGTCACCTCCTCAAAGTTGCACGCCCTTGTCAAGTCCCAACTATGTGATTGTTGGGAATAGTTTTTGCACCTTCTGCTGTTGTAATTTAAAGGATTTCTTCCATATTCATGACAAGTGCATTTCATTAAATACTTGATGTGTGTAACGGCAAGAAAATGTCTTGACAAATGTAACATCTTTCTGCAGGTAATCAGCAACATGCTGGCAGCACTAGGTTAACTAAATTAGGGGGTTTGAGTGTTATAAATGACTTAGGCAAGGGTGTTTTTTCCGTGACACAGCAGGGTACTTAGTTAGTGGCAGGAATGGCCTGAAGACTGAGATAAAGCAAGCAAGCTTGTCAAAGGTGGAAGAAAACAAGAAAATAGTCAAAGAAAAGCACAAGGAAAGGATGAAATAAGAATGAATGTATAGTTACAAGAAGGAGAAAGAGCAGAAAAAATAGAAATAACATTAAAGGATAGTTTCCCTCTGCAACTCCTTGGATTTTGCCTGTAGCTGCAGCTAATGGAAGTCAGATGTTTACTTTTTCTCTGCCTGACTTGTGGGTATAGAAAAAAAAAGACAGGCAGCATATATTTGGTATGAAGATAGCTTGATCTGAGAGTCACACTTCCCTATGATTATAGCTGAATATATGATGGGGTCTTTTAACAGATGGTGCAGTGAGTTGCAAGTTTTCAGAAAAAATAAACAAGAAGACAACAACAAATAACATTTTTATGTTTAGAACTACTTCTTAAACTTAAACACAAATGAGAATGATAGTGACAGCCAGTCTCAGATGGAGAGTGTACAAAAAACATTTTAAGTTGGGAAACACATTTGAATGATAATTTTTACCTTGAAAATTTTGATTGAATATCATCAGCATTAAATCAAGGCTTAACTTTGTTTTAGCGGTTTGAATTGAATTAATTAGCATAGATATGAAAATGAATCAGAAACGGTTTAAAAAAACGCTAAGTTACAGTAATTTGCTTTTCCTTGTGGTTTTGATTATGTTGATGACAGAAGTGGTTTACTGCACCAGTGATCAAACCCTTAACATCTGCTATGTGTGTGTGTGTGGTTTACATGCAGCTGGGATGTAGTGTGTGTGGGACTGCTTGTAACCGGAAAAAGTTGTGATTATGGGGTCAATGTGTGCTTAATAACATTTTTGAAAGTCTGATGCTATTTTTATTTTTTTATTTTTATTTTTAAAATTTTTTTAACCAAAGTGATGACTAACTTCACTGTTACGTCAGACATGTTAAGCCCCATACATTCTCTGGGAATATGTGATTAGTCATCGTCAATGAATGAACTGTTGAACCATTGCTGCAGATTAGCAGTGATGGATTCCATTGATTTATTTTACTATTGGCTCTTTGGGGCAGCTATGAGGGTAAGCAATGCATTTCGATTGTTCAATTCAATTCAATTCAACTTTATTTATATAGCGTCAAATCACGGCAATGCCATCTCAAGACGCTTTACAGACCGAGAAAAAAAAAACATAATGAAAGCCAATTCATAATAGCCTATATAAGGAAACCAACAGATTGAGATCTATCACATTTAATCTGTTTCAATGTAACTGAATTTACTAATTATATATTGAATGATAGCAAGAGTTTTTGGTTATCCCCTGTTTGAAATTTAATATTATATTAGCCCCCATTTTCAGATAATTTGTAGTTTTATCACATTATATTCAGTAATACAATTCAAGATGATACTGTGTTGCCTGAGCAATGTCCTCAATTCACATAATACAGAAATACTGTGGAAGGTTAACTGTTTAAACTGTGATGATGTCATTTAATCAAAATGAGTTTCAATGTGTTTTTGTGTATGTGTGTGTTTTGTTTTTTTATGCTAGTGTGTATGTGGTTTGTGTGATGGCAGAGCTCCCATCTGGACTGCTGGAGGCATGTGTCGTGGTCGGAGCCCCCAGCGATAAACTTCGAGAAACACAAGTATATCTACACACTTACAGACCGAGCCGCAAAATCGTGTGCATGATGTCAATATCCTTACACTTGTTTACAATATGCGATTTGCAGTCATTTATACATTGGCTACTTTTTTAGTGAATGCTTATTGGTTTTAATGGTGAGGGTTCATTGTTGTTTACTGTAAAATGAGATGTTTTTCACAAAATTAGAGAATATGGGTAGTTCACCTCCAGGGATGAGCCTTTTAATGGCAAAAATCCATTTTATTTAATGTGTAATTGATATCTTTTGGAAAAGCTCTGGTTTAAAATAGGGAGGCACTAATACCACTTGTTTTTTTTTCCAAGTACTCGCACTTGAATACTTGCAGATAGTCAGTGCTGATATGGGTACTAATAAATCCCATTACTCTTCAGTGGTAAGGACTGTGGACCAAAATGACAGCTGAGTGTTTAATTGTGTGATAGTTGGAATGGGTCATTCTGCTGCTATCCGCTACATGTAGGACTAGAAAAAACTGTCTAAATCTTCAAAAATAAGGAGGATTAAGTTATTTTTAGTGGATTCTGTTCACAGTTGTGACAAGGTACTTATATGCGCAGATCAGCTTCTCTCACAGAGATGATGTCAAATCTGGATTTTGATATGGCATGAGTAATAACTATGCACCTTTTAAAATGTAGCAGTTTATTTTCACAGATTAACCTCTTTGCATTAACGTGGTAGTGTTGACACTACTAGTTTTGTCTATCTGGTTCTGTAGTATCAGAACAAGTTTATAAATGCAGCATACCAGTATTTACATATAGTATAGGACCTATACTGGTGTCGGCATAGATGGATCCCTAGTTTAAAATGTGCAATAGATACATGACTAAGTTGAAATATAGTATTATTCCTTAAAAGGTTTAGCCTGTTTATACTCTATAGGCAAACCAAAGCTTAACTATTTGATTAGTCAAAGAGAAATTTTAAATATATGATTGTATGTTATTTTCTTATTTTTTTTAAAGTTGCGTAATATACATTACAAAACACAATGAATTGGCAGATACTTAAAACAACACCTTTGTTCTTCTACCTCACATTTATCCCTACTTGCAACTAGAACCTGAAATGGTCAGAAACTGTGACGCTGTAATTCAAAGTTAGGAATGCATCCAACAAGATTTTTTCTTTTGTACTGTTTTTATAACGAGACATAAAATGTGATCTGTAATATTTAAGTTGTTGTCTTTTTTTTTTTTTTTTTTTTTAGTATTTTCAGGACAAGTCACATGAGCTTCCTGTACTGGAAGCGGAGGTACTGCAGGTTCATGCCCCGCCCTTTGTTTCGAAGGAGACTGATTCAAGCCATGTAATTGGTCCAGCTTTCAGTCGTGTCCAGAAGAGGAGGAGCTTCATTAAAAAGGTATACCTTATTCATTTATTTATTCAAACTTTTTAAATAGTTATTTGGACAGTATTAGAAAGTTCTGTTTTGAGGATGATTCTTGCATGCACAGTTCTTTCATAAGTTTACATACCTTGTAGTGTGTGCTAATGCATCAGGTATTTAAACAATCATCATAGTGTATCTCATTTAGATATGAATCCATTTTTTTTTTTTTGTTTGTTTTTTGACAGAAAAGACGGGCTAAAGAGGCAGAGATTAATGGAGAATCAACCAACCATGCTGAGGTGTCATCAGCAACAGAGGACATCAGTGTTCCGAAGGATCTGGATCTCATTGCTTTGCCACAGCTCTGTTTTCCCGGTACAGTGGTTCTTCTTTGTCAACCTTGGTAGTAAAAATACCAAGCGGCAACCTCCGGCGGTAAAAAGTGAAGCTTATGCGGAAGTGCATAAAACTTCCACTAGGGGCTGGCTCCAAAACAGAGCAAATCCTCATAGACTCCCATGTTAAAAAGGCCAACTTCACGACAGAAATAAACACGTTTACAGCCAGGTTCAAAAACATATTTTCGGTTTATAGTTCAGGTTTACCTTCATGACAACTGTGGGGGGAGTGAATTTTTTTTCTAACTCGCCCGTTTAAAAGTAATTTAATCTCTGAGTTCGGCATATTTAGGGGCGGGTCCTTTTGATTGACAGGTACCGATCTCTTGCTTCAAGTCAGAAGAAAGAATCAAGAACAACCGCGGTTTTTAGCCGGTTAACAACATGACTTAGCTTTAGCCCGCTTACCTCCATTAGCTGGTTGGCTCCCGTTTTCCCGGGGTTAGCTTTTAGCTACAGAAAGCTCGGAGTTTGCTCGATGTCAATCATCCGCCATGACACTCACGACTCCCCTCTCAGCTCCACCTCTTTGCCCATATTTGTATTTTCCGGGCGAGACGACGCGCATGACGCTGCCGATATGGCGACTGTAGGAACCCCCCCACCGAGCTTCAATTCAGCTCTTCAGAAACCTATGGGTGACATCACAGAGGCTCCGTCCATCTCTTTATATACAGTCTATGAAAAATACGCAGGACTGTTTTCACTTGGTGGGTTTTTGCGCTCAAACATTTTTAAGAAGCAACTGTATTTGGAAAAGCCTTTGTTCACCTTTTTATCCATGCATTACATTCCATCACCGCCTAGCTGACGGCAGGAAACTAAATCCCTTATGATTAGTTTTTGTGTTATGCCATCTGATTATGGTTGGGATGCACTCTTGCACTGCCTTTTTAACCTTTCGGCCAATATCTTTTGTTGTCATAACAACTTGAATATCTCGAACATGCTGGTTCTGGTGGTGTATGTGGAATAATGTTCTTATTCTCCTTATTTTTGGCTAGATGGTCTTCAGTTAGCCAGTGAGCATAAAGAGGACAGTTATCACTTCCTCGTTTTTACTGATTTATTTGGCAACCGAACCCATGGAGCTGTTGTGCAGCACTACAGACATATACAGGTACACGCATGCTAAAACATTCAAACACGTTAAGAGTGGGGAATTCAGATGATTGTTTCTCATCGGCTTTCTATTCTCAGTTTTGCCAGGAGGGCGTTGTTCAAAACGGCCATAGGTGGAAGTCTCGCCTCTTTGCACCCTTTGCTGTGTGCATCATCTCTAAGTTCCCCTACTACAATGCCCTGAAAGACTGCTTGTCATGGTAATAATTTGTGATAAATGTTTATGAATAACCTTCATATTTTGGATGGCGCCATGAATTTAAATCTCTTTGATATTGTCAGTTTGTTGGTCCAGTTGCGGACTGCGCGACAAGCTGATTTTGAGGACATAGTCAAGGAGTTTTCAGCCAAGCTTTCCCTGGTACCCTTACCCCCACCTGGACAGCTACATGTGGTCAGACCTCACAAATTTTTTTTTCCATCAATAACTCCTACTCATATATGATAGATCTTAAGGGTAAAATACATTTCTTTATGTCAGTCTTTCAGTCTTCGTCCTCTTCAAGTGGTTCTCCCATCCAGAGAGGATCAGGACAGCCCTGTTATTGACCTCGACCTTCATCTACCGCTGCTCTGTTTCACTCACACGACGCTGCTCCAGGTAAGTAGGAACACAAACACAGCTGTTAATCATAAAAAAAAAAAAAAAGGGAAAAATTCACAAAGTGGTGAATATTTAAGTTTTATCCTCTCTGCTTCAGGTGCTCTCCTGTCTCCTCCAAGAGCAGAGGATGGTCTTCTTCTCCTCTGACTGGTCCAGACTCACTCTGGTTGCAGAAAGTCTGCTACTGTACCTGCAGGTTAGATTGGCGAACTAGTTAAAATGGCACGGCTGTTACTATGAGAAAAAAAAAAAAAAATCTGCAACATCTTAAATCTGTCTTGTGTTGCTCTGATGTCTCTCTCAGCCATTGTCTTGGCAGCAGCCGTATGTTCCCGTCCTGGCAAGAGGAATGTTAGACTTCCTGATGGCACCCACTGCTTTCCTGATGGGCTGTCATATAAGTCATTTTGAAGAAGTTGCTGCGGTGAGTATAACTGTGTAATTAAAGCTGTTCAAATACTTTATTATTAAGAAGAGTTGAAAGTTTTGCTGATGAAGACGAGAGAAGTGTTGAATATTTTGGAAAGTTTTGTTTAGGTGTTATTTATGGTGTTTATTAGACCACAAGGATTGTTTTTTTATTTATTTATTTATTTTTATTTAGTTGTTTGTGGAAAAGTCCAAAGAAGGCGAAATAATAAGCAAATAATGGGATAACCTCAAAGTGCCCGTTTCTCAGAGAAGACATGGTGAACATGAGACATACCACGATTTAGATGTGAAGGGATCAATTCCAAAAGTCTTTTTGTTATTGTCTAAGTCGAACTTGCATGCATATTCAACAATTACTGTTTATTCTCCATTGTGATTCATCTTCATTTAGTGTCTCATAGAAGCTGGGTTCACATGTTTTACAGTGGCTTACTGTTCAGATTGAGCCCTTCTGTTAGACAGCGTTGTAATGAATTGTACCCATTGTACTAACGTTGCTGGACGTGTTTGCATGTCTTCATCTTCATCTACAGGAGACAGAGGACCTAATCCTTGTTAATGTTGATGATGGCATTGTTCAGCCGGTGTGGACTGAAGTCTTCGACCTCCCTTCCATCCCTCTGGCTGCTGCAGAGAGCTTTATATCAAGGTAAAAGCAAATTGAAAAGAAAATGTCCCCCTACGGAAATTTCATGTTAAACCTCATGTTCAGGATTTTAAAATTATGTAAACTTTATTTTGTAATTCAGAAGTTATTTTGTCTGGTAGTGTTGGGTTGTTTAAAAGATTTGGATATTATGCTTAAATGATGTGTTCTCCTTAAAGAACATTATGAAGCACAAGAGACTGAGCCTGACTTCTCTAAGTGAAATATGTGTTAGAGCTTCCTTTGCAGTATTTTTTTCATTCAGCAACATTTTTTGTCAAGTCTTGGTCTGCATGTTAATAGTAAGTGAGACCTTAAATGATAGAATAAGACATATAAAATGAAAAAAAAGAAAGAGGGGTAATATTAATCTTATTTGAGACAACAGCCACATCCTGTATCCCTGCATACTACAGCATCCACCTTTTATCTTTATATTTGGGTGACTCTTTATCAGGTAACTCGTGTGATGGGACTTTCTATGGTTTCCACCTTGTGGTCCTCAAGGCCCTTCAACACAGTGGCTGCTAATCTGGTACCCACGTAATGTAAAAATGGTGGCCAAATTTGATAGAAAATTTCAATCTCACAAGTATTCCAAAAGTACTGTGATGCAGTATGGCTGTTGTTGGAAGTCTGCGATCTATCCATTTCAGTACGTTATGTCTACTTGCACAGACAGTAAGGATACCCAGAGGTTTCATAGAAGGCTGTTTTTATGTTGCTCATCTGACAGACTAAACAGTGGAGACGTGGGGTTCTTGCCCAGTTTAGTGTTAAGGACTAAACTCTGTCTGTCCATTACATTTTCTCAATATTTTTTAATATATTTACACATGCAAAGATAATGGATGAAGTTACCAATCTCAACCTTACACTTTGAGTACATCAGATTTGTCCATTTTATGCCTAAACTGGGATGTAATCTGCAGACGATGAAGTAGTCTAATGGATTTTCTTTCCTTCTATTTCCCTTTCTCCATATTAGTGTCCAAGTGTTCTCATCAATTTCTGTGTTCAGAATGCTGTTCCACTTGGGCAGTTCTTGTTATTATCATGTTACTGACTAACATTTTTCCTTAATATGTAATGGGAAACTCCACTGTTATGCAACCTTTCTGAAACAAGATTGTGCTAGAAGTCATTTTTGCTCTTTCAGGTGGAATCAAAACTGAAAAGGGATTTTTATTCAGATTAAGTGCACCCCCTAAATACTGAAATCAAATTAAATCAGCATTTTAAAAGGATATCACACTACTACTTATATTCTTGTTTTGTGTGTCCAGGGCAGAGTGCCTCCAGCTTCACTACGACTTGGAGTTGTGCCACCTGGGAGCGGGTACTGATGTCAACTTCCTTCGATCCCAGCGCAGAGACTGGCAGAGAAGGCTTAACTCACAGATACAAAACATTGCCCTGGAACTAGTGGTCAACATCTTTAAGTAAGTATCCCCAAATGCCCTGAAAATAAACTGTGGATATTTCAGTAACACAAACATCCTTTCAGCCAAAGTCAGACTAAACCAAGTTTTCTACCTCTGATTCTTTGTTGTCAGGGGGGTCCAGGACTTTCTCAACCATGAGCATAGAGTTTTTAACAGTGAGGAATTCTTGAGAACAAGGGAGCCGGCAGACCAGTTGTTTTACAAGAAGGTAAAATCAGACCTTTCTGAATAATGATAGAACTCGCTAGCATGCGCAGAAACTCCTGACTGTGTTTCTTTGTGTTGTTGCCCCAGGTGTTAGAAACTCATATCTTTCACTCATTCCTGCGAGACAGGCTGAACAGGAAACGGGACTCTTTCAGCTGCATGGAGCTAAACATGCGCAACTATTCACACAGGTATGATGTCACAGCTGAATGGCAGAGGTAAACGGGTAGCAAATGAAGGAAGTGCAAAGCAAATTACAATGGTTTTTCATAAGTAAAGCAGTTTTTTCATTCTTGGTAACATTTTCATGTTCAAAAATTGGTTTGAATTCCCCTTTTTTTTTTTTTTTTTTTTTTTTTTTTTTTTAAGTTAATTTTTTTGTCTAACAGATTTTTTTTTTTTAATGTAATGTTAGATCATATGCAGAGCCTCTTTAAAGTCTCAAAGATCCTCCTTGAGACATTTCCTGTAACTGCTAATGTTAACAGAGGAATTGTCGGACTGTTCCTGTCTAGAAAAAGTTCAATGTTATCATTCTTGCTGGAACGTCCTGATTAAACAACTCTCTTCAAGTTGATAAAGTATTTCAGGAGGGCTGTAGTCTTGACTGATCATTCTCAAATGTACAGGTCATGGACTTTTTCTGTGAAGTATTTCAGAGCAGTTTTCAATCATTTTTCCTTGAAAGATTGCGAATCATCAGGTGTTTATGTGTCAAAGTGGCTTTGAATTTTAATGCTCCCTCCACCGTGCTATATTGTTAGTATGTTGTTTTTGTGTAGTGTCCTTTGCTTTTTCTCTATACAAAGTGTTTTTACCAGAATATTTTACTTCTATCAGCAACCAAAACATCTTGCAACAACTTGAAACATGCCAAAATAAGAGCAGTTCTTTCCTTTACTATTACTAACACCATTATTATTCTGTTTTTGCTTATAGTGGCATTAAAGATTTTTTTTCAAATGGGGGACATTTAAGAGGGTTTTTTGCTATTTATCTTGTTTTTTTCCTACTTTTTCAAGCCCTGTTCTTAGTCTGATCTCTGCAGGATCGTTTCCCCAATCATTGCAATCTTTTTCCATATTATGTCTTTCTATGATAATGAATGAAATGAAAAATACTTCATTAATCCCCAAAGGGAAATTCAATATTGTAGTATATAATAATTAATTTGAGGAGGTCTTGTTCCAGAGGCTGATGTTCTGCTGGCAGGAATGATCTTCTTAATAATAATAATAATAATAATAATCATCATCAATAATAACAATAATCAGAATCATTATTTTAAAAAAAAAAATTCACACCAATTAATTAGTTAAGAGGGGCAAATTGTCATGTTGTCTGATTTTGTATGCCTTTTCATATAGAGAGAAGGTTACATCTGTATTTCACACTTCCAAACTAGAGCATTAAAAAACCATGTGTTTTCGTGATGTTGCTGAACCGTGCTTGAGCGATGTAGATGTCCTGATATTTCCAGGGTATTCATACATTTTTCATCCAAATGCAGCAACAACAAATTCCCTGAATGAATCATATTGTATGACTTGCATGTCTTGATATTAAGATTAAAGGCTGCAGTCTGCTTACCCTGATTAAAATTTCTCTTTTTCACTGTAAGCGCTGAACACAATGACAAAACCCTCCTCTTGATTCTAATTGCAGGCATCGTGTTATGACAGAGTCTCCTCGCCGTCCTCCAATGTCTGTGTTGTCCAAAAGCGACTACAGGAGCTACACCAGCCCAGCTAACAGACTGAGCAAAAGACTGGGAGCCAGTCTGCCTAATCTAGAGCAACCTTCCAGTGATACTACAGCCTTTTCATTCATCAGCTTCAACAGGCCACAATCGCTTAAGAAGATGACTCCTGATAGTGGTCAGTATCACTGCCGGAAAAGTGGAAGTTATTTGATTAAGTATGACTTTATTTGTAAAAAATTTTTTTATTTTCTTCTAGGGTTAAGGTCTCCAAAGTTACCTGTGAGAGTTTTCCGTCTCCCTGAGTTCCCACCACCACTGGCCTATCAATATGTCCAGAACTATTATTCTGACATGATTGCTTCACTGGGGAAGGCTATTAATTCCACACCATCTGATGAATCAGCCTTGCTCGCCAGGTACTCTACAGAGAATGCCGTGACATTTTTTTTCTTAGTATTTTCTTTATTTTAAATTATGCTGAACGAAAATGTTTGTTTGCATGTTCTCCCTGTGTATGCGTGGGTTCTCTCCGGGTACTCCGGCTTCCTCCCACCGTCCAAAGACATGCACGTTAGGTTAATTGGTTATTCTAAATTGCCCATAGGAGTGAGTGTGAGTGTGAGTGGTTGTTCGTCTCTGTGTGGCCCTGCGATGGACTGGTGAGCTGTCCAGGGTGTACCCTGCCTGTTGCCCAAAGCCAGCTGGGATAGGCTCCAGCTTCCCCGCGACCCTGAATTGGATTAAGCGATTCAGAAAATGAATGAATGAAAATGTTTGTTTCACTTTTCCAAGTAATTTTTTTTATCTTAAATAAGTCAACAGGCCTACAGATGGTGAAATGAACTTGGGGAAGTTTTGCATACTTCTATGTTATCCATCCATCTCTCTTCCCAGGTACCATTACCTCCGTGGTTTGGTAAACACTGTTTCCAACAAGCGTCTTGATGCATTAGAGGATTTCCAGAGTCTTTACAAGACCGATGCAGAGATCTTCCCTTCTCAGATGGTTAAGTCTTTGGTTGATTCCCTGCCAGAGGCGGAGCGTTTAAAGGTCAGCTCAAGACATCATGAATCACTTCATACTTAAAGTGTTTTTAAGTAGTAACGTTATTTTTTCTGTATGTTTCAAACTAAAACTGAACTCAGTCCAATACTAAGATGTGAAACAACTGTCTATAATAATAAAAGTTGAAATCCCCCTCCTGCAGACAGACAAGCGATCAGAGCTCAAACGCTTCATCAGCCGGGTTAAAAGGGATCAGGAACGAGAGCGTGCACGTCAGGGCAACGGGCAAGAAGAAGGCACAGTGAAGCGCTTCCAGCTGCCAAACAAATACATGCAGCGGGATGAGTTTGTGAAATGCGTTCAGGAGTCTGGCATTGTAAAAGACCAAGGAACTATACACAAACTCTTTAATGCTCTAACTGTGGGTAAGTAGTGTATGTTACAGTAGGATACATGCATGTGGGGCCGTTTCATGCAAGTCTGTTCCAGTGAATTTAGGTAAACTAATAAAGACAGACTCACTGCCGTAGCTCAGACGGCTTTATAGAGCTCCTTTCATAAACTCCAAACTGTTGGATTTGGTGGGCTAACTGACTTAGCATGCGCAAACACTCATGCACATGAATATTTCCACCACACACACTTCCTTTGCTTTTTCCAGACAGTTAATTATTCATCGGGTTAATCACTAACCCACTGCGTCCGAAGATTTTGTCATACAGCTTTTTACAACATAACCAGGGTTTCACATGACCTTTGTTCACCGCTGGCATTTTTGGTTTACGTTATGTAGATTCCATAGGCTGCAAATGGTATGAGTCACTGATGAGTTGCAGTGACCTGACAATCCTAATGTCATCTCATATTGATCATGTTTGCAAGAAAGCAAGGTGTGGGTATTTTTTTGTCTATGAAATCTGTAAGTAAATTTTGGTTGGAAATGATAATGGGAGCCATGAAACATGCAGAAAGATTAGAGTTGGAGGTTATTTTTCCTTCCACGTTCAGTTGTAGGGAAAAGGCTTTTCCATCCTGTTGGCTGTTATAACAAGTGCAGCTTTCTTCCCTAGTTGGTATAATATTAAGGATTGATGGCTTTAATCTCTGTTTGGAGTCAGAATTATTAATCTGTGTTTTTTTTTATATTAGATTTATGAATAAATTTTAATGGTTCTTTTGCAGATGCAGATTATTATATTCACTATTTCTTGTCATTGCAAGAATTTCAATTACATAGGAGGCTGCATCTTTAAATATGGTTGTTTCAGACATATGCTGGAGCCTGCATGTATATATGTATACAAGTTTTTAACTAAATGAACAGTAATGGGAAATCAGTGTGAAACAGCAGCTGGCGTATAGGGGAATATGACATGAAGTCAGTGGTTTCAGCCTTTTGGGGTTGTTTTTAGTGAACTGTCATTGCATGAACACAATTCAAATGAATTGGACTAATTTAGATTACAGTGAATTAACATAGAACAGGCCTGTATCTTTACAAATACTGTATCTTAGTAGTGACTTTTGTTGTGAAATGGATGTGCCATATAGATTGACCGAAAGAAATACACTGAAACTAAATTTCACTCACCTCCAAATTGTATCAATGCATCTCTTTGCTAGAACAGTGTATTTTCTTTTTTTTTTTTTTAACCATTTCTAGTTAAAGTAAATCAAATTTAAATGAGTAATCTAGATAAATATTTCCAGGAGTATTGGCAGATATCACTTTTATCTTCATGAAGCATTTAGGTGAATCTTCAAGATGGACAGTGTTTAGACTAAAGAGCATTGACTTAAGGTATTTCACATTCTTTAAAAAAAAAAAAAAATGAAACAAATGAAAACATCTCAAAAATGCATTTACCTACCAAATAAAAGTCCCTCTGAGTCAAAGAGTTGGTAATGAAGTTCCCCAGGCATTTAACCAAACCTCTGCAAGTATTTCCATCCTCATGACTGTTTTTTCCCAGCACTGATGTTATATACGTTGCTTTTAACTCCTCCACCATAAAAATGTTGAAATATTCTGTGGATTAGGTTCAAATTCCTGACACATATTTTAAAATCTTTCCAGTTTCTTTAGTGTGAAAAGTTACCATGTCAGTGTGGTACCAGTGTGGTGTAAAACTCTGACTGCTTCTAAAGGTCGTATCTCTACGGAATGTGGGTTGGGTGTGAGGGTGCATGCTGACATCATACTGTTGTTAAGAAAGATAGTCTCCAACTGCTCACTCTGCGGGCACATTACTGAAAACACAATGTTGGCTCAGTCAACAGCCAGATGTCTATCTGTGCACGTGTGTTTGACTAGTAGAGTTGTTCAGTCGGCCATTTCAAGTCAAAACAATATTAAAATACAGGTTTTTGAAGTCACTGTCAGAAGTTATGAGGCTCAGCTTAAACATTGTTTACTTTAACTGTGTGTGTGTGTGTGTGTTTGTGTGTTTGTGTTTGCAGGTCATCAGAAGCAGGTTGGTCCTGACTTGTTCAGGGTGTTTTACACCATCTGGAAAGAAACGGAGGCTGAGGCTCAAGAGGTGTGTATTAATAAAGATCTATTTGTAAGTAATTTAGTGAAAACTGCCTTGAGTCAGATGAATGATTGCACTTTGGTAGTTTACTGTGCTAATGTTGTTTTTAGCTGCGCAAAACATTTGTTTTTGTCCGTTTTCCAGGTGTGTTTGCCAGCATCTGTGTTGGAACACATCGATGCCAACGAATACGTCTTCAAGCTGTCATCCTCAGTTAAGACAAGCCGTGGTGTGGGGAAGATCGCCATGACTCAACGGAGACTTTTCCTGCTGACTGATGGTCGACCTGGATATGTGGAGGTGGCGCAGTACCGAGACTTAGAGGTAGGATGAAGTGTAAATGACTTTCAATATAAAGAGAAGGATTTGTAGTTGCATTTGAATAATCAGAACTATAATTAAATCTCACATTAACCCTCGTGCATCCCACGCTCTTGTATATCTTGTGTAGGAGGTGAAGGTGTCATCAACTCCCTTCCTGCTCCTGAAAATCCCCAGTCTGAAGCTGCGTGTACGTGGAAGGAAGGAGGCATTCGAGGCCAATTTGAAAACGGAAACTGAGCTTTGGAACTTGATGGTCAAAGAAATGTGGGCCGGGCAACTAGTAGCTGACCAACACAAGGTAAAACTGCAAAGCAGAGCTATTCAACGCAGTCTCACGAGGGTCGCAGCCCAACAGGTTTTCAATGTGTCCAACACACCTGACCCAAATTAAATGGATCCAACAGCCAATGAAGTTCTGCACAATTACTTGTTAATTTGAGTCAGGCGTGTTGTTGCATGGATATCCTGATAACCTGCAGGCCTGCGTCCCTCGTGGGACTGAGTTGAATAGCCCTGCTGGGAAGGATGGTGTGAGACTATGTATAATGTTACAAGATGGAGAAGAATGTTTTCATGTCGGCATTTGTGCAGCAGATCTCATGAACCTTGGTGACCTTTGAGGGTGTGGCTGAAATTCCATGTGGGGGACATGAATACTAAAACACGAGCAGAGACGGAGGGTTTCCTTTGTGAAACCAAACCATGTAACTGTAGCATGTCTGCGTCTCACTTCTCTTTTCCTCTCGCTGCTTCACTCTTTTCATTTTCCCATCGTCTCTCAGTTCCTCTCATTTGATCTCTGCACAGTCAGCGAGCATATTACTGTTATGTCTGTTTGGTTGATGAATACTCATTTAGATATTCCAGCTCCTCAAGTCTTCAGATATAAGACTTGTATTTGTGATTATATCATAATAAACTAAATATGTAGTTTTTTTTAGGGATGCCCAATGTTGTTGTTTTTTTGGGCCAATACTTTACAACTCTTTTGGGTGTTCACCAATGCAGTTGAAATTTTTATTTTATTTTCATCAAAAAGTTTAACATAAAAATGCCCCCCCCCCCCCCCCCCCCCCCCTCAGGTTTATGTGAAAGACTTTAAGAGACCCTGTCACCTCTTTTATTTTTTTTTACAATCATCACAGGGTCAAAACCATTATTAGTCCATTTCTGTGGTTTAATAAATCCTGCGTCTGAACATATCATTAGGAAGATTTCTTACACAAACATGGTTTTACACTTCTTAATGAACCTGCCTGCCTTTACTAATATATCGGTCTCTTTAGGATCCCCAGTACATGCAGCAGGCTCTGACCAACGCCCTGTTGATGGACGCTGTGGTAGGAAGCCTTCAGAGCAGTAAAGCCATCTATGCAGCTTCGAAGCTGGCTCACTTTGACCGCATCAAGATGGAAGGTAGGGTGACTGATGATGATGATAATATGATTCTTGTCCTGTCACCGCTCAGTTTCTTCTGGGCCAGTTTTTCCTGCTGGAATTGAATTTTCTGATTCCTTTTTTCAACTCTTTCTAGCAAAAATGAACACTGTTCTGAGACATTTATTGATCTTGGAATTTTTCCACTGAATATTTGTGGACATGTCTTGAGTGAAGGGTTGAGTTACTTCTTTTACTTAATTCTCAAGGACACAGACCTTGTAAGGAAAGATGATAAACCATATCAGGGAAGGCAAATGGTCTGAGAGAAGTCAGCTTTCTGGAAGAAATTTCATTGACACCGCAAGTGGCTTAGTTGCTTGAATTAATGGCTACAGAATGGGATATAAAGTAGTATGAAAGCTGCCACAGAGTGAAGTGAAAATCCCTCAGTGGGGAAAAAGAGGCATTAAAAATCCTGAAAACTGTTTAATAATCTTATCATGATGTCACTAAGGTGGCACATCCCTAGTAGGAGTGCAATAATGTGAAGCCATGATATTCAATTGACACGTTATTTCTGTGATGTGTTTGTAGTTCCGATGATGATTCCCAAGACGACCTCAGAGACACTGAAGCACAAAATAAACCCTTCAGTGGAACTTACTGCACCACAGGCTGTGGATGGGCTTCTTTACACGCCAGGTACACACAAACACACCTATCTGCATTTTGCCCTGTCGCCAAGCAGTTCTTTAAGTATTCTTTTAAAGCTGTGATAATATATCAGGTTTCTTTGCTTTCTGAGAGGTCATTGTGTGAGTCAGTAATTTGATTGGCTGTTTTAACACAACAGAACAGTTTCACAATGTAAAGTTTCACACAGCCACTAATCGACATGTCAATTAACGGATGTGCAGGTAGTGTCTGGTTTGCTGTCTCCTGTCCCTCCAGCTGTAAACACATAAAGTTGTGCATAGTTTCTGAACATATCTTCCTCCTCTGTTGGGATCTTTCTAGTGAAAAACTACTAGAGGGAAAATGGAATTTAAAAAAACTGAGAAGGTAACTTCAGTTTTACTGTGACAAAAGTGAAATATGGAGTTAGTTATTTCCAAGTTGGAAAAAATCCATTATATGAAAAGCTATGATCATTTTAATAAAACAATAATAATAGTAAACCTTTGACTGTCTTTTGACTATCTGATTCTTTTGGTCCTTGAGGGCTGCTGTCCTGCAAGTTTTAAATCAAATCAATTCAAATTAAATTTTATTTAAAAAGTGCTTTTCATGCAAAGAGCAACACAAGTTTTTTACATTATAAAAATATTATATGCATATTAACATTTTAAAAAATCTTTGATATTGCACACGGACACACACACACACACACACACACACACACACACACACACACACAAAACCCCTTTCACATTGAGCAAAAGCATGAACACTCCAATCCCTAGTTACTGTCACCTAACACTAATGTTGGCATAAAAATATCAGTAGACATAAGCATGTGGCTTGGCGCTGCTGTAAGGAAACGATATCTTACAGATCCATTAACACCACTGTAAAGCGCTTTGAGTTGTTTACATGACTGGAAAAAACAAATTGATCAAACATTTACTTAAAAAAACAGTATGTTGGCTACTATTTGTAATTATCACAGATGTTGTAATCTATATTAATGTTCTTCTTCAGGCCTCACCACTGCTGTACACGTTACTCAAGTGTTTCCTCTGGTAACAACAATGTTTCAAGTATGCTAAAATAAAGATTTTGTTGAGCTGAAAAGCTGGATTTCATAGAATTGATCTTCTGAAGTGGCCTGCAAAGTCCTTACATGCAGTCTCTCATTTTAGATGTTTCCCTGCTCCAACACCTGACACAAATTAAGTTTTTCTCTTTTAACAGTTTTTTTTTTTTTTTTGTCAGGTTTTACACAAGCTCGTTAATGTCCTGTTCCTTTAAGTTATGTGTGCTGAAGCACACTTGAGGATCAAATGTTAGCATCCCTACCTTAAACTGACAGACTGTTTAACAGAACAGGTGTTCAACAAGTCAGAGTAGGTTTGTATTGTGACCACATTTGTTGACTAAAGTTTTTGACAGACAGGCTGGTGAAAGATGGGGGGTTATAGCGTTTTCAAGTTTTGTTTATGGAGTCCTTTAAGCATTAATTATTTAGCAGCAGTTGAGAACTGATGGTAAACAGCAGAATATTTCCCTGCACCTGGACAAAGATCGATGATGGATCTGTTCTGTTTATATAGTTGTATATTTTGTAACTATGTCGTAAAAGTAAAAAAAATAAATAAATGACTTAATTATATTAGACTTAAAACAATTGTTAGCTTCTGTTTTTGCCTTTGTGGGCAGCAGACTGGTACACAACTTGGCAGGAAGACTAAAAGACCAACAAAGCCGTGGCCTTCATAGACGACAATCTGGGGCCACTTAAATGCATGCTGGAGGCAGGACTGACCCCCACCACACATGAACACTCATAATCAGTCATCACCACACACTGTTTCTATCACAGCCTCCTCTTTGAGTTTTATGTTGGTGAAAAGAACACATCCAGCTATTCAGGTCCTCCCTCCCAGCCCCTCTCAGACTCTGACTCCCTCTCCAGTTTGAATATAGGTCACTGGATTGAGTTTTGGCACTGGACCAGTACTCGCCCCTCACCACTCCCTGTTTCTCTCACTTTTTACTCCTCCGTCACTTGTATGAAATGCAGGATGTTGCTTTCTCTCTCTTTTTCCAACAGCAGTGTTTTCCTTTCTTTTCTTTTCTTTTTTTTTTATTTTTTATAGTTGAGTATGCAGACGTTTGAAGAGCTCTAACCGTTAGATGAAGCCTGGGTGGAGTCACACTGCAGGGAAAAAAGTTTTAAACATGACATGTTGTTTTTCAAACTGTTAGATTATCATGACTAAGTACTTCCATTTTAAAAGCACTAAGTTGAGGATTGTTACTTATTGATCTTGTTTAATATTATGATTAGGTTTGTACGATTTATGTCTACAACTCTAACTATATGATTGTTTAATGGTACTTTACCAGTAAACTTTGAGTTTGCACAGATATTCGTGTTTCTGACAGAGTACACACCGGGAGGTGTAAGCCACAAGTTTGTGATAAGGTATTGTGAAATAACTGATGTGTATTGTGTGTTCTCCAGGTCAGTTATGGGTGTCTGTGGGTGGGGGGAAGGTGATGGTGTTTGATGCTTCCAGCTGGTCCCTCACACACACCTGTCAAGTTGGGAATGCAAGACTGGTAAGGAAAACACATGAACTGCATCCAGGCACACAACACAAAATGCACTTAAATTTGATTTGAATAATCTTTGCTTGCTTGTAAAACATAAGAATGGGGGAATAAAATGAGCAGTGTGTCTGCTGTGACTAACCCGATTCATCCTGTTTCATCCCCCTTAACTGTTTTACTCAGGTTGTAAGTCACCATTTAGTCACAGCTACCCATGCACACAGTGGGGAGTGTTTTCTATAATACCAAGAAATGGGTTTATATACAAGTTGCAAATCTATATATATATATGTATGTATGTATGTATGTATCTATGTGTGTGTGTGTGTGTGTGTGTGTGTGTGTGTGTGTGTGTGTGTGTGTGTGTGTGTGTGTGTGTATGTGTGTGGGTGTGTATATATATATATATATATATATATATAATTTTTTTTTTTCTTAATTTATGTTAGAACTAGTTCTAACATATGGAGGAATGGACCATGACTCTGACAAAAAGTAAAGTCTCTTCGTGAAGTCAATAAATTGGTTTGTGTTGTCTGAACTTCTCAAGGTTAGCCACGCTGCATAAATTAAAACTGGCATTATGAATAAGTAAACTATAAAATTTAAAATGTTCTAAAAAAAATTTTTTTTCATTCTCTTTAGTTGATTTAATTTTATTTCTTTAAATGAAAATATATGACACAAGAACAACTATCAAATAAACACATTCTTTGCAGACAAAAAGCCATCCTAAGAACACATTCTCATTACCAGTCTCAGCTCACCCTCCCACAAAAAAAAGTAATTATATAAATACTGTAATTCATTAGGCCACACACCAATCTGATTCAGCAGCAAAAAAGACATATATTAGTTCCCCATTAAACAGAGAGGTTGCTCTGAATATGAGGTCCTCTATCACTAAATAAAACCACATGGCCCAAACACATCTGCCAGATGCATATCTTCACTTACCCCTGACATCAAACACAAATAAAAACCGTTATCTGTCGCTGTTATTTTTGCTCCCTTTGCTTTCTGTTAAACTTGAAACATCACCACCAGGCTTGAAAGAACATGTTTCTTCTGTGTCAGCTTCTATTAATATAAACAGTTTAGACATTTCAGGACCTCCTTTAAGCTACTTGAGGTTCACATCTAGGGCAGAAGGACGAGTGTAATGTTAAAACTTTTTTAAGTCTTTATAGGTCACTCAATGAAATACCTTGAAATTAGACATTTTTAACCTGAAATTGTCCTTCTGGTATGTACCAAGACCTCCATTCTGTTGTTACATTAACAAGAAAATAAAAAATAAATAGTTTTATGCTGAATATGAAAGAAAACAAAGTTTTCACCCTAACATTGATGTAACATTATGTAAACTATCTACTATACTTATGTGTATATATTTAGTCTTTCCAACCACAATATTGGTATATAACCAGCTGTTTTATTTCAGCAGTTTCAGATTGCTGATTATAGTAGCTGTTTTATTATTATTATTTTTATTATTATTGGACACACACAAACCAAAGATGACTGTTAGCAATGTATTGGTGCATGTGTGCCACCTAGTGGAGCGGTTATGTACTACACCATGAATCTGCCGATTTTTCCTGTATTCATATATTTGTTTGTTGCATAATATGTCAAAAATGAATTTGACAGCTGAACAAGATGAAGATTAGTAAACACACAACAAATGCGGTTGTTTTTCCATTTTTTTTTTTTTTTTAAAGGGTGTTTTGTTCAGTCATCAGAGCATTTGGATGATTTATTCCAAGTGATTGCTTGTAATGTCAAACAGGAAACAACTGAATGTTCTGTAAATGCTAATTCAGCTGATCATGTGTCAAAGAAGGGCTACATCGGAATAATTATAAAGCCTTTTATTCAACCTGTTCATTGAGAAGTCACATTTTAATGTTTATTCTTGAAGCCATTTGTTTTTAGTTGGACTCATTTTGCTGGGTTTTTTTTTCAGAACTGTATGCTGGGAGTTGACAAGGATCAGGTCTGGATGGGGTCTGAGGACTCAATTATCTACATTATCAGCATGGTGGCCATGGTCTGTAACAGACAGCTGACTGAACACAGAGGAGAGGTCACTGGACTGGCACTTGACACTGAAAAATACAGGTAACAGACACTGCTAGTCTCACCAATTGCTCTTGCAACAAGTGACTGAGCTGAATTTTAAGTAGTGTATAAATAAAGTTTAATTTAAACTATACTTTTAGATACTTGTTAATCCAGTTTATAGAGAGTGACAGAGTCCTGACGAACAAAGGTTCAAACAAAGGTTGAAAATGTGTCCTCAGTTAGGAAATGCAGTATAAGTGCTCCATACTCCAACATGATTGCCAATTTAGGGCTAAAACACTGTTAGAGATGAAGAGCTTTCTCACATCACACTTAAAAAGTGCTGATCCTCTATATGGCTGTGAATGCTGACTGTGTCTACATACGCAGCAAGTATTTTGGATGCAAGTGTAGAAATTAAATCAGACAGAAGGGCAAATATCGCTCTGTTGTCCCAGTTTTTGTTTTTTTGTTTGGTTTTTTTTTTTTTTAACTCCAGCAATATGTGTGTTTTGTTCTTCAGCCAAAGAGTGGCATATTCCTGCAGTGCAGAGGGAACCATCATGGTGTGGGATGTCTCTACTTTACAGGTCAGTCTAAAGCCAGCAGACTGTTCTGTCTGAAGGTAGTTAGATGGCACTTTTATCAGCATGTTATCAGTAAAAGCAGAAATATTCATCATTTCATGACCACTTAAAAACATCCCTCAGGTTAAGAGGCACTTCCGTCTGTCCTGTGATCGTTTGCAGTCTGTCCACATCTGTAATGGAACTCTCTGGTGTTGTAAGTTTCACACTTGCTGTCATATTAAAAAATGAACTATGATATAACTCTAAATTTTTAGACTAAACCTTTTATGAAAAGAAAATAATACACTAACACACTAAGTGCTCTCTGCTCCCCCCCTCCTCTACACCACTTTAGGTGCAAGGGACAGTATGATGGAGGTGTGGAGGAACGGCTCATTAAAACATCGTATGAATTTGCCAGAGCAGCAAAGAGGCACGTTCAGCTCTGCGCTGCTCTTAGCTGAGGTAACACAACTCACCTTCCTTTTCTCTTAACTTTTTTTTTTTTTTTAATAAATTTGATCTCAACTTCTTTACGCTTTTTGCTTGTTTTGTTTTTGTTTTTTTTTATTTACTCCAGAGAGAAGAGATATGGAGTGTGTGTGCAGACTCTGCAGAAGTGTGCATTTGGTACATTAAAGACACGAGTAAGCCGTTTCACCGCGTGATATTGCAGGACTGCATCGGATGCTACTGCATGATTAAAGTGAAAAACCAGGTAAATATAGAACAATAATTCACAAAATAACTGTAAACTGTTTAGAAAGGAGAGTGGTGTCAACCTACCTCTGAACCTCCGCTCTTTCTAGGTGTGGATTGGGGGTGCTGGTCGCAGTTCAACCAAAGGGAAGGTTTACATCCTTGACACGGTGCGCTACGAGGTGCTGAAGGAGCTCCACGGCCACAGCGACAAGGTGGCTGCGCTGTGCTCGGCCGAGGACCGATACGTCCTCAGTGGAGCTGGAAAACACGATGGAAAGATCGCCATCTGGAAAGTTGAATAAAGAGAACTGAAACTTGTTACAGATCTGCTGAGACATGACCTACTGAGGATGTTAAAAAAAACCTGGAAATCTAAGGGAAGATCTGCGCTGAGAGAAGCATCTCAATCTGTTTCATGATTATATGAAGGAATCACGTGTTGGTCATGTGAAGCAATGTGTTTACATGCGTCATCTGCAGCGCAGCTTTTCCTGCTTCTTATGGAAACACACTGACAGAACTGGCATATTATTTGTCACCAAGATGAAGGATAAGTGACTGAAACATAAAAAGCTCAAGTTCTCCTTGATAGTATTTAATTCAAAGAGCCTCACTTTTACTTTAAAGCTTTAAAATTTGATGTGCTGGGAATACAAGTGAGAACAATGTATGACTGAGCCTCAGTTCCAGCTGTGTTACAGAGGAAAATCTGAATCCCAGTGGAGTCAAACTACCATGAAAACAAAACTGAGGTTGGAGATTTCACCTTCACTGTTGGAAAGGTCCAAAAGAAGTTTGTTTAAATAGAAATGATGCTTTAAGTAATGTGTAAAATGATCGCACATGGTGGTGGGAACTAGACTCGAGAATTAGGTGTATGTCAGAGAATCGCTACAAAAACATGCCATAGTCTTCCTGAGATATGCTGAAACAGAAAACCCCTAGAACAGTCTCAGCATTAGCCGATTACTTGTGTCAGGAACAGTTTTACCCGTTTCCTTCTGAAGAAAACCAGCAAAATTGTCCAAATTTCTTTCCATAAATAGTCTCATAAATCTTAAACATTCACTTTTCTACTCAAGCTTTGCACATGTGGAAATATGTTTATATTCTCCTTCTGCTTCTTTTGGAGTTCATTTTTTCCCCACTGTAATATTATTTGTGTTACTGAAACTGATTCTCCACGTAGAGCATGAGGTTTTCTCATTATTTCTTGTCCCCCAACACTGTAAGAACACTTTAGAAAGTCACTTTGGTCCTTGGTGAACAGTTTTTACATTCTTGATACACTGTCATCTGATATTCAAAGTGTTTACTTTTTATTGTCATATTTATGCACTGTATATAACGGGAGAACATCTTGTTTATATGTATTTTGTTTCATTAACTTTTGCAAAACTTGACAAGAAATTGTATTTTCTATCCAAGATCATCTACACAATATTTTAACCATCAGTCAATATACTTTTTTTAAAGGAACCTTTGAGTTTATTGTCTTTTGTAAAGAAAAAAAAAAATCTTAAAATGACCCTGTATGGCTACTTGCTTTGAGTTGCAGTGTTGATTTTAATGCAATAATGACCGTTAGACTACAGCTATTAAAAAGAGGAAAAAATCCTCATGATGGTGCAAAAGTTGTTGTATTATGACAGCAGTGTCCAGAGTGGGTCTTTGATAGCTGCTGTCCTGCAGGTTTTCCATGTATCCCTGCTCCAACACACCTTACATTAAATGAATCCAACAGCCAACGGAGTTCTGCACAATGACTGATTAATTCAAGTCACCTGTGTTGGAGCAGGGATACATGGAAAACCTGCAGGATTGTGATCCTCGCAGCTGGACACCCCTGTTTTTAAAGAAACACAAACCTCAAAGGTGGGACTATTTTTTTTTCTTTCTAAACTAAGGCTAGACTACATACATTTTTTTACCTTCAAACTATGTTTCTTACTCATTTTGGTGGCACACACACTTGTTATGCTCATTCCTAGAGCTGTCACAAGACGAGAGTAAACATCACCTTGGCGTTTTACTTGTGAGAGAACGCTCAGAGAAGAGACAGGATGCACGAGGGATAAATTAGCTTTTGGGAGGATGTGCTAAAATATGATAGGTCAGGGATGCAGCTTGAAATTTTCTCATGGTATTTCAAAATCCTGCACCTGTCTCAGACCCACATACTCTCTGCAAATCATTTTTCTTGACTAAAAGAAGGCAAATCTGCACTTGTAACATTTGTATGTACTTCCCTGAGTTTACCACAAGATGGCGTGGTTTTATGCTGAAAGAGGATTCAGGGGCATAAAGGCTGCAGTTGAGATCTGATGAGAACATTTTTACCAACTACCAAAACATATTTACATATAGTTTATTAACTGTTTTTGTTTGTTTGCTTTTTATTTTACAATTAAAATATTAGAAAGTTGTTAGACTATTATTTGGCATCGATTAAAGCCATGACATTGTGAATTGAAATTAGGTGAGCGGTACTTTATTAACCCCCTAAAGGGAATTTTAAAAATGATCATGATGTAGCTCATCCTCCTGCAACATTAACGAGAAATTAATAGTTTTATGTTATTAATAATTTCAGTGCATTGCTGCGTTAAAAAAAACAACAGAACAATACCAAATATACTTTTGTTGGCACATTAATTAATTCACTAATTAAGTGATGACTCAAAAAATAATTGAATCTGGAGCATAGTTTTCATTTGAAGCATGCTGCGGGAGATGAAGCAGCTGTCTGACTCCCTGCTTATGTTTCAAGGCGACTAAACAAACTTAGATACGACCTGCTCAAGTGTTCTTGAGCAAAACATGGAGTCCCTGCAGGGCTGCTGATCCATGAATGACCTCCCTGTGGAGCTGATGGAGGTGTTTTTCACCTCAAGGCCTCTGCTGTTTGCAGTACAGTGTGTGCAGTTTGTGTAACTATGCTGGACATTGTTTTGTAACATAAAGTCATAAGCAGCTGTTAAGCTCTCAGCGTGTCGGTCCATTTTGGCCTCTGCTTCAGTGGAAGCTTGACTTTACAACTCTACAATCTTTAAAATGCCACAATTTTTCCTCCTTTTTAAGTATTTGTTGTAGAGGTCGGCTGAGTCATTTGCAGCCAAAGAAAAAATACTATTGTTTTTTTCATGTTTTTTTTAAATTTTTTTTTTTTTATTTTACTCCTAAAATTACCATCAGACTACTTCAACTTGAAATGCTGATTGGAAATTGACTTGAGTATTTTTAACCTCAAGGCTAATTGTGCCTCTTGAAGGAGTAAATATTTGAATATATGGATTTGAAAGTGTTTTTGTACGTTTTTGCACACTGATCACTGAGAAAATAAGGTATTTTGATGTGATGTATAAATAATTTAACACTGACAACTTTTCAGCAGAAGCGTGTGGATGTGATTCGATCATATTTGACTGGCAACAGTCCGATAATGATCCTCACACTGATACGTGTAAATTTTAATTACCAGACATTTCTGTCCTTATTTATATATATTATAAATATGTATATATATTTATATATATACATAAGTAGAAAATGAAATGTCAATTTTTTTCTTCTTTTCACCTGAAACAACCAAAATTGTTGGTTTTTATTTTCAAGAACGGGCCACAGAATACATCTTTCATTGATTATTCAGGCAGTTTGACCATTAGAAACTGTTTTCCAATGTGGATTATTTTTTTAACTGTACAGCCGACTAACAGCAATGAACATGCAAGCTGATTATGTATTTATGTTGCGTAGAACAAAAACAAAAGATGTCCAATTCCGTCAAAGGATTAACTTTATTGGATATAAGAAAACCTAAAAGAACATGCAACACATCCGGAGTGTACCTGGTTTATCACCACATGGCAGCTGGGATTCAGGACCCTTCGACTGCACAAGATAAAGCAAGTATAAAACTGGATTGATGGATTTGTGGGATAAAGATTGCTATACTCAGTCTCAATACTCCATTTAGATATATTTTATAACATATTTGTCTAAATCTCTGACATGAGGAAATAAGTAAAATGAGAGATTTTTACTGCAGACATATTCTGGACAAACCTAGACAGGCGATAAGAACTCACTAAATATATGTTTATATTTGGGTTCATTGTGACAATCTGATCCTAAAACAAAAATCCACCTGCTCCACAGAGAGACAAATGATGATTAACTGTATCAGCAGTGTTGGTTATATTTTGGTAGCGATTGCTCTTCTACTGTACATCACATCAGTTAGTTCTTTGGTGCAACATAATAATGATCAGTGATTTGCACTCTGACACACTTCCTCCACAACTCTTTTAAAATTCGTCATCTGTCATGTTGGTATCCGTTCCTTTTCTAACAAGCCTCAAAAACCAAAGGATGTTATCTTTCCAGATTTTCATGCTTAAAGTTGCAGGAAGTGTGGAAGAAGACAAAAAGCCGACAGACCATAGACTCAGAGTTCTTTAAAATCACTTTAATGTGTTTCAGTTTCTTTTAACACTAACAACACTTTTAAACATGAGATATTTACTGAGGCTGCGAGATCATCAAACGTTTCCTTATGGCTCGAGCAAGAAGTACACTGAAGTTTTGTCTGCATTTGAACCAGTGGTTGACCAGCTGTAAAATATGTGTGGATCTTTTTTTTTCTTTGTCTGTTGCTGTCTTAATAAGAGTTCATGACTGATTGTAGGGTGGAAACAATTTATAGATTGAATGATGATTGCATATTTCTAAATACATTTATGTTTTATTAAGCACAAACAACAAACAATTGCATACAAAAAGAACAAAGTAAAATGGGTTTTCATCATACTTACCAATGAATAACTAGAAGCAGCAAAAGAAAATTTAGCATGTAACTTTGTTTCTTTTTAAAATTAAAATTGGCATTTAGTTTGGACATGATTGTTCTCATGTTACATTCATTACCTTATAATTTTGAGTTCCTATTTTAGGAACTTTATATCATGGGGCCATGTTTACTTGTTCAAAAAATTCAAAATATATTTGATTAGATATATACTTTTAGACTTTACACTTTACAAGAACCTTATTAGCATTTTCATAAGTTCCTGACAACAATAGGTCAGTCAGACTCAGAATCATATAAATTACATGTAGTTTCATAAATTATTGATGAGAAAGGCAGCTTCCTTGGGTTTGGAGCTTTCACACAAAATTGGAAATCTGAATGTTTTCACTTGGACTTCCGGTACATAAAAAAAGAAAAAAAAGTAACACACACACACACACACACACACACACACACACACATATATATATATATATATATATATATATATATATATATATATATATATATATATATATATATATATATATATATATATATATATATATATATATATATATATATGTGTGTGTGTGTTATGTATGTATGTATGTATGTATGTGTGTGCGTGAGTAAAATAAATTTAAAAACCTAAGAACCTTTAAGAAGTATATTTTAAAAACCCTATAATGAAATAAAGTCATGAAACTTTTTCTGCTTTACAATTAAAAACAATATATAAAACTACATACTCCACAGTTTAATCATTTTTGCTTTATTTATATAAAAAAAAAACAAGTTTATAATTTCTAAAAAAAGAAGTTTAAAATTTATTTTTAAAAAAATTTAAAATGTATATATTTATATAAAAAAAAGTTTTTATCATCACCCAAACATTTTTATATAGCATAAAGCAGACTATAAGTAAACAATTATTTTCTGCAGGATTTCCCTTTACCAATCTTCCCCCCCCCCCCCTCCCCTCCCCCCCTTTCTATCTCTCTCTCTCTCTCCCTCCGCTTATTTATATACAGTACACACAACACAGCAATCCCTCCCGTTTATGCAAATAAGTTGTGACGTAGGCGGAAGTCAGGCACTACGTATCTTCTTCCGACAGATATTCTTTTAAAGGCGTATTTAAAGCCCTGGCTTCAGTTGCAGGAGCAGCAGACAACCTATGCAACGAAAGCTGCTGCACAGCCAAGCTACCGTCCGACCTCTCAGCGGACACAAACACCGAGTCAGCGGCTGACACGACCCGGCGAGGTGAGCGCGGCGGCCGGGTTACATAGCAGGGACGACAAGAGGACGGATTTGAAACATTTTGTAGTCGCTGATGTTGGTTGGCTCCGGCAGTCGGAATACACAGCATCTCGGGTTGCTGTTGCAGAGAGGAGGAGGAAAAGGAGGGGAGGCTTTTACAGTAGTTTCTCTAGGCCTGTGTCAAAAACAAAAAGAGGAGAGAGGCTGAAGGGACAGACAGCTGGGAATAGGTCAGCTTGCATAATTAGACTGTGGTAATTATGAAGTGGGTTTAATGAGAATTTCATCATGATATTTTAAAGTAAAGCTGTTCAGGATGATTTTTGTGACAGCAGGGCCTCAGGGTTGATATTTGGAGTTTGCACATTCACACATTTGTCATGGAGAAATCTTAATGTATCTCTACTTCTGATATTTAGTGACCCTATAGATTGTGGGGAGACCAAACCTCATGGGTCTGACAATCCCTTAATAAAGAAAAGATAAGAAGTGACCTAATATTTAACCTTCTACTCATCAGTGCTTTCCTAACACAGGCTGCTGGTGTGTTTAAATGTCATCACTGGAAATTTCCACATGCCTGAAATTTGTATTATAAATGACTAAAGCTGTTTCTGAAGCAAATGTTGAAGAAACTGAAGTTTGAGTCTCTTCTTTTTGTTTTCTTTTCTATAAGGACATCTTAGGTTTAGGAGATGTATCTAAGATATTAGATCTGGCTCACTGGATGTTTGAAAAAAAATGGCTCTCAATATGTACATTATTTATTTTTGCCCCTGATGGTGGTCATTTGCTTGTACTTAAACAGTACACCACCACCTTTAAGTGAAAATGCAAACAAATTTTGTTTATCTTAGATGGTGTTGTTTTTTTTAGTATGCCTTTTTCTGATCGGACATGCTATTTGGAGTTTCTAGTAGGTAGAGCTGAGAAACTTTTTATACACGACCCTACTTATATTTCTATACTCAAGAAGAAAAGAATCTGTTTTATTATCTGAATTTAAGAGCTGCAGCTAGAAGGGTGTGATGCAGGGGTGGTTATATGGCCTCTAGTCTGATGGGAACTGCTGATTTATTTAGGTGCACTTGCTGTTCTGTTGGGTGCTGTATTGATCTAATGTACAGTGTTTGCTGATGTAGTGTGTGTGTGTGTGTGTGTGTTTGTGTGTAGAATGTGCTGATTTGTTTTTGTTCTAACTCTTTCTTTTCTGTGTTTTTAGGCACGACTGCTTAACATTGCAGCCTGGACCAAACGACAACGTCTCAGAGACATTTATGAAGCTTTCAAGGCCTTTTGGTGAGTCACCCGTGCATTCTTACACAAAAAGGCAACAGCAAGCATTTGTTTAATTTATTGCCTCCTTTTGTATGCGTGTCTGTGTGTGGTATTTTACTGAATGCAATTTAAAAATCTGCACAGAAACATGAAGTGGTCCAAACAGAAGAGCTAAACCATCAACAAATGTTTTGTATCCAAGTCTGACTGGTTTCTTTACGGCATGAAACCACAACCCAGACAAACAAAACAATACTGAACAGAAGTAAAAACCTGTGCTTTGTTGTGATTGGTCATGGATTGAACATATCTGCACAGTGACATTATAACTTAAAAATATTTTCAGGGTTTTAGTTTTATTGTGATGCAGTTTAGGTTTCATTTTGCAAGCAGGGAACCAGCTTGTTCGGCAGAAATGAAAGCAGTCAACTTCCTCTCAATCACATCTTACATGACTGTCAACTGCTGCTGTGTCAGCATCAGGTTATTACAGCTATGTACACACAAGCAAATGTGTGCAAATTGTCATGAGATGGAGACAAGTAACACAATCCCAAGGACACAAATATATATTTCCCATGAATATAAATCGGACACAAAGAGAACTTTTTGCTAGCCACACAGGTTGGTAGTTTTGATGCAGAAGTAGATAGTATTTCCATAAACAAAACCTAAACAGGGTCTGAGTTTGCAGTCTGTCAGCTCAGTTTATAATAACAATGAGTATAAATGCATTAGATATTGTAACAGCATTACCCAGCAGTCAAACAAGCACACCTTAAATTAAATAAACAATAATGATAAAAAAAAACTCAGTCCCAGGGGGTCAATTAAAAACTGCACTGTGGAACAGCCCACTTGCTGTGACTCCAGCGCTGCTTCCACATCACGTGAAAGAGCTTTAACTCATCGTGAAAGCTGAGTCAGTTTACAGGTTCCTCAAAAATGGCATGACCTGCCAAAAAGAGATGTGGCTGATGACAAATACACTATCAGAGATTATTAACCCCAAATGCTGATCTGGAATTTAGAAAGTATGGACTGTCCTGTGAAAATGTCCAAGAAGTTCCAAGCTGTTCTGGCTGATATAAAGTGTCTATTCAAGGAGCCAGTGTAACATTTGGGAAGTTCCTTCAATCATTTCCCTTTGCTGTGACAAACTACAGAAAGTCAGCAGCAGTTTGTGTGTACTATCTAAATATGATGCCTCTCTGAGCTCCCAGTTTAGCAAAGCGCAAAGACATAAAACAGCTGGAAAGAGATTAGTCCTCGCTCATTGTGAGGGTAAAAGTAATCTCAGAAGCACTTCTCTTCAAGCATCTAAGTTTAAAAGGAACTTTGTTTTCCAGGTGCTCTTGGGACAATTTAACAGGGTCATTTCAGGGTGTTTGTCTAATGCAAACACGCTGGTTTATGGTAGTCCGAGAAAGGTTTTCTAATTCGTGGAAAAATGAAAAATTTCCAGAAAGATTCTTTTAAAAATCCAACGCAACCCTTCGTTTTTGTTCTTGATTCCACCATAATGCGAAGTAATACTTTGTGTTTCTGCCTTTCTCTCCATGCTTTTCTCCATCCATCACATGCACTAATGGAAACCCTTGCATTGTGTTCTGCGCCCTGATCGTGCGTGTCCCTATTGTGTTATTGTGTGTTGTGGTGGTTTGTGCCTGAAGGATGAAGGGGACGAAAGGCGTGAGCCAGTATGTTTTCTCACTAGTGAACAAAATTAAATGCTTTGGTGATGATGTGCTTGTGTTTTTCTTCTTGCTTACATTAGTAACCTCCTTTTCTCCACCAGATTTTACACACTCACTTGTTGCAGCTGTAAATGCTGTTATGTTGACGTGAATCTAGCTCATTCAGTTTTTCTTTTTTATTTTTGATCTTCGGTCAAAGATTAGAGAATGGATTATTGTTGTTGTCTTGTCAAAGGAGAAAGTTGAATTCTTGTCTTGATTTGTTAGTGATTGTGGAAAGGCGTGTTTGTTTGCTTTGCTAAAAATGTATGGAGCCTATCAGCAGTGGAGGATGCATGGTTGGTTGGTTTTGTATTGATGGAGGACTGTTATCAAAGTCCATATATGGCTGTATGGTATCTGGCCCCGGCTCGAGGTTAGTGCAACAGTTTGTAAGGCATTACTTTTCTTCATGTCATTGCTCAATCACTATAACTTATCAGCCATTAAATTGCATCTAAAAGCTTTTTTTTAATTGTTCCAGGTATTTTAACACAATGCCTAACAGTCAAAAGAAAGCTGTGTTTTGTGCTGATGTTGTCACTTGGATGCTTTGAGGAGCTGAGACAAAAGATGGAACATTCGTTATTTCGAGTGAAAAATATGCTGTCCAATCAATGGCACGACAGTCCATTTAGTAGCAAGTCAGGAGCTTTTCATCTTATCATTTAGATCTTTCTTAGCAGATGGAGTTTTTGTTTCTGTTTTTAAATACTGCAAAATTTGATTTCAAGCTTTTTTTTTTTTTTTTATTTATCTATTTTTTTTATTTTAGCCAGCATAAGGGAAAAGTCCCCAAAGCGTCAGCCTGGGCTCTCAGAAATGTATGACCAATTAGAATGAATTACGTGAAATGTGACAAAGGCATGTTGTGTGTTGCGCTATATTGCTATTAAGAAAATTAACAGGGTCCATTTTCACCTTTATTTTTGTACACATCCATGTATAAATAGATCTATTTGTAGGAATATATTTATCAACAGTCTCCTTCATTATGATGTTTACATGGATGATGAGTTGCCAGGACAAGAAGTTGTCCTTAGATTTAGGTCACACAACAGTAAAAGTAGATTTTTTTTTCCTGATGAAGTCAAGCTTCCCAAATCATATTTTTTCCCTAACGTTCTGTTGTCAAAATATCAAAACCAAAAACTACAGAATAAATTAAGAATAATCTAAAGTACTAATTCAGTAATGCAGAACATCGAGGCAAGAAGTTCACAAATAATGATTTTTATGTGCAAGATGGACCTCAGTCTCCTGGGTGAAAGGCCTATAATTTGTACTTCCAAATGCTGGCATGCAATTATTTTTGGAAATGGACAAATTTCTGAGCAGAAATGTTGTAAACATTATGAAAACATAAAAACTGTCACATTGACTAGTATCACATGACCCAAGTTGATGGGAAGTGACTCAAATAGCATCAGTAATGTCAAACCAAAACAGGGATACACTGGTGCCATTTATTTGATCCGATTCATGACTTCTTGGTCTGTTCCTTCCCCTGGAAATTTTTAGTTGAGAACAAAGTTCTTCGATGTCACTTTTCTCGTTCATTAAGTTAATTCTCTCTGATCAAAACAATTAGGATGTAAATCATCTGTGCTCTGCAGTATTCTTTGTTTGTTTGTTTTGTTTTTAAGGGTGAACTCCTGTCTTGTAATGTACTCATAATCATGTGGGAGGAATTCCATAATCCTCCTAAATGCAAAAGCAGCCAAATCAGCAACTTCCAGAGTGACTTCTTAAAACAAAGTGTAAACACCGAGTTGGAAGGGATTTCTGTCAATACCCTGACCTTTCATGTGATTGCTTCCTACAAGAAGTTACAGTCAAAGTTTGTTTTGGGTTTTTTTTTCCCCCGATGTAGCAAAAGGACATTGATCAAATTTGGCACATTGACGCTCTTGTTTGGGTGCTGTTGCTCAAGGTCAACTTTAATCCATTTATCAGTTTTCTGCAATGAAGCATCTGCATTACATTTAAGTAATCCATTTAAGTGTCTGTCTTCAAAGTTCTCCAAAGTCATAGCGTGAGTGTGTGTGTGTGTTTACTTTGTCCACAATCACATTCCCATCTTTACTGGTCCAAATACTAAATGAAACCCCACCTTCTAATTAAATTACCAAAAAGCTGACAGCATCCCAGGCATTACTGGCAGTGTTTTTGTGGTACATCTTGGCTCTCTGGAGCATTTTGAGCCAAGTAGACACACCCTCCTTCTCACACACTTATCTCTCTTGTTTGCTGCGTCACACTTGCAGTTTACCTTAAACTGTTTGAGTATGGTTTGTGAGATATGGGATTTGTGTCTTGACATGTGCAAAGCAGCTGTCGATATATTGATTTACTTTTTCTATGTCATGTATTTGGAAAGGATGATGACTACCTTCCTGATGCTGCATTTTTAATTTTGATGTCAGTTTTGTGGACATTTGGAGCATAAAAATGACCTCAAGTAGGACGTACAATATAAACGAAATCCTGATCTTAAAGTGAGTTGTTTCTAATTTATTATTGCGTAGGAAATATTAAATTTTCTTGCATTTTTTTTATTTATAAAATGTAAGGTTAATATTTCCTGAAGTCTAGGGTATTTTACTTGAGGAGTCAGCTTACTGTCACTGAAAGCTAACGGAGCATTTATTCATATTTCTGCTTAAAGTTACTCGTACATTTACTGATTTTCCAACAATACCCTGATGATATCAGCTTTGGATGTGAGTTTCTCCAGACTGTGCTGTCTGAATGGGTCAGCACACATACAAGCAGTCTGGTGTCTTGGTCAGACAAGGACAGAACATAACTGGCGGTGTGCCAGTACTGTCATTGACACTGTTGGCTATACTGCACTAAAAGTAATAGAGATACACTTGCTCAGTTTTTGGGCTGGGTTTTCCTGCAACAGAAAAACAAAGTGGGACCAGTACACTTTTAAACAGTTTTATAAATATAAAGATAAGTACATGCATGTAGTCATTTTTTCCATTAAACAGTTAAGTGAGGTTTGTGTCTTTATTGGTTTTTGACAGCATTTTTATGCTGTTAGTTATTTTTCAGGGTTGTTTTGGTAAAGTGAGGCATGACTATGACTCACCACAGCCTGCATGGTCCCAGATTGATTCGAACGCTGCTTTTATCATGCTACAGCTGAAGCACAACTGGAAGGATGTTGCAGACTCTCATTTGACTCTCATAAACTTTGACTTCTGATGTTGGGACTTGCTGAAATGCTTTTAAAAAAATGTGCATTATTTGCTGTACATGGCATTTATTGTCCGATGCAACACTTCACAATTTGTTGTTGTTGTCATGTTTGCTCGAAGCAGTAAATACACGGGGGTAGCTGGGTCATGTTCAATGAATCTATTTTGCGTGCTGAAATGGTTTAGGCTTGTTAATGTGCTTTGCTTTTATTCATCACTGACACAAACATCAGTGGAATTAGATCCCTTTTATGTAACTCAAAGTAGACTTTGATACTGAGTTTTTTTTCCCCCCAACTTGTTGACAACTACTTTTGGGATACATACTTGAAAACAGATAATATTTTTCAGGAAGAGGATTTCATTTTATCACACTAGAATGACATCTACTGTCATGTTACTGGTTTCCTCATCAGTTAAGGGTTCTGTGGTTAATGTGTGGTGTCTGAAGGTTTGGTCACATGTTTGCATGCAAGTCAAGCAAAATGGATGTGCAACACATCATTCTGTGGTCTGGCTGAGAAAGGGCATGCAAGTTTAGGACCAAAACACAGAAAAACACTGGACAAAAATCAGGTGGAAGCTTAAACAATCACCTAAAGGTTGATTAAAATTAATAAGAAGCAAACAAAGCTGGTAGTCTAAGTTATTTCTATAGCACAACACTGCTCTGTGGAGCTGTTTAAATAATAATTGGCAAGTATTTGCACAAAGTTGTAAAATTTGTCATTGGAAATTTAGCACTTATCAGCTGGAGAGTTTAGGTGTTGTTTTCATTTGGGCTTTATCTGTGTCAAGCATGAGTGTGTATAAAAGTTTGCGTGAATGCAGTGGAATATTCCACTATGCATGGGCAGTGGGAAAACATACCATCATCAGGTGTCATGTGATCCTCAACATGTCTGTGCATGCAGTCATCATTCTTTTGGCTCAGAGCTAAATGTGCTGATGTGAAACAATCATGTTGGTTACAAGATAAAAACAAGTGTGCAAATGGCTAGCTGCTTTCAATAGGCTGATGCATGTTTTTTAACAATGTTAGAACTGATTGAGAGGCAGCTTTAAAGTTTCATTTTAGGTTAGACATGAGTTAAGAGTAAAACTATTCAGTGTGATAGGCTGGGCTTGATCAAACCATTGGCTCTAAAGAAACATATATAACCACATATAAGATACATAAAGTCAGTCTGTCATTTCGTACTTGCCGCTGCCTTGTGGGTAAAGGCTTCAGGGAGGAGGGGGGATGATACACACATACAAACAGCCTTTCTTCAAAAAGGGGGTCAGAAAGACAGGATGCAGGTGGGGGTTGCATTGTTTGGTAATGGGTACTGAAGTCTGAAGGGGCACAGACAGGGTTTGAGGTGACTATTTACACACTGTGTGTGTGTGTGTGTGTGTGTGTGTGTGTGTGTGTGTGTGTGTGTGTGTGTGTGTGTGTGTGTGTGTGTGTGTGCTTTTAATTTTATGGGGAGGGTGACACAAGAGGAGCGTGACTACGAGGCAGAAGTAGGCCAAGGCTGCTGTCAGCAGCCTGTCAAAACCTCAATGTACCCCGCTTCAAACATCCAGACCTGCAGGAGTTGACACAACTTTTACACCGAGGGGTTTGTAAGGCCATTGGTTAGCATGTTAGGAAGAATGTTTCTGGGTCAGTAGATTCTGTCAAATTTCTAATAAATTTCTGAAATAGCAGACACTGCATTGACATCTACTGTCTCGACTGATAAACAGGCCTTGCGGATTAAAATAACAGTGTGTGTTTGTGTTTGGCCTGGGTGTCCACACAGTCTCCCCAGCCTGCTCCTGCTACAATTAGTGGGAAAGTATTACAAATAATAAGCAGTGAAACTCTGAGCTCCTCAGGTTTGTCTGCAGAGACTCTGTATTGATGTGAATATGTGCAGTCCGTTACCTGAAACCTGAAATTAACTTATGAGATGATGATAGCAAGAAATGTAGCTGGCCTTAAGCTTTTGTGGGTTAGCATGCTAGCTTTGTTGTGCTAACTAATCTGCATGTAAACTGACTGTAATGTGTACAGTATGTAGGCCAGCCTACTGGCTAGCTAGGTTAAAAATAGTCATATGAGTGATTAAACTGTACCTGACTATACTCTCCTCCTCTTTTTGCCTATTATGACTTTAATATTTACAATATATTTTTTAGCCTGTTGTTTTCTAGAACCGTTAAAAATTTGACCAAAAAGTATCAACAACGTTGACTTGGAGTATTGTAAATTTAAAAATGGAGAAAGAGTCAGATATGTTAATAGGAGGCTGTTCAACAAGTTTACTTGAACTATTTAACATATTTCATAAATTCAGACATTATCAGTGTGTTTCATATTAATATTAGCATCAGATGTTTGTAGACCTTACATGGCAAAAATTTGTAAAAACATTTTCTGAATCAAACAGACATAAATTTAGCATTTAAATGTATTTATCAACACCAACAACTAAATTTTGCTGGCTGCTTTAAGTGTAAAATATGTTTTTTGTTTTTTTTTTTGTTTTTTTGTTTTTTTCCCAAAAATGATCCTTAGTGGTCGTACCCAGATCATAGTCTATGCAGTTTGAGAAATTTTGGTTTGGTCTTGTTTTTCTTCAACATTAGAGCAGCTGTTGATCAACCAACCATCTTGATCAACCTGTCTTCAAAATGACTGAACTGACTGAACTCAGACACAGACAAACTTACAACAGGTTAAAATGATCAAAGACTTTTCAGCTCTATTTTGAAACAGAAACTGTGAGGTTTAGATTGGAGATTCACTTAAAGCTGTTACGGCATCAAAAGGATTAAATCATGTCAGTGTCTGTCACTCATAAGTGCCTTAAAATGTCTCTGTGTGTGTGTGTGTGTGTGTGTGTGTGTGTGTGTGTGTGTGTGTGTGTGTGTGTGTGTGTGTGTGTGTGTGTGTGTGTGTGTGTGTGTGTGTGTGTGTGTGTGTGTGTGTGTGTGTGTGTGTGTGTGTGTGTGCGTGCATGTATGTGAATGTATGTGAACAGTACTAATATTACATCATATTCAAAGAAGCCAGTATGAAGATATAAGCCTTGACTTATGAGTCGGGGATTTGTCATTGAGGCTAGTGCACGTTGATACACATGTGCCCCCCCCCCCCCCCCCCCCCCCCCCTCTCTCTTTAACTGCACTGCAGCAGTACTGCACCATGCTGCATACATCCAGTCTGTTTTCCTATCTATGCTTTGCTCTCCAATCCCTGCCATCTGCTTCTCAAAGACTGGAATATGATCTCTTTTCTAATGAAAGTTGTCTATAACATTGAAACATTGAAATTTTTCAGTATTTTCACATTTTTTGGGGATGTAGATATCTAAGTCTTCTGTGTCGCCTAAAAATATGTTTCCTAATGCGCGTGTCTGCGTGCGTGCGTGCGTGTGTGTGTGTGTGTGTGTGTGTGTGTGTGTGTGTGTTAGGGGGAGTGAGAGACTTTGAGCAAGGCAGAAGGAAGAACAGGAGGTTCTGACCAAACACTGAACAGTCACTGTTCTTCAGTCACAGTATCTTGATAAAAGACAGAGGAACATTTAGAAAAGCACAGATTATTAAACAACTTTTTTGTTTTTTAATACTTTTTTTTCCTCATATAATGACTTTGTTTATATATATTTATAGCACATGTGCTAAGTACAGAAGAAGTGCAAAAACTTGATGTAAACTAAAGGAAATTTCTTTTTCCAATTCCTACATTTTTTTTTTTTAATGACCTGTGGATTTTTGTTAATGCTTTGCATGGCAGATTTTGGATTTGTTTTTGTGGATGCGGTGGCTAACTTGAGATTAAATTTGCAGTGGTCCTCAGGAGTTCCCAAACCCATGCAGCGATTTCCTCTACAGAATAGGGCTGTGACGATATGCTTTTGTCCCGATTCAATTCGATTCCGATTTTTTGGGTGCCGATTCGATTTAAACTGCGATTCTCACAATTCTTCGATGTTGCTCATTTTTGTATATTAAAAACTAAATAAATGTATAAAACTTTATTTTTTTTTTCTTTTTTAACATAATTTTTCTTGATTTCAATTAGGAAAAAACAACACAGTAGCCAGACCATCATTCTGCTGCTACAATGCCCAAGAAGACAAGTAAAAAGATCAATAAAAACAATAAAAATGACAAAAATTTTATAATGGATTATTTTTTATTAATTATTAATTTAATATTATTAAATTGAATTTAAAAAATTGATTTTTTTTAAACAATAAAATCTATTTGAAAATTGTGAAGCAAAAAAATCCAGATTTTCGATTTTCCGATTCGATTTTCCCACCCCTTCTACAGAATCATGTCTGTTTTTAACCACAGGTTTGCCTGAAGAGCTGAAGATCCCAGTCATTCTGTAATGGTTTCCTGCCTGTTGGTTGTCAGTGGTTTATATTCCATATATCCTAGACTAGGGGTGGGCAACTCCAGACCTCGAGAGCCACAGTCCTTCAAGTGTTGCAACACACCTGACACACATCAGACTTAATTAAATAACATAAAGCAGGGATCTCCACGTCTGGTCCTCAAGGGGAGCTGTTAGATGTTTCCCTACTGTAACACACCTGATTCAAATAAATTGGATCTCCACAGAGTGTTGTCCAAGTTCATCACAAGCCTGTTAACGATCCATTCATTTGAACTGGGTGTGTTGCGGCAGGGACACATCCAGAACCTGCAGGACACCGGCCCTCAATGACTGAATTTGGAGATCTCTGACATGGACAATGAAATCCTCATATATTTTCTTTTTAAAGAAATATTTTCTTGAGGGCCTGAAGGACTTGGCTGTACTGTTTTTTTTTTTTTTTCATGGGACCCTTGCCTTACCAGAATGAGCCAATCTTATAATACTTCTCTTATGTGTGTGTTTTTTCTGCTTTATATAACTTTCTTTTTCTCCATTTCGTCCTTTCAAAATTCCCAAGTGTTTTAAGAGTTGTTTGTGGCTTCAGAATCTAAATTAGACACGTTTTGATGAAACAATGTGTTGTCTGCATTTTATTTAACTCAGAGTTTAGTGTACCATTTTCTTTTTCTATTTGAAAACTGGGTCAAAATAGCATGTGTGGAAAGAACTACTGTTTGAGCTACAACCCCCAAGAGAATATACATTGATATTCTCATGTTGATATTCACATTTATGTTTGTATTTATGTATAAGTTATTATATTGACTGACTGAAATAAACTATAAAACTAAACTAAACGGGGTGTCACACTCCAGTCCTCGAGTGCCAGTATCCAGCAGGTTTTGCTGTTTCCCTGCACCAACATACCTGATTCCAGTCAAGTGAATCCAAAAGCTTCTTGTCAGCCTGTTCATTCATTTTAGTCAGGTCTGTTGGAGCATGGAGACAACAACAACCTGCAGGATACTGGTCCCCGAGGACTAGAGTTTGACTAGAGTTTAATTTTTAAAAAATAATTGCGATAATCCCACTTATAAATCTCTTTGCCCACTTTGGGAAGGGCTGAGTTGCAGTATGTGTATCATCACATCATATACCAATAGCTACAGTATTTGTTGCACCGGCATACAACTATAATTACATCAGGGGTCCTAATAATTAATAGATGGCTGCACAGAATATTACACCGAAATATTACATTGCAGTTTATAGAAGTAGATTACACTCTCTCCTTCTCTCTCTATCTGATGTGAACATATTAATTTAATCCAAAGATGTGTGCACGGCGACTGAGCACAAACCCCCCCCCCCCCCAAAAAAATTAGCTGATCAGGTCATTGGTCCTATCTTTGTCTGGAAAATTGTCATCTTATGTGTGTCTCTCACTGTAACAGAATACTTGCCTCATTATGTTATTGGCATATCTTCTTTCTTTCTCACAAGCAAGATGCGCACAAACAAACATCCATAGGCTCCATAAGTATGCGAACTTGATCCTGAGGTTTTCAGCCTTGTAATCTATATCCAGCTCTATTTGGGTCAGTGCTGTGCAGTGTGACGTGCTCACGAGCCTCTGATGGGTGACACCTAAATTCATGTCTGCATGTAAGCGAGCGTCTGCATGTAAATTGCGAGTTTCCTAAAAAGAAACAATTGTTGTTCATGAATGGATGCACCAAAATACAACTGGGCTGCAAATACCACGACTAAATATCAGGTAGTGATCAATGACTGTAATCCAGTTCTGATTCCAACATTGTACTCGCTGTCGTTTTTGTGTCCCCACTTGTCTTTTATTTATTGAGCAGATGCTTTGCCTAAAGGTCTAGATAATAAATGTGAATGTAATTTCACGTTGATGGACTCAAAGATTTAGAAGTTCTGACTTGCTGTCATCAAGGCGTAGCCAAGTTCTGCTGCTTTGCTGTGTCTGCTTTCTTTGAAATACATAAAACACTCTTTAAGCCGATGGAGCTGCCAAACTTATATTTTAGTTTTAATGATTGCATGTGGAACTTGAACCACAACATATGGTCTTCAGATGTGATCTGGAGTAGTCCTGTAGAACAAATCAGTAAGCCGAACATGATTGTTTTATCATCAGCTGTTTCTGAGATCAAACAAATGTTGTCAAAGCTCATTTTCATTAAGACTTAAAAAAGATCGGCACCACCAGTTATGTTCACAAAGCTGAATCATCTGTAGGTAAACAGGTGCTGACTCCAATGACCTGTGCTAAGGAAAAGTAGTGTATACTTTAGCTTTACAGCTGTTCATCCTGCTTTAGCCAGCAGCTAGTGGGCTTTTTAGGCAGGACCTGTTATTCTAGTTACACAGTCTTTTAACTACATAAGTTTAGTTTTCACTCTTTCAGAGCTAATTAATGCAACATACTTGAGTCAAATGGTTGCCCTGAAATGTGTTAAAAGCGGATTCTAACATTTATTTGTGCATAATAAGAAATTAAGAAATAATTATTAATATTTTTAAACCATCCGCTGCCTCCTGATACAGTTTGCTTACCATCAGCTTTTTTAATTATTTGCCTTCATATCAAGTCTTGACATGGGTATTTTTGTACTGTGGGTGTCTTTAACTATACGGGAAGTAACATTAATTAGTTTAATCAGCAAACCACGTCTGATGGATTCTCTGATTAAAGTCAGAGGAATTTTATGTATATATCTACTTAGTTATGTTAAACTCTTAAAGACTAATTCTGTGATAGTTGTTCAGGTCATATTTACCATCTAAAAGGAAATGTGTCAGCTATATAAACCATGTCATCATTCAGTGAATAAACTAGGGCAGAGTATTGGCTACGTACATAAAGCTTCTTTTTCCTTCTTTCAAATAACAAAACAGTTGTGATCATCTGATTTCACAGAAGCACTTGCAACCAAGGATATGAAATGAAATGTCAAATATATTAAATTATTTCCCTTCCAGTTTCAGGAATTTAATTGTGGAATTTTGGCTTGACTTTGCATTGACAGAATGTTGGACTGTTGTCGTCACAGCACATGCATCTACCATTAGATTCTTATTCATTTTACATAACTGTGAAACTAATGATATTTTTCATTGTGTAACCAGGAACCCCCCCCCCAAATAAACAGCTAAATATTTTTCAGTTTAAATCGATGTTTAATCTCTTCCTGATTCAACTCTCCTTGTTTAAAATGTTATATTTCTTGTGTGGAAAAAAAAAATAAAAACAAAGATATTGGGATTTAAAACAGGGACCAAATGATGGATGAAGTGAGAACGTCAGAGGTCTCCCCGGCTTCTTATGGTTGAGCCAGGTAATTTGGTCTGGCACAAGAATAAACACTCACCAAAATAGACCTGTGTGTTAAGTGTGTGTACTTGTAAAATCAGATGATCTCCGCGTGTTGATCCGGCAGAGGAGACGACAGACCTGGATTTTGTCCGTCACCTTGAACTTTAGAGGCTTCTTCACACCATTTCTTTTCATATTCTTTCTTTGGTTTTGCTCTTTGTGTAAGAGTAAGAAATCCCGCCCACATTTAACTAGACTTTGCTGCTATCTTTTCACTTATCCTCTCTCCTGCTGCCTCGCTTCTCACGTGAGGCTGTATTTTGTTAATGCTGGCTCCCAGAGAAGCTAAAGTGTAATTCTATATAAGCTGAACTCATGTTACCATCACTCACACAAACACACACGCACACAAGGAAACAAAAGGAGCGCTGACTGGTGCTGCGTGTGCGTGGATCTATGATCAGATCATGTTTTTGTATGTTTTTTTGGAAGGGATGGTCTACACAGGTCAAATGTTACTGGTTGCTGAGAAAGATGGTCACCAGCTCTCACTGGTTTTTATCTTGATGATTAGGGTAAGTAAAGGTATGTAAGAAATGTTTGACAGGTTGTGGCAACACACTTCTTTTTAAAACTCTAATTTTCCAGCTATTTTCTTTCCAACTCAAGGTCTATTCCACTTTCCCCCGTGGGCCACCACTGTTACTCTCATCTGCAGTGCAGTCAGAGTGGGTACGGACCCCCTTTTAGACACTATGTTATCATAAGTTATGTGCTGAAGTGGCTCAGGATGTCGGAACACTGCAACACAGATAAGAAGGCTGAGGTTATGTAAAGGCTGGTAGCTTCCTTCTCTGTTCACATCCTAAGCAATCCCTCCTTTGTCACATATCTGGTCTAGAAACCTTAATCTTCATAGTTTCTCCATTCCTCCCTGTTTTGTTTTTAATGTGTAATGTTAAGAACATCCACTGTATAGGCTACTTTTAAAGTGGAACTATTTTGTGCATTTCAGGCTAATTTATTTTTATTTCTGAGACCAGAAGGGCTGGGATTGATCGAGTTATTGCCACAAATCACTTTATTTACTTCAGACCGACCCTCTCCGTAGGCTGTCAGATCAGCCTGTGGGCAAAACGAGTGGATTGAGACTCTTCCAGATTAAGCCCCGCCTCCCGCCACTGCACTACATCGGGAGCGCGCACCGCAACTGCTTTCGCCGTCATTGTAACATCTCATAAACAGAAGGATTAGGCTAATACGAACTCAATAAAATAACAAAATACAATGACAACACATAGCATACAGCCCTACATGTTGGAACCTGAATCAGACCCTGAAAACGAAGTGGAAAACAGCAACCCACAGCAACGAATGCAGCAGGGTGTCTCTCTTTGGTCAACTCACCAGCCATCGTTGGAAATAACTTTATCCGACGTTTTCCACCTGTCTGATGTATTTGTACATGCACTTGTTAACCAGTAGAAGGTAACCAGTCACCGAACCTTATCCCCCGGGACGTCACAAGGATTTCCAAGTAGAAAACTTCTATAAAACGATGCGTTTTTTGTCGCCATGGAAACCGAACGGCGAGAGTGCTGGAACTCTCTCCGGTGATTAAAAAAACAAAAAACAAAAACAGTGCCGTTTACATGTCTGATGAGGATTCAACACTGTAACACTGTAGAAAGCTCAGAAAACTTGAAATACCATAATAGCACCCCTTTAAACAAAGATTTAAAATGTCTAACCTGTGAATGAGGGGTAAAAATACCAGGAAGAAGGTGGGGTTTTCTGTTCTGTTTGTAAACGTTTGGGTTATACGGTATAGAAAGTTGCTGAAACATAATCAACTAGAAAAGCACTCGGAGCATGCAAATCTCCTCCAAGGGCCCCAGTTAAAAAAAAAAAAAAAAAAAAAAAAAATCCTGGATCCAAATGGTGGATCACCACCAAAAATGAAATCAGTACTTCCTTTTCACATTTCCAACAACTCCTGAAAGTTGAATGAAAATCCGTCCTTAACTTTTTTCGCGTTATCTTCAACACAAACAAACAGACAAATAAACGGCGGTAAAAACATAACCTCTTTGGCAGAGGTAATTAGTATTACAATCTCCTGCCATTATACAAAACAGTTGAAAGAGCTGAGTCTTTTGGGCCAGAATAGGTTAATTAATGCCTCCGTTAGTTTAAAAGAATTTTTAGATTGATTTTATTCATTCCAGACAGTATTTAGGTCATATTATTAAAGTATTAGAAATAAGCTACAGAGACTGACGATTAGTCTGTATTAGTTCAGTCATTTCTTTGTAACTTAGCCGAGGGAACTCAACCAACAGTTCTCTTTTCACCAGAAGATTGTTTTTAAAAAAATAAAGCTCATCACTTACCAAAAACCTGGGACTGACTGAAAATCATAACATCTGTCAATATTTTGAGGATTCTTTCAGTAATAATGCAGTGTTCATTACTTTATTGCCACATATGTAGTTGTAATGCAGCAATCTTCAAACTTCACTTTAGCCTAAACTGCACATCACAAATAGTCTTTGTAATGCACGAATCATCTGTTTAAATCCCAAACGTCTCTGGTTTGTTGGCTTGTGCAGTGTGGCATCCATTTTGATGGCACACACCAGTAAGACACCTTCTATCAAATGAATCCTGACTGCGACTGCACTTTAAAATATCAAACATTCCCTTTTGTAGCTATAGCTGAGTCTGTTTTTGGGGCGTGTACAATCTAGGTTAGACAGTTTTTCAGGGTTTTAATTTTTAAAATTAATTTTCAGTCAAAACTTTATTGAGCAAAAACAAAGCAGTAGAATAATCTCTCCTCATGTGCAGAGCAGCAATAAAATAAGTGCAACCAAATGCTTTTTTTTTGCAGACATGACAATCTATTGTTGGTGATTAGTTTGCTAAAAGTTATTGTGTTGTGGATTACAAATGTGTGTAACACATGAAAAAGCATTGCTTACCAACACCTCTATGTCAGCATCTCCACCCTGCGAGTCCTTTTTTCTAAAAACAAATTGTGTTTCCATTACAGATTTCTGATCTGAATATGTTGTTTCTGTTGTTAACATGTTGCGTAATATCTCGGCGTGGAGGTTTTGGGTGTTTTGGCCTATCCTGTTCTTTCTCATGCTCATATTTGAACCAAATTTAGAAGAAAAATGAATGTGAGCCCGTGAGGAACAGAGGCTGTTATGTAATCTGCTGCTGCATGTGTGAGGTCAGGTGAGGAGGGGCCTGTCTGTTTATATGTGATTTAAAATATTCATGACCATCTCTTCTGTGTCATAAATGTTAATGGCGATATGTGAGCGTACTTAAAACAGAGAGGAGAAAGTTGAAGAGAAGAACCAGAGAAAGTAAAAAAAAAAAAAAAACCAAAAAAAAAAAACCAGGGAGAACAATATTTTCAGCTTCCTTTATGTCCATTTATCTGTTTTAATCTCTCATTTTGTGCTGCATGACCTCCTCAGTACTTACTCCTCCCACTGTCCACCTGTTCAAACTCTTCCTCCCTCCAGCCTTCCTTCCTTTCCTCACCACTCTCCCTCCCCATGTCTTGTTTTGTTGTTTAAGAGGCTTGATGAGGGTCTTAGCACTCTTAATGATCTGTTTGTGTCACTCACGTGGCAAGCATTAGTGTGTGTTGGGTATGATGAAATGTGCCGTCTCTGTGGGTTTAATCCAGTGGGTTGTAACACACAATAACACATAGTGGAATTTAACTCTGTGGGAAACCTTCTTGAACTTGCACACAGACTGTTTTCTCTCGCTCTATGAGGCATGGTATTAGCTGAAGGCCTTAGTTCCTTTTTCCCCGTGAATGTATCCGTCATTATTCCCACCACACACACACAAGCCCTCTGTTTTGAAACAGTAGCTCAATTTGTAAACCTTTCAGCTCATGTCACCCACATTGAATTCTTTTATCCTTCCCATCCAGTTTCAAAGGGTGTCCCATAGTCTGTTCGGATGAATCATGTGCTCAAACCAATAATAGTGTTTAAAATGGACTCTTTATGGAGGAGGGGACACCTACTTGACTGGGTTTCTTAGGGAAATCATACATACATATGTAAATACTTGTGAGTTTGTGAGTCCAAATAACAGTAATGACTTTCCTCGTCCTGACCTGGTAACTTTGGTTATAATCAATCGTGTATTAAACTATTCATGTTCAAGGTTTACTCCCTTTGTCTTTGATTGAATATTGAATGGAAAATTCATTGAACTTGGATACAAACTGTGTGTTTTTATGTATTTGTGGTTGATCTAAGAGTGTGAAAATTGATCAAAGCATAACTATAGTAGGGTATTGTTCAATAGAGAAAATTCAACCATATTTCTCAAAACTGGGGCAAATACAACCAGAGCTTTTTGTGGTTCTTCTCACACAATCATTATGCAGAATGAAACTAAACTACTTCAAGCTATTTTAAGAGTGTGTTCACACAAGCAGGCTGGTTATTTTTTTTGTGTAAGGTCATTTTTCATGACAACTTCTTTAACAGGGCTCTATGTTTTAATAAATGTGGTTTTTGCATTCAAGCAGGTTGTTTGCAGTGGTGTTTTTCTTACCAGTAGATATATTTCACAAAAACTTTTTAGATACATGAAGCCAAATTGATTCAATTCAATTCAGTATTGCCACATCAATTAAAGCCAATTAAATGGCCTAGTTAAGGAAAAACAACAGATTGCATCGAATCTTGACTTTGATCCAATCCCCATCTCGAGCATGCATGAGGCGACGGTGGAAACTAAAAACCTCCCTTTTAACAGGATGGAAAAACCTGCAGAACCCGGCTCAGGGAGGGTAGTCATCTGCTCCGACCGGTTGGGGTGGAGAGGACAGGATAGACGAAAACGTGCACTGCAACTTTTATCCAGGAAGACCTGCAGAAAGAGGAGAAAGATGTTAATGACATCATTACTATCACATGGAAGATAAGGAGCAGAGGGATGGAATGGAAGGCCTCAGTGCATCATAGGACGTCCCTCAGCAGTCTTAAGAAATGCCCAGACCCCACATAACTATAAGATTTGTCAAAAAAGGAAGGTCTTAAACTTAATCTTAAATGTAGAGAACATGACTGTCTCCCAAACCCAGACTCAGCCAGAGGCTCTTCCTCCCACTGTTCTCTTAGAGACTCTGGGAACCACAAGTAAATCTGCAGTCTGAGAGCAAAGTGGTCTGTTAGGAAAATATGGACCTAAGAGATCTTTGATATACTTTCTATGTGAGGAGAAGAATTTCAAGCTTTATCCTAGATTCAACAGGGAGCCAATGAAGATAAGCTAAAACTGGAGAAAAATTATCCCTGCTGTTAATGTTGAGAAGTTATGTGTTGCACAGACAAATGAAATAATACTGCAGATCAGATTTTAACATTTGATTCATTAGCTCTGAAAGTTTTTGTACCAGGTAGTGTGATTTCAGCTACATACACATACTGATCTAGAAACAATTGTTGTCATTTGCCTGCCGTTTTGTCCAGTATGTACCTCCTCATGTACACGACCAAACATTTGGATTTAATGGGAAAGCATTTCCAGACTTTTAACTGGTAATTAAAAGTTTAGAAATCCAATGGAGACCCTCAAACTTTCAGGCTTTTCAATGGACTGTAGGGGATTTATCACAATTGCAATAAGACGTCGGTTTGCATAAAAGTCTCAGATGATCAGTAAAAATGTTTTCACTCCATTTAGTGCCCTCCTCACTTCAGCATCATGTTCATCCTTAAGTTCATTTTACTTATGCAGGTACCTGTTTGCAGAACTCTCAGCGCCCTTAGTTTGATATATTTTAAATGCAGACAAACAGTTGTTCAGCGTATCAACACCAACGATGCAAATCCTGCAGTGCTGATGCTGCATCTTACCCCATGTGGCACTGCAAAGTTAAAACACACTGTTTCAGGGAACTGTTTAGTAGTGCAAGGGAATAAATGCAGGTTAGTGGCACCACACACTAAACTGCAGTATTTTATCAAGGGAAATTAGGCCAGGAGGGTGCGAATCTGTAAATTACAGTCACAATCGTAAACTTGTCTTCATATCAGATTTGAAAAAGCAAACTAACGCAACAGTCAATGTGCCCTAAATGCCAATGCATCCAAACAGTGTAATATGACCATCATAGTTTTGTGTGTGCGTTTACTTCAATAAGCATGAGTGAATAGATAACAGTTGCTCTCTTAAAGGGACGATGTTAACGCTGTCACCAACAGCCTTTTGTTGATCCTCAACTGGACTTCAAGGTTATTTGCTTCAACTTACTAAGGTTTTCTTTTTTCCTCTCCTTCTGTTCTATTGGTGTTTTCTTGCAGATTGATCAGCCAATCGATGGGGATTTTCAGAGGAGCTCCGCCAGCCATCGCCACCTGCCTTCCTCCCCCCCTCTACCCTTGCGACTTGTTGCTCGCCCCCTCCCACACCGTCATCCAGCCTTCAATCCAGCCCTCCATACACAAAATGACTCTGGAACTCACTGAATGGTCTTCTATATGGATTTTTACTACTTGTAATAGACAGTAAAGAGAAAAAAAAAAAAAAAAAAAAAAAAAAAAAGAAACCTCAATGACAAAAAAGCCATAAACACCCTACACACACACACACACACATACACACACGCATACACTCCAACACTAACATTGTCATACCAAAAAAACCAAATAACATCAAGTTACATGACACACATAACCAACACAAAGAAACAAATGCACAAAGTCACTCTTGGAATGTACCGCTCTCGCTCTCTTCCTGTGAAATTCAACCGCTTCCTCAACTTTTCAAGATTTTCTACAAGCCTTGGGAAAGCTGGTTTGACTTTTTTTCCCCTTTTTCTTTCTGTCCCAGCTTTTGGTGGGAAAACGGGGAGGATTAGATTTGAAGTTGCAGAGTTTTTGGAGGACAACTGATTGCTCAGTTCTTTTTTGTCTCCCAGAAGACAAAAGACCTAGAAGTTCAGATCTGTGCTAGATCTCTCGAAATAGTTGTTTTGTGTTGCTTTTTCAATTTTAGCACTAAGAATTATTTTGATCACTGAGTTTTTTGTGTTTTTTTTGTAGTTTTTATTTTAGTGTTATTAACACTCCATAAATTCTTGAACGCTTCAGTAATAGATGTAATATATTTTTATTAAACTTACAGAAAGGAAGTCACATAAAAGTTTTAAAGTAGCTACAAGTAACGTGATACAAGGAGTTTGTAGGAACAAGAAAGCAGTAGGACAGTTTGGTTTCTGGTAAATATACATAATTATTCAGCTTTTGGTTCGAAGGGGTGAGCTTTTTCTTTTTCATTTCTTTGCGTGCATGCCCTCCACCATGCCTCCCCAGAACACAGAGGCTGACACTATGCAGGTTGGTTCTCTTGTTGGTGGAGTCAATTCGAAAAAATCTACTGCATCAAGGATGGAGGAAGACAAAGGCAGTGCAGGTGGCGAGACGGATGGATTGGGAGGTGGAGGAGGTGGTCAAGGAGGGGAGGAGTCAGCAAGCGAAGGATCCATCGAAGGGATCCCTTTAAGAAAATGGGTGATGCACGGTGCGGTGATGTTTGGACGAGAATTCTGCTACGCCATGGAGACGGCGCTGGTGACACCCGTGCTGCTGCAGATAGGTGAGTTGACGATTTCATAATTAACATGATTGCTGTGTGTTACTCATTAACACAGCCTTTTTTTAAATTTGGAATCGATTGTAGTTTGCATATTAACATTATTTAATGGGCAGAGAACCATTAGTTTTCTCACACTGTACATTGTTTTGTCACCACTTACCAACATGCAATACTGTATAACTCCTGTAAACAGAATACTGGTTCCCCTAAAACAGCAGATCAATCCCACAGTTCTGTGCCTGGTGACGCCGGTCTGCGTCTGCTTGGATTACCTGATATTAAAGCTCTCTACAGGTTTGGTTTTGAAGCTGTGTTGTTGCCTGTATAGATGGCTTTCTCCCTTACAGACATTACTGTATAAACACCCAGGGTGCAAAGCAGCAGCTGACAGTCATTCGATTGCAACAAAGGTCTTGAATGAGCATGCAGTTTCATTTTTTGCAATTCTTTGTTGACTCAGTCATAAAATAACTCAAGCATAGAGCAGGAAGTAAAAGGGGCCACCTATGTTAAAGTAGAGAAACCTTCACATAGTAGAAGAGGAAGGCCGAGACATCACCTCTCCCATACTTAACAATAGGATCCTTTTGATGCCAAGAAGACTGACTGCACCTACTCGTACTTAGCCTCCAGGAAAACTATAGACAGTAGAGACTCTAAGACGAGGGGTGTCCACAGTCCTGCAAGTTTTAGATGTGTCCATGATCCAACACACTTAATTCATATCAAACAGCGCTCCGCAATGGCTTGTTGTCACATTTTTCCCAAGCATGTGAGCCCATTAATCAGATTCAGGTGTGCCGTAGCAGGAAATGTTAAAAGCAAAATACCAACTTTACACACCCTTCCTCTAAAGGCTCATTAAGTTTCTTTTTCATATGTTCATAGGTGTGTCCATGTCAAATGTTGTCACACATTGCTGTTCACAAACTCTTGTGCGTCTTTTCTTCCCTGGTACAACCCACTTGATTCAAATGAAAAGGTTCTCCAACAACTTGTCATCTTCTGCACCTGCCTGTTAAGGAACCATTGAGTTGGGCCAGGTGTGTTGCAGCGGGGAAACACTGAAACCTGCAGGATGGTAGCTCTCGAGGACTGGAGTTGGAGGCAGTCATAGGGTCTAAAACATCAGTGGTCTCACAGGCGATTTAAGTTTATTTTCCAACTATCTCCATCAGAACTGAAGAGGAATGACAACCTTAAACGATTTCAAAGTTTAGTTTTTTTAAAAAGATTTTTGGAAATTGTAAGCTAATGATATTTCCTAATGTTTTTATCTCTTCATGATAAGCACTGTTGTGCCTTTATTGGAGTCAGAGAGGGTTTGAAAAGACTCAAGATAGGAAGGGGAGGAGGAGGAGAAAGAGAGGAAATTGAATGAGGGAGGTAAAAGGCTGAAGCAGCTAAAATCTTATTTATTATTAAGTCATTTCTCATGCAGCTCTTTCTGTCAGTGTTTTCCTTTTCCAAATCTCTTCCTCTCCTTTAGTGACCTTGTTTGAAGACCTTACATAACCAATGCAACATTTGTGGGGAGGTCACTCTGTCGCTGCTACGACTCTAGCTGGCTCCCTCAGGATGATCTGCCACTGGGAGCCAGGCTTTGAAATGCTCCCAGTTTATGTTGTGTCTGAAGGAGAGCCGTAAAGATCTGCCAGGTGCTCAAATTTAAAAGGATTACAGCTTAATGTGGAAATGTAGTATGTTCAAAACACATTATCTAAGTTTTTACTTGATTTAGCCGACCTAGCCTAATTTATTTAGATCAGGATATGTCTGATCCCCTCTTAGTAGATTTTGAAATGGCGGTGAGGTGCAAATGCTTCAGATTAGTCTACTGAAATAAATAAAACTAAAGCGGACAGAGCTGAGATTCATCATTGAAAGGACACTTAATCCACTAAAGCTGTTTTTCTCCTGTCAGCGTGACTGCTTTTTCACATGAACCTTTTTACTGTTTACAATTAGTGAAGGTTGTTCTCCAACATACTACATTATAAATTAGATGGAGCAATATAGACTTTTGGAGAAAAGCACCATATAAATACTCACACATAAAGGAGGCATGCATATTTACACATCTTGCAGAAAAGGAGCAATTTTATAGTACATTTGCCTTTTTCAAAAGCTGGCCAAAATTCTCCAATATGCTCTTCAGCTTAGCTTGTTGAAATAGGTCCAATGCAGAAAGTAGAAAATAATTCACGGCACTGAAACCTCATTGAAAACCAATCACAATAGCAAAAAATGTTTTATTAAAAAAAAAAAAAAAAATCCCATTTCATCCATGGCATACCACTGTGTCAACAGGTACATTACCGTAGAGTTGAAAAGAGGCTGACAGGTGGGGGCAACACACAAGCAAACCTGCATGAGGAAAATGCTTTGTTTTTAATGTTTCCTTGTGCTTTTGTTTTTCTTTAGCAGATTCATTCACATTGTTATCTGAGTGAAAATAAACATGTTTAGCTGTAAACAGCTCCCCCTCATCGCCGTCCCACCCCTTCATGTGTGGGCATCGCTCCATGTTGCAGGATAACAAATATTGACTCGCTTCAATGTAGTTAATCTGCATGTGTGCTGGGGACTGACTGTAGCTGCTGGAATTAGCTGGAGAGCTGGTAAGCTGGCTGCTTGGCTCGCCCTGAGTGAAACTATTGTGTGTGTAACCCCACAACACATGGGTCAGAGAGAAAGAGTGTGTGTTTGTATGCATGTGTGCAGCAGACAGTTTGGTTTGGTCAAGGAGCCCTTATTTACACATGGCAGAGAAAAGAAGGAGAAACTTTTACCGTACATGGTCTTGTGTGGAAAGTGTGCTGAGTTATTTTGTGTTCTCATGCATGGAGACAGATTTATTTTTGTCTTTTGACAAAGGAAAATGGACACATTGAGCTTATTGAACCAGTTTGTTTCTGATAAAAGTTGATGAAGTAGAATCAGTCTGACTCCTGCAGAGTCGGGGCTCGTTGTTCTCGATGGCTCAGGCTACCATCATAACAACTGTTTAAAAGTTAAATGCAATGATGCATTTTATGAATTATAAAATTAATCTGCCACGAATCCTTCATTCACTGTCACTAGTAGGAGTTTATGCCTCTCTGCAGGTAATGGTTGGTGGGTTTTTACTGGTTTTTCATAGTATATATGAGTTCTGTGATTGAAAAAGAGGCTTTAGGAGCACTAAATTTGAGCAAAACCATAAAGCTGTGGACTAAAGTAGCAAACAAGAAGCTTATCTTCAAATTTGAAAAATAATTTAGAAACCTTTGACACTTTTAACAGTGTCAGACTGTAATAACACGTATTAACAATATATTTCAATGTAAACATGGTGTTTTAATAAATTATTGCATTTATCAACATTTGATTGCCTTTGAATAAACAATATTTCAATATTGGTCTGTCAGCATCAAACCACTTCAATTACACCTAATTTTGAAGATATTTTCAATCACCCTGCCTTTGATATTTCCCAATAAGAGCTGACCTAAAAATAAAAACAACAAAGTTTAATTGCAATAATTATTGAAGGTAAGCCATAGCCTGTGCCACTGTGGCAAATATGTCTTCATCTGGTAGAAATTAGGGGTCTTTTGTTGGTTGTTTTTTTTTTTAAAGGAACATTTTACTTTTCTTTGCAGTCGCTTTTTTTTTTTCATTTGTTCTCCAGATAAAATGGACTAAAAGTCAACCCCAGTGGGAACACTACCTGGTGAGTTGATGCAGCTAAAAGTGAGATAAGACTGAAGGAGACATTGAGACAGAGGTACAAATGGGATTAAGTCAGATGATAAGGTGAGAAAGGAGGGATTGAGTTTAGAGGGAGAAAGAGGAGCACAAGGAAGACCTTTGTAAGGAAAGAGCCAGGGGAACATGAAGCAGGAGAGGAGGCGACGAGAGCAGACAGTGTGCGATGTTGCTGTTTTTTAACACAGAACATTACGTAACAAGCTTTCTCTGAACTGAAGTCAGTGACCCAGAGAGAGCTGTTAAAGCAAATTAGAAGGAAAGAAGATGGCAAAAACCCCATCATTATCCATACTGATGTTGGAGTTATCTATGACAGCATCGCACATATGTCAAAGCAGGGATTTTATTAGATACAGAAGCTCTGAATCACAGTGAAATACTCTGAGACGGACAGAATTTAAATGAATGAATGAACATAAAATGTTTTGAAGAATTCAAATAACTCATTGTGGGGACTGCAAATCTTTCTCAAGTCATTGTATTTACTTTCACGCCCTTATTAAATATTTGCTTTTTTAAAAATTTAAATAGTCCTCAATACAAATCAGCTTTACCCTCAGTTTTGCAGCAGAAGCTCCTCTATATCATCTATCTTTGTATTTACTGTTAAATTGGAAACAGATTAGTTTGCTTAACAGCAGCTTGTATCCATACCACTGTATGGATAAAAAAAATTAAAAAAAATATTTCAAGAAATACAAACAAACAAGCTGAAAAAGAAGTTTTGCTGGCGCGCAGGTCATATTGAGTGCAAAGCTGAGTCTCGGGAGCGGAGCAGTGTAAAGGTGACACAAAGGATTCTTTTTAGCTCAAAGAGTTTTTCATTTATAATCTGTTTATTTGCTCCTGTGACCGACTTGCTTTGGATGTAGTTTTACCATCGGTGCCATAACCAAAACACTGGAGCCCTGGCAGCTCTGAAGCATTGTTAGCCTGCTTTGGAAGGCTTTCTTGGGTTCACTTAAGGAGATTATCACAATCCAACAGGAAATGCCCTTCTGCTTATTGAGGTTGTATGGCTGAAAGGTGCCCCTCATCATATTCCCATGTTCACACTAACCTCAGTAGATTTCACTCAATATGCTTACTGTTTGCTTACAAAAAAAGATGTATTACTTCTTTCATGTTACTTCACCCTAAGTTATACGACATTTAAGTTGCTTTATTTTTTTGCATGATCGTGCGAAAACCCTTTCAGGACTGACAGCAGGCTGTGAAAGGTGACATTGCCACCACTTACAGTCTGCACATTAGCTGTGCTAGCAGATCTCTTTTCTGGGATGCCCCCCCTCCACCCTGCCTGGTTCTAGTTTCACATGTATCAGAGCAGCTAAATGATAGCTTGTTTCGCATTAGCTCCCAGTTTGTGGCGCATCATGCGGAATGGTGCATCTCAGTGCTATTTATTGTGCAGCAAATCAGCTTGATCTTGGGTTGTTTTTATACGTGCATGCCAGGTATCCTAATCCACGGAGTGATCCCATCATGCTCGCTGGTCTAATCTAGCCCATGACCTTGCAGACGGCATAATACGGGGTTATATAAATGACTGGCTTGATGTCATTGTGACTAATCACCATAATCTGACCACATCATTCATTTCATGGAAAAGGGTGGATGGAGGACAGAGAAGGTGGCCAGATGGACAAAGTTACATTTTCACGCTAGTGACCTGTGAAAGAAATCAACAGGGTGCAATATGTGGGAAAGAGAAACATTTCTTTGGAGAAAGTGAGAAACGGATGCTGTCGAAGGTGTGAATTAAGTTCTTGCCAGGCGGCTTTAAAGTCTCCTATTTATAGTACCTACAGTCGTCACTGCTTTAAAGTTATTTATTAAAATGTATCCTTCACACAAGCTTACAAACCTGCTGTTTTCCAATATCACCACGATTTCATTGCAGGATATTGGCGTAAAATTACTGCACGGTTGCCAGCAGTTGTGCCATCATCATAAGCGCAGCACAGGTTGCTGTCATGGGTCATTTTTTGCTGTTGTGATGCTGAGTCAGCAAATTCTTCAGCCTTTAAGACAAAGCCATGTCCAGTGAGCTCATATGGGTGCCAATGTTCCATGCAGCAGGCGATGAAATGGGTACGTGTGTGCTATTAATGTAAGATATGTTAGGAATGCTGAACTGGATATGTGAGTCTGTGTGCATTTGTTTGTCAGCACATTGTTCTAACCCCTCCCGCCAGAGGGAGGTGAAAACAGTGAAAACAAACAGGCTCTCAGGTGATCAAAGACAAAAAGAAAGGGTGTCTGATCAAACACCATATAGATACAGAGAGAGGTTGTTTTCTCAAGTATCTGCCTGCATAGGTTAGTCATTTTGGCTATCAAGCACTCGGATGTTTTGTTTAATAAGATGCTCATGACTTCCAGGAAGCCCAATATGCAAATACATTGGCTGTAAACAAAGCACCCAGAGTGTATTAACGCTTCTCCTGCAGTCCGTCTACAGAATTGCAACTCAACAGTGACACCAACGCAAAGCTGAAGGGATATAAAATAGCCTCTGAATAAATGATTCATTCTTGCTGATGCAGTTTGAATGATGTAGTCATACAACACATGTTTGAATAAGAGCAAAGATAAAATAAATAGATAAACTATATTATTATTATTATTATTATTATTATTACAGCTCTTTTAAGGAATAAAAGATCTACATTTTTCTTGAGAAGAGGTATGCTTACGATAAAAGCCAGAAAACATGCGTTTCTGAAAAGGTTTGGTGTGTGGTTATTGAAAAATAAATACAGCACTTTTTCCCCCATTCTTTATGTTTTTAATAATGATATCTATGTATTTTTTGTACTACACAAAACCACTTAGGCTGGAGTACGCTGCAGTCAAAGTGACAGAAGTGACCAAAAAATCTATAAAACCAAACAGCATGACAAACAGAAGCCAGCGAGCACATCAGTAATGGCTAGCCTCAGGGCAATTGTGTGTTTGTGTGCAAGTGTGTGTGTGGAGAGAAGAACCACATTTGCTGTCACTCAGTGACACTTTGACAGAATATTTATGAGAAGATGAATGGATCAATAGTGACAGCCCAGTCTTGTGCACTCACATAAATGACAAAAGTGGGAGTAATTAAAGTTCAAAAGCCTTAAAATAAAGTGCCATATTAACTTGTTTGTTTGTGTGTGTGTGTGTGACTGTAGTGACTAATGTGCTAAGTTTTCTGTCAGAAACATAAAATCTGCTTTTAGAAAAGAATCAAAGCTCCCAGCTCTTTATTTATCTGACATCTAAGCCCATTTGTGTGATTAAATACGAACAGAGACGGGTTTGCTCTGTAAACTGACCCCAGCATAAGTTGACATGCAGTATTGGGCAGTGTTGCTGTTACCCCAAAGTATTATTAAAATAACAGGTATTTTGTCTGAATAAATGGGGTGGCAGTGGCTCAATGGTTGAACCGGTTGTCCTGTGACCTGCTGGTTGGCGGGTCAAGTCCTGCTCCCTTACTCTGCAGCCCCAAGGGGGACACAAGTGTTCTATGAGGGCTGGTCCCGAGCCCAAATCAATGCAGAGCGTTGCATCATGAATTGCATCTGACATAAAATGTATGCTGAACTACAACCATACAAATAGGGCTTCCACACAAGCTTGATAGTTGTAAGCCAAGGATTCACTGTGGAGATCCCATCAGTGGGAAAGCTGAGAGGAAAACAACGCTTTGAATGCATAAAGATTTCTGCAATATGAAAACTTTGTCTCCCCCTTAATTCAGGGAATGTAATTACACCAACACTGTATTACTTTCTGGTTCGGATCCCATCTTCCACAGGAAACACAGTTACACCTTGTTACTATGGAAATCTCCAGTGATGGAAAGTCATAAACGGTAGATTTAAAACTCTGGTATACTGAACATTTACTTTGATGCCAACCATTTTAATGAGTGGCGTGTGATCTTTTTAAAATGAAATTATGTTTGAATCTGCTGGATCTTTTTTCAATCAAAGCAACTTGGAAAAAGTAGTCAGGTGTGTCTCCCCCCCCCCCCCCTCCCCCCCCCCCCCCCCCTTTTTTTTTTAAACAAAACATCAGATCTGCAGTAGTTGCTGATATTTGTCAGATATTTGTCAGATCCACTTTGTACTGGTGTTAATGGAAGTTTAGAAAATGACAGCAGCAACTTGCAAATAAAAAGAGAGGGCAGATTATTATTTATTCATTCTCAGTCCTGCTGTTCGGGCGGATGTCTGCAGTCTGATCAAAAATGGTAAAGTAGCCAAATTATCTCAGGGAATCATACATACAACCTGTTTCTCATCATAATATAGCTTTAGTTTAATGCCTGCATTAGTAGTCATTTTAGTAACACTGTGGTTAGGAGTAAGTAGTATTATACTGATTTTGAATATGTTCTACCCCTCAGCACACAAAATGCTCCTACTGATCCATAAAAGATTTAATGGGTGCACTTGTGCTTTTAAAAAAAAACCTTTCCATCAATATATTTAAGAAATTAAGCTTGGGGGTTTTTATATAATCTAGCTAACAACCAGAGAAATGACATGGAAAAAGGGCCTCCACCTTAGCTGATAAATGACGTCCTCATATATTTGAGACCATATCGCAAATTGTATTGCAAGTATTAACAAAATTCTCTGCTGCGACTCTACTGTTCTTTATGCAGCAGAAATGAAGCACAGCAATGATACATCTATTTTTACTCTTACAAGTACCAGACGGCCTTCTCAGTCAGTGTGCATAGCTTGGCAGTCTTCTAAAAATGGTGCCAGTTGTGTTTACATAACGTTTGCTGCCCGTACTGCCTGGTAAAAGGGATTAATGCTGCAGGTTGGTCAATGTAAGATTTTACAGTCTGACAGTTTCACTTGTGGCCTGTGGTCAGTAGACCATTTAAATCAATGGACATATTACTCTACCTTATTAAAGTTGTTTGCTAATGTTAAAACTGTGATGATAAGTTGAGGAAAAACTGGTTTCAAATTTCTGCATTGCCAAGCAAACATACACATTTCTGACATTTTAAACTAATTAAATAACTTTAATCCCTCCTTATGCTGTGACCTGCCTATTGTATATGTGATTACATAACAGCAACTGATCACTGCTGATTGGCTTTATTGATTTCCTCTTTGGTCGGTTGGAGCTTCCTGTGACTGATATTTTAGTCCCATCTGGAGACCAACTTCCCTGCTGTTAATTGCATATTGCTAAATATTATTGTATCTTACCACAGAGGCTTTAAAAAAAGTGTAGAAGAAATAAATTTTCGACATTTAAACCATTTCTTTTATGATGCTAGCTTCTCCTGTTTCTCTCTGCGTCTCAGTAAGAGGCAGCTAGTTTACTGCAGTGCTGTTGCATAACTCTGCTGACTAGAAGCAGCTGTGTGTGCGTATGTGAGTGTGTGTGTGTGCACATACAAGCCTCATGCAATTTAAATGCCACCTTTTGCAGATAGGATGGATGGTGGGGAATTCAGCCTGTTTGCAATGTCATGGTCACATTTAAGATCACATCAGGCATTTTCTTGTTAAATGAGCTGAGAAGACAACTCAGCCACTCAGTATTAAGCTGATTTGTTCGTGTGTGTGCAAAGTAAAACCCACTGTAACTCATAGTCCTTTTTCAAATACTGTTGCATGGGATTGTTTTTCTTTTTTTTGCCTCCCGATGTTGTTCTTTCTTCAGCAGTTCAGTCAGCATCGTTGTTTCATTCAACAAGGCACTCCTTTAACCATGACCTTGTCCGTGCAGCTTTCATACCTCGTATCTTCATTTGTCTGGGTACAGGAGACTGTGTGTCTGGTGTGTGATTAATGCTCCAGCATCTCTTGCTGCTGAGAAACGCTATGACTCACTTCTTTTCTCTCATCATGTCCTCACTTCTTAATGATTATTTTTTTCCCACTCTGTTATCATAAATGTTGGCTACAGTTGCTTTCATCAGATAGCTCAAGATGGTGTGTGTTTTTATTTATTTTCTTTTTATTTTTTCCCTATTATCTCAGCAATGTTTAGAGCACTAGGTTTTACCGATATCCACATGAAAACTTGTAAATCAAATGTCACGAGCTGCTTTCCATGACCTCCATAAATAACAATATATTCATCTTAATTTACCAGAAGTTGTGCTTTTTTTTAATTGTTTTCCTGAAAAGCTACAAGCTACAATACTGTTGTATTAAAAACAGCTGCAAGGAATGATACTAACTTATACAGAACATGCATAGCAAAATGGATAATCCATCATTAAGGCTGTATTTTTTTTCGTGTAAAATGCCATAAACAGATCTGCTGACACTGTGCACTGCAGAGAAGCAGCCCATAAAGCTGTTTGCATTAATATAAAACTTTAGAATGAGCTTCTGCTGGCGTGACATTTATGTGTAAGTACTTGGCAGCTCTGAAAGGAAAGCTTGGGCCTCTGCTCTTCCAGTACAGCAGAATAAATATCCAGTTTAATACAACAGTGTGACTGTTAAATAGCTCAGGAAGTTAAGCTCATGAAAACTGTTTCTTAGAATTTTACCTAGTACATTTTGCACACAAAAAGTATCACAAAAAGGAGCATTTTCAGTCCATTTAATATTTTATTGAAAAAGCTGTAATGTTTGTGTTCAAGAAGACTGAGCCCTTTGTTCCTCTAATAATAGTGGCTGAGTGTTTCAGAGCAGTTTTGTATGTGTGAGATTATATCATTATATTCACCTCCATTGTATTTTATCTCATGATTAATCATGAATATGTTATTTATTATTTATTATTTATAATCCCTCAAGTTGCATTTAACATTGCCTCTCTCAGTATGAGTCAGACTGTGTTCTGACATATGACTTCATTGGAGAAGGGTGTCACTTTCTGGTATATTTTGTTGCATTTTGATGTCAGACATTTTTTTTTTTTCTTTCTTAACTTCTTAGTCCAATTCAGGGTCACTGGGAAGCTGGTGCCAATCCCAGCAATCATTGGACAAGAGGCAGGGTACAGTCTGGAAAGGCCTCTAGTCCAACACAGAGAGACAACCTACCAGTCACATTCACACTCAATCCTTGAGAGAAATTTGAGTAATCATTTAACCTAATATGCATGCCTTTGGAAGGTGGGAGGAAGTTTCAGTATCACTGGAGGATCCCGACAGAACCCACACATACATAGGGAGAACATGCAAACTCCACAGAGAGAGGCCACTGTTTGAACTTCCCCCTAGCTGAGGCTAGAACCAACAACCTTCTTGCTGTGAGGCTGCAGAGATGACCACTTCATGGTGCGGACCACATTTAGTCATTTTATCCATCAATTATGTATTTTGCTTGCAAGCTAATAATACTGATATTGGCAACTGATCACACTGGTGACCTGCCCAGGGTGCACCCCCAGACCCTTGCTCCAGAGCAGCTGGGATTGGCTCCAGCAATGCTGCAAACCTGAATTGGATCAGGAGGAATTAAGCAAGAAAATGGATGGATTGATGGATGAAAACGTCATATTTATTACTTCCGTTAATAGTTTCTAATCATTCACATATTTTAATTTGTGTTATTCTTATGTGACTTTCTGAAAGGCAAAATGGCAGATTTTATGTTGTAAATGTAAATGATTACTTTAACACAGGGTAAATGATGAAACACGATTTTGTATTTATTTTTATATCAAATTCATCAAATTACATATATTTTTTACATATTTTACATATATTTACTCCCTTTTACTTTTGTTACTTTCAGTCATCCGTGTTTTGATGCACACACCAGAGATTTGTACACATTGTGCTACAGTGAGCCAGATAATCTGAAGACAGGCAAGGCAGGTTGGAAGGGAAAAGGAACAATATAATACTATTAATAAATTGAAACAAAAATGTTTTTGAGCTGACTTTATTGTAATCTTATGATGGAATTTTAAATGTTTCTTTAATAGGCTTTATTCCATTATGTTTCTCCTCAAAAACATGTCTAAAGTTAATGTTAAGTGTGTTTTTATATGAGCGGTTACAAAAACTCTTCTGCCCTCCCCGTTGGCATCAAATCTTCAACCAGACGTTTATCAATTATAAAGTTGAATTAATATTTTAGTTTCTAATCCTGCCCTCATTGTCCATCTGCTGTAATCCCTGCGTCTTTCCTTTCTCCCTCTCTGAACGCAACACCTGACTCGGTTCACATGTTTTGTTTATTTGAAAACACCTGCTTCCTCCTTTCCTTGTTCTCACTGTCTCTCACACTCTCGCCCTCCTTCCTTCCTGCCTACTTTCTCCCTTCATGACCTCTGCCCCACTCTCACTTTCACACCATTTCTCTGGCTCTTTTCGGGACGCTTGTCATTTTCCTTGTGCTTTTCTCACGGCAGCTCAGGATATGAAAGGATTGTTTTGTGTTTATGGGAAAATGGGAATGAGGAGGGATATCAGCGGAGTGGAGAAAAAGAAAAAAACACGACAGAGATTGATCTATTTTTTTGTTGTTTTTTTTAGGAAAAAGGATTGTTTTAGTTCACTTCTGAGTTTTGGTTTTTAAGGAAGACATTTATAAACGATACTATGTCATCAATATTTTTCACACAAGTGAGATGCTGTGAAGGATTTAAATTAAATGAAGGGATTAGAGAAATGACGGATCCTTTATGACACATGATTATAGCATTTGAATTAGAATTTGTATTCAGTGTTACCTAAATCACCCACAATGTCGCTAAATGTGTTTTCAGTTAAAGCCCAAATCATGGGGTTCACACCGTCTGCTGTGGATACATGAAATAGAGCCAAAAGGTTTACACAAGGGGCAAAGAGCTGTTGATGTCATTTGCAACCGACGTCTGTGCAGCAGCAACGGGGAGGCAGATATGTACTAAAGTATTGAGGTCATGTCCGCTGCCTGCAGATGTTGTCACCCATGCTAAAGACATGTTGTGGTTGCTACAATGTGTTTGTCATCAGCATCTTTTTTTAAAGACTATTAAAGGATTTGATTGAGATGTCACACAGCCAGACTTAAAAGTAAATAATTATTTTGTGTTGATCTGGGATTGTTGTCTTCAGCCTGTTTTGTTAGACTGACTAAACAACAACAGCTAAGTGTGCTGAGTGTGTTGCATTATTTATAAGCTGTTTTCATAGATTCACTGGAGCCATGAGATTTTTCCGTTGAGGAGTGGCTGCATGTGAGACATCATATGTCTAACAAGTACTGGTTATTGCCAACGCATCCAAACCCATGCAATACTGCGTTCAATGCAAAAAAAAAGAGAAATCGGGGAGCCTCATTGTCATTCTACTTGCACTGGGAACCAAACACAACCATTGCAGTGTATATTATGCATCATTGCAACAGATGTCATTCCAGCTGTGAGGATGTGTCTCCAGTGAGTAATCTCACACTGGGAAATCCATGTGTGAACAGCAACTGTTGAGACAGTTTAGACAGAAATCTCCACGTTTTCTGAATTTTTCAGCGTTTATACATGAGGGGATTGTCGTAGTCTCCCCCTCTCCACATTCAAGCAAGGCGTGTGTCTGTAAACCTGAAACTGAAGCTGACTCAAAACAGATGGGTTTGTTAAGAGGAAACACACTGAACTGTCTGTCCTACAGAGATAACTGACAGCTGTCATCGATAATAAGGTGAACATGATATGTTTGAGTTATAATTATCCCAGCTGTCATGAAATGAGCCACTCTACTTTAAAAAAAAACAAACAAAAAAAAAAAACTATTTATAGTTAAATTTCTTTATATTTTGCTTTCAAACAGCCAGACTGTCTTGTAATCTTATTTCTTGACATCTTGACAGAGAGCAAAGCAAAAGGTAACCAACATCTAAAGGAAAGCTTGGAAGGTCCATGAAAAGCTTAGAGATGTAAAACTGAATGCTACTGAAAGGATTTACTAGAAAGGTTGTCTAAGGGGGTTCATGCTGTACAGACTGTTTTTATTTTCCATATACACTACTTTTACATTTACAATCAATCTGCACCCATTTTCTGGATTCTGGCTTTGTATAAAAATGAGGGAAGGCTTAAGATTTGCAGAATAGAAAAGAAACAAGTTGAACCTGTAAGAGTAAAGACAAGAAAAGGACAGTGAGTAAATACTGTAGATGAGACGACTCGTGTTACTCACCTAAACTGAGCTTCTGCTTCACACTTAAGTAAAAAATCATTTTTAGATAAAAGCCATATAGTAGAAAAGTTACTGTATTATTATTATTATTATTATTATTATTATTATTATTATTATTATTATATGTATGTGGGAGATTAAATGTATAGAACTATATTTGTGTTGCAGTGTTGCTGCTCCTCCCAAAGTAAAAATGCTGTGTAAACTCTAAAATGTGGATGTCAGACCTATAAAATGTTTGATATTTTTCAGTGGAGGAGCAGCGTGAGGGGAAAGCACATAAAGCCTGCGTGGACTCTTTGATGAATGGGCAGCTTGTCCACACATTGAGCTGTATTATTTTAGCTGTGCGTGTATGTGTGGAGGAAACGTGCAGAGTAATTGATGATAGATAGAGCAGATTGTAAAATTTTTTTTTTCCTTTCCCACAATCAATCAGCAGCACTCTGCAGCCGCGTGACGGCCTGAATACGACTCGCTCTCTGTCCTTCAGAATCCCTCCACATTACCTCCTCCTCTCACCTTGTCCCTGCTCTCTCTGTCCTCCCTGGTAACACCGTTTGATGTTAATCCTTTCTCACACTCCTCTCCGTGTTTCCGCCCTCCTTTCTCACTTACTGCACTCGTTTCTTTTTCTCTCTTTCTAAAAAAAAAACTTCCTGCGTTTTGATTCTCTCAGTATTGTTCCCTGCGTATGTGTGTATTTGCACATACAGTACCAGGAGTGTGTGGGAACTGTGTGTGTGGGAACAGAGACATATCTTTATTTACTACATTTAGTCTGTGTTTTTAGTATTGTGTGTGTTTATGTGTGTGAGTGTGTATGAGAACTATTTACTAGAAACTGTTTTCCTGTTTTGATGTTGACAAACCTACAGACAGATTCTTATCTGGTGCTTTGTCTCCGACTTTATGGTCACACAGCACAGGTTTAGTCTGTGTACCATTTGGATATGTGTGTATGTTTACAAGTGTGTGAATGCACGACAGATATTGGAGACTAAACGCAGAAACTTATTGAGAAAACAAAGTCTTTAAGAAAAAAAACATACACAACGGGAAGCATTTGTTGAATGACACTGGCATATTAAGAGCCAGGAAGTCAAGGTGATAGAGTCTCTGTGGTGACAGAGTTCCCAAGACCTGGTCGCCATGGTGACAGGGGTTAAGCCTGGTTTATAGCAGGCTGAAGTGAAAGACGTAGGTCAACATTTATACCGGACAACAGGAACATGGTCTGTATTATTTTGAGGGCAAATGTGAACCTTCTGTGGGAGTCTGTCTGAGAGCGCCACTCTGAGGTCACAGCCGCTGCTGTCAAAAGTCACAATCTGTGGCTTAAACTCTGAAGGAAATAGTTTATGTATGTGGAAAAATTCCAAAGCAGCTTGACTCACATGTCTGAGAAGCTGCTTGTTTGGGTAAATGAGAGGCTTTTAAATTAACGATAATATCTACACATTAATGGCAACTGTAGCTAATACATTTTTTTTTTTTACTGACTAAAGTCAGCTTACTCCAGTTTATCAAATGAAAGATTTAATCAAATTTATCATCTTTTTGGTAAATAGCAGTAAAAGCCAGCAATTAAATGCACACTGTTGCTTCTGCTTCACATTTTGATTTTTGTTTAAATTCTAGTTTTAATTCAACACAGTTATTTTTTTTAGAGATAAATCAGTTGATCATTACAAACAATCAACTGATTTGTTGATCTAAACAAGCCTCGCAAAGAATAGTGAGAATAATATCCACTGACCTGTTTGTAAGTCTAACTGGGCAGATCTTTTAGCTCTGGAAAAAACCAGCCTTTCATTGTCATTCATTGCACTGGGAACCAAACACAACCATTGCAGTGTATATTTGCATCAACGCACACATCTTGTATGCTTTCCCCAGATGTCATTCCAGCAATGGGAATGTGTCTCCAGTGAATAATCTCGCACTGTGAAATCCATGTGTGAACAGCAACTATTAAGACAGTTTGGACACCTTCATCATTCACCTTTATCATCTGTAGCTTTTTAAGCCTCCCTTTTTTAAGGAAACTGTAACCTCTGATTCAAAACTTGAATCAGACGCAGATTTTGGTCTGATATCCCTGCCTGGTTCAGTGAATGACTATAAATATTGAGGAGAAACATCTTCTCAATATGTAATTTAAAGATCTTCTTATATGCCTTTCCACACTATGTTTCCGCTCAACACTTGCTGCTGTTTTACGGCGCAGAACAATGGACCAGTAACACCAGTGAGATCTGTTGCATTTGCAGCAAAAATGATCTGTTCATGTTCCTGTAATTTGAAATGAAGGACTTCTAATTACATAATTATTTGCACTCTGATTGATTTATGAGGTAAAACTTCCCAATTGTGAAAGCCTGAGTTGTGTAAAATGAAGTGAGATAGGTTAAGCACTTTTTATTTTAGCTCTGTTAAAGATAAAACAAGCAACAATTGTGACCTAGCTATATTTGTGTAATTTGGTGGAGTGGTGTAGTCCCCACAGAGAGAACCTGGGTTAATGACAGCAGCAGACATTAGTTGTGAAATGTATCACAAAGATGTCCATTTTTTAGGTACTTATGATATTATATGAAACTAAATGGAGTTTTCTGACTCATCATAAGGCCATGACTACAGCTTCCCTTTTATTTAATGCTGTCATTAATGGGTTATCAGTATGTGTTTTGCAGAACTAAGTCAGAGCCTCAGAAAACACAGTTTCACTTTTTGTCTTTTGTGAAGTAGCGTGTTGGCAAAACGATTCTGCAAAAACAGCTACAATGGTGTTAGATCTTTGAAGGCAGATGTTACGACCCAGACTCTGCTAGGGCAATTGAGCCGCACAAAAGAAAAACCTGTGGCCAGGTGTACATGTGGACCAAGACAGATTTATTGTCCAAGGAGGAAGACAAGGCAAGAATAGGCCAAGAATGGCCTCAAAATAGCCAAACCAAAAGCAAAACAAGCCCGTAAAGTGGTTATCCAACAAAATACAGCATTGGTTTAACTATTCCAAAACAAAAACTAACAGACACAACAGGACTGGATTTTATACAAAGTCAAAAAGTCCTTCCAGAACTACAACACGTTAGAGCCACAACACAGGCTGAGGGCAGACCACGACTGAGCCAGTGGTAGCCGTTGAATGAAAGACTCCTGGTGTCTTTTAAGTCCTGGTGATTAGTGGAGTCAGCTGAGTCCGGAGTTCCAATTATCCAATGGGCAGGGTGGAGATGAGCAGGTGACATGAAGGACCAATCCCAGCCAGGAGGCAGCAATCAGAGTTGTGTTTGAGCAGGAATCCCAGCTGAAGGTTCAGAATTAGTAAACTGAAAAATACAGGCAGCCGTAACACTCTCCCCCTGAAAATACAAAACCCAGCCAAGGTTTTGTAAAACAAACAGTCACAACAAACAACTAAATGTGTATACTCACACTCAAAATACGGCATCATCAAACACATTCACAATTCCCATTTTGTACCGTACGTCCAGGGGGTAATCCTGGAGCAGCAGAGCCCACCGCATGAGGAGCTGATTGTGGTAGTACACCAAGGGTAAAAAACAGAGGGTTAACATAAAGAGGTCGCTTTAGAGGCCTAGTACGCTGAACATAGTATTTTAAGGTGGCAGGTGTTGGAACATCAAAGAGATGCAAATGATCATTACTTAACTTTACAGGATCACGTTTCTTTTCGGATTTTAGATGCTCCATTATGGTGGCTAGAGGTTTTAACATAGTGGAGTTTGGGAGACGAACAGACAAATGGTTTGGAGGTTTGACAGCATTCTCTCCATTTGGAGTGTTGCATGATACCTGTACAGGTACAGATGCAGCTGAGCTCTCAGTGGGTAACTGAACGAAGACCTGATCACCTATCTTTAGGTCTCTTCTCACAGAACACCAGCCATTCACACACTTTCTCTTTACCCGAGGTGTGGCTGGATGAACCTTTGCCATCTTATCTGTTCCTTTTGCAGCCGCCAACTGTTCAGGGGTCAACATGAGAACTTTAAGGCTGGCATCAGATGGGTTAGAACTAACAGTGGTGAGGGGGTTTTCTACAGCTTCTTGGTCTGGCATAACCCGACCTCCCGCCACGTCATTACCCATTATCATGGTAACACCAGAAACAGGGAACTCTGGACAAGTGACAACAGGGAAAAACCCGGTTATTAGATCAGACTGAATGTAAACACGATGGACTGGTCTGAGCATCTTTCCCATTTCAATCCCTCTGATAACTAAATTGTACCCACAGGATGAGCGGTAGGAGAAGGGCAACGCGTTGGTAAGAATAAGAGTGAGTTCCACCTGTGTCTCTGAGAATGCGGATCGGTACCTGATCCTCTGTTCTCCCTGTTAATGAGACAGATCCGTTAAATACGAATGGAGAAAAACATGACTCAATCTGATTTGTTGTCTTACCTTCATCAGCACCTCTGCGGCAGGTCTGCGCTTGCACTAACCCAACCCCTTTTTGTTTGTTTTGGTTTTTCCGTTTCAAGGCTGGACAATCAGCCAAAAGATGACCCAGGTTATGACAGTAAAAGCATTCTCTAGTATCAGTTGTCATAGAAGGTTTAACAGATGTTGCAGGAGTTTTCAGAGTCACATAAGAAGAACAAAACAACTCAGCAGGTTTTGACATCTTATGAGTAAGACAGTACTCATCTGCCAAGAATGCAGCAGAAGAAAGCGTTGACGCTTTCTGTTCATTCAAGTAAAGCACAATGTTATCAGGCAAACATTTCTTGAACTCCTCAACCAAAATGAGTTCTCTCGGAGTTATAATCAGAAACCTTAGAAGCAACACACCATTTATCAAAGAGTGAGCTCTTTTCTCGGGCAAACTCAACGTACGTTTGATCAGCAGCTTTTCTCTGCTGTCGAAATTTCTGTCTGTATGCTTCAGGCACAAGTTCATAGGCTTGCAAAACCGCAGCCTTGACCATGTCATAGTTTAAGCTGTCCTTCAATGGAAGGGCTGCAACAACTTCCTGTGCTTTTCCAGTAAGTTTGCATTGTAGCAACAGAGGCCAGACAGCTCGCGGCCAACTCAATGCGCCAGCAATGCGCTCAAATGCAGCAAAGTACGAATCAACCTCCGAATCACGAAAAGCAGGCACCAAGGCGATACACTTGCTCACATCAAATGCAGTAGAAACAGAAGGAGCTGCCTGTTCAGTCATGACAGAAGGGTCTTGGGCCTGGGCTTGAGCCTCTAGCTCCAGCCTACGCAGCCTGACAGCTTTGTCAGCTTCAATTTCCAGCCTTCGCAGTTCAAAATCCAGTTGAGCTTGGCGAGCTTGGGCCTTTTCACGGGCCTCCAGCTCCAGTCGAGCCAAGCGAACCTTCAACCGAGCCTCACCATGGGCTCCAGTACTGCTGTCAGAGAGGAGCGGATCATATCGGGGAAGAGTAACTGGCACACCTGCCTGTTTACCAACCCCTGAACCCACCTCAGCAGTAACTGCGCTGGGAGTCTGAGGGAGCGGTTCCACCTCCCCCTGAGGATGTAGTACCTTCTCCCCATTCGTTGGGTCACCCCTAGCCAGAGTGCCCTCACACACAGCTGCGGTTCCTGCAGACACCTTTAGCACCCCGAAAGCTTCCAACTGTTCCACCAGTAGAGCTTTAATCTGGCTCTTGGTGGCCTGTTTCAGGACCAACAGATTGAAATGACCCGCAATCAGCATAAGATCAGCCTTGCGGCACAAGTCAAGAGCCACACAGGAAGGAGCCTCAAGGAACCGTTCCAAATTGAAGGACGTAGCCATCATAATCACCACTTAAAACAAAATCCAGAGCCACGCCGACAGAACACAATAAGGTAAAGTAGAATATCCCGGACGAGCCCCCACTTTGTTACGACCCAGACTCTGCTAGGGCAATTGAGCCGCACAAAAGAAAAACCTGTGGCCAGGTGTACATGTGGACCAAGACAGATTTATTGTCCAAGGAGGAAGACAAGGCAAGAATAGGCCAAGAATGGCCTCAAAATAGCCAAACCAAAAGCAAAACAAGCCCGTAAAGTGGTTATCCAACAAAATACAGCATTGGTTTAACTATTCCAAAACAAAAACTAACAGACACAACAGGACTGGATTTTATACAAAGTCAAAAAGTCCTTCCAGAACTACAACACGTTAGAGCCACAACACAGGCTGAGGGCAGACCACGACTGAGCCAGTGGTAGCCGTTGAATGAAAGACTCCTGGTGTCTTTTAAGTCCTGGTGATTAGTGGAGTCAGCTGAGTCCGGAGTTCCAATTATCCAATGGGCAGGGTGGAGATGAGCAGGTGACATGAAGGACCAATCCCAGCCAGGAGGCAGCAATCAGAGTTGTGTTTGAGCAGGAATCCCAGCTGAAGGTTCAGAATTAGTAAACTGAAAAACAATACAGGCAGCCGTAACAGCAGATACATGTGTAATAGTTTATGCTGAATGGTTGCAGATACATGTGTAATAGTTTATGCTGAATGGTTGCAGATACATGTGTAATAGTTTATGCTGAACTGTTGCAGATACATGTGTAATAGTTTATGCTGAACTGTTTCTGACATTGCCTGAATGCTCTGCCCTCATGGTTCTTGTCTCTTTCTCCTTATCATCATTAAACTGATTGAAACACATTGTCTGAAAATATAAGAATATAAAATGGTTGGAAGTCTTGCTGCTTTTCTTTGTATTAAATGAGAGACACTATGATGTTTGTCATGATCTGCGCTTGTTGCTGTGACCTCCTCAGACAGACCATCAAATACCAGACAAACATGTGAATTCCATGAGAGAGATCTACAGACCACAAAGAAACTAAATCTATCCACCGTGTTGATAACTAGTAAATGGCTATTACTGTACATCCCCTAGTTTCCAGGACATCTCACATGCTGGCAGGTGTCTAGTCGACGGCAGTCTGACTTTTATTTGGTTATGAAAGATTTTTCTCTTGTGAATCTAGTAGGTAAACTGTCTGTGCAAGTTCTGTTCATTGTTTGCAGGAAGAGGGGACTTTTGCCAGCAGCTCTGGATAATTGGATGTAATGGCACTCAGTTATTGACGTTTGCTCCATGAAAGTGCTCCGTTCGAGGAATATGAAAGTGCATTTAAATTTAGAAGAGCTTAATCTGCTCTTAATCAAATTAGGAGCCATCTCCCTTCTTTTCTCCAGCTTTCTTTGGTCTTTCCATCTCTGAGAGACGACATATGAATGGCATCTTCCTTTCATTGATCTGCGAAGACTCTACGTCTCTGACTCGGTCTTACTTTCACTTTAAATGCTGCAGATTAAATAGCTGAAAACTACTTGAAGCACTAGAAGGGGATTCGTTGGAAGCCTCGTTTGTAATTCAGGCACATTAACCTTGTTGCTTTTAGAATAATAAAGGAGAGAATACACCTTTACGTTGGTACATGAATTACGGCACACATGAAGTGAACTGATCCGCAATGTTTCCTGGTTAAATGGCGTTATTTGTTTGTGTTAATAAGAATGAATTTTTATAAGTTCTCCAGCCGCGTAACACCTAAACGTCTACTGCCGAATCCGACATACCTCAGGGCCACTTCAGATTTAAACTTTGTGGGGTTTCAGATGCTATCTGAATGTGTGGTTATTAAGTGTAGCCTCAACCTTTTCTCAAAGGGCTAATGTCATCATTTGAACAAGTTAAGCCTTCCTAAAACCACCAGCAACACATTAACAGTAACTTTGTTGGTAGATACCGTTGTCTGTCCTCGCCTCCCACCACTTTATGAGGAGGACACCGTACGCAGCCAAATGGCATGTAATGGATTTTTGATGAGCTGCGTCAAGCGACAGTTTGTCAGTGAGATCATGATAAAGTTCTGATTAAATTAACTTTGATTCAGCTGACTTCACTTAGCTGAAAGACCCCCCCCCCACCCCCACACACACACACACACCCTTCTGTCTTATCCTCTTCTCATTAGCTCAACTGAGGTCATATTTGTCCGAGGGGATATATTCAGATCTGGATGCTAATGGGCCTGTGATAAGTAAAGGAGCATGCATATCTTCTATATTTATTATTTTAATAAATAAATATTAAAAACCATGGCTTTAATATTTAAATATTGCATTAAATAGTTTTTTTTTGCACACCTAAATTCATTTCAAGAAATCTAACAAATAAATGGTGCCAAAGTTGTCCTATTTTTCAAAAATTCCTCTTCACTCTTTTCATCTCGTTCGGTCCATCTTATTCTGTATTTTCACACCTTATATTGAGTCTAAAGGTAATATTTTTAGAAAGCAGCGATAAGGAAAGATAAATAAATGAATTACCAAAGGGAAAAAAAAAAGACATTGCAAGGTGTTGTGTGACATATTCAGAGAAGGTATTGAAAGCGTGTTTCCATTAGTGTCTTTCATCCTGCTTGCTGATTCTTATTTCCACACTTCCGTTCTAATTTGAGGGTCTGGCATGCAGCAGGTGTGTTTTGAAAGCCTCACCTTGCTTCCGGTGGTGGAAAGGTACAGCATGTAAATAGATAAGTGTATTCTGACAAGGTCACTTGCACATCACAGTGTGTGTTAAGTTAAAGTCCAGTTAATTCAATTCAGGAAATGGGTATTAGCATGCTTCGGAGCACTAAGCATTATTTACAGTCAGTTTTTCATCTAATTGTCATTTCACTCAGCACTACATGTGAGTTGATGTTTTGGTTCTCTGGGATAGCTGACACAGATGCTCTGTGGATCAGACAGAAATCCTCCTTTACCTTTACGGTGGCCTGAACAGAAGGTGTTGACAGTCAATCGGGTCAACTCTCGGATAAGACCACACCAACACAGCATGCAGTTTATGTTGCTGTACGCTTGACTAGCTAGTACAGCAACACTTCTATTACATTTCACTGCAAATTTTACAATCAGAATTGCAGAATATTGTTGTTAAATGTATTTGTTTTTATCCTAACCTTGACGGTGTTTTGTGTCCTTAAATAAGCTTCCGTACAAAAGTCTTAAAGCTCACAGAGCACCTTAAGGCCTTTGTTTTCTGACTGATTTCAGTGGGGTTTTTTTTTGGGTTTTTATTTTAAATAAATTTGATACTGAATGGACATACTTAATTGTAGTTTTTCTGTTTCATGAATAAAATGGAGGCCATCACTGTCTGAAAGACTATTTTCCTGCTGAAAATAGAACAAATAATAATATTTAAAAAATAAATAAATAAAATCTACTTATTCAGTCCCTTGAAGTAAAATATGACTCTTATCTTACAGCTGTCTGAATTAACAGAAAACACATCTGATGTCATGGCTAGAGTTGCTCGCACGTCTTCCCAGAGCTCATCCAACTC